>NC_051414.1:8835175-8835784 GCF_015228065.2 Penaeus monodon
AGGTATACTAAAAGAAGGATGTGCGTAGGATCAATACTCCTTTTGTAAAAGCGATGCAATCGTTTGCTCTCAGTTTTGAAATAATGGAAAATTAACTGTTTTTCATTAAAGCGCGTTGCTCATTTAAAGTGACGTTCTGTCTGCGTTCCGGCTCAGTCGAGGCCAGGGGGGGGGGGGGAGCTGGCCTGGCATGATTTGGGTCTGTGAGTTGCCTGTCTCGTGCTTCTGTTGCACAAAACGCCAGAAAAGGCTTGGCTGAGCATGTTGACGCACGTGCTTTCTTAAGAGAATGCTTGCTTGTCCTAGAATGCATTTGGTGAGCTTGTTTGCGATTCTTGCTTTACTAAGTGCCTATTCGTTGTAGAGTATGTGTCTTTTTACAGAATATGTGGATATGAGTTGTATACGTGGGATTTATAGTATTTATTTGTCTAGAGGATCTAGTATGAGATTTAGACCAAGACGGGCTTTTGTGCATGCCTGAGATTCCCACGAATACGTGAGCCAGTGCCAACCCTGACTTGTGCAATGTCGAAATGCGCTTTTGTTCCTGTTGGTGCTCTTCGTGCATGCCGAAAATTTCCCAGTTTTTTTCAAGACCAAGAGCTG
>NC_051414.1:8835913-8836265 GCF_015228065.2 Penaeus monodon
TTTATAAATATTTATATTAATTTTTCTTTATTTAAAATTTAAATTTTTTTTTTTTTTTTTTTTAAAATTATAAAAAATTTTAAAAATTATTATTATTTTTATATAAAAAATATATTATATAATATTTTATAAATTTTAATATAATTATAAAATATATATTAAAAAATTTTTTAAAATTTTAAATAATATATAATATATATAATAATTATTATATATATATTTAAAAATTTATATTATTTTAATATAAAATATGTGGGGGGGGGGGGGTTTTTTGGGTTTTGGGTTTTTTTTTTTTGGGGTTTTTTTTTTTTGGGGGGGGTGTGGGGGGTTGGTTGGGGGGGTTTTTTTTTAT
>NC_051414.1:8836553-8836638 GCF_015228065.2 Penaeus monodon
GATGGGGTTGGGGGGGGGGGGGTTTTTTAAAAAATTTTTTTAAAAACCCCCCCCCCCAAAAAAAGAAAAAAGGGGTTTTGGGGGG
>NC_051414.1:8837303-8837563 GCF_015228065.2 Penaeus monodon
AAAAATTTTTTTATAAAAAATATAAAATACATGAACTAATTATGAGACTAAATAACGAAAAAAAAAGTCCAAATATTTATCAAAAAGGCGTCGACAATAAACAGGAAACAGAGGACAGACATAAAATAATACACGCACTAAATAAAAGTATGCCGTAACATTAGTTAATAAAGACCACACAGTACCCATTAACTGACCATATCTTATCCTTCGCACCGGGCTCTGCCCTTCTGCCTTTCTCATTCATCTCTCTCTCTTTC
>NC_051414.1:8838046-8838220 GCF_015228065.2 Penaeus monodon
GCGAGGCCGTGCGTGCGAACGGCATAAGATATGTGTCAGTTTAAATGGGGTCACTGTTGTGGTCGTTTATTACACTAATGTTACGGCATACTTGTGCTGCGTTGCTATTACTGTTATGTCTGTCCTCTGTTTCCTGTTTATTGTCGTACGCCTTTTTTGATAGACATATTTTGG
>NC_051414.1:8838931-8839185 GCF_015228065.2 Penaeus monodon
TATCGTACTGTTTGCTGTATTTTGTCTATAGGTCCTTCAAAACAATAATTAAAAAAAGACTCAAAAATCTCATTTAAATGTCTTTGTTCAACATTTTGTCATTAACTATATAATGTTTCCATTCTATGTTTGTTTATTTTTTTCGGAAATTACTTATTTTCTATTTCTTTCCACAATTTCAGCTCTCGATTTTTAAAATTATTTTGGGTGGTAAAGAGTGGCAAGAGAACCAGGTTTTCCCTCAATTTTCATTG
>NC_051414.1:8839553-8839789 GCF_015228065.2 Penaeus monodon
AAGCGCCCCTCCACGCCCTACCCCATAATCTAACTCCCCTCTCCCTGTTCCCCTCTTCCCTCAGACTTTGAACTGACGCCCTGCAATGGTGAGCCGCCCTTGGTCAACCCTGCGACCGGACGGGACTTCTACTGCGGGAAAGGGCCGGATACCGAGACGTGTCCGGATGGGTACTACTGCCACTGGACGCTCTCCTTCGCCAAGTGCTGTCCGCTCGACCAAGGTAGGGTTGCCTT
>NC_051414.1:8839989-8840189 GCF_015228065.2 Penaeus monodon
CATCTTCTCTACTCCTCTAAATTTCCTTCTTCGTTCTTTGAAGGGGAAATGCTTGGGATCTGGCTTGGGTTTCATAAATTATTCTTTTATTCTTAATATTTAATCTGTGAATTATATATAATGTTTCAATGTCCTTCTGCCCTTTCACCAGCTTCTGTATCTTGTATCCTTCATTCTCTTCTTTAACACAACTATCATCA
>NC_051414.1:8840228-8841677 GCF_015228065.2 Penaeus monodon
CAATCTCTCCAACATTAAACGCAATCGTCCTCCAACATGTACTTCGCTTCCTTCAGAGGAGAACGTGACTCTGGCGGGTCCTTCGTGTCGCCAGGCCTCCTACGGCTGTTGTCCTGACGGGAAGTCCGCCGCCCTGGGACCCAACTACGGCGGGTGTCCTTCCATATGCCAGTGCCACAAGGTCAGTCGAGGGTGCCAAGGGATATAGGGATAGGGTAGGGCGAAGGGGGGTTGGTAGGGAGGAGGTGGTAAGGGCAGGGCGAGGGCAGGTGGGAGGTAGTTGGGTAGGGAGGGGGAAAGGGGGAGATAGGGGGGGAAGGGAAGGGGTAGGGGTGGGAGTAGGGGGGAGGTGGTAGGGGAAGGGAAGGGTAGAACGAGGGTAGGGGTAGAGGGGCCGAGGGATGTAGGGAAGGGGAAGGGTGAGGGTAGGGGGGAGGTGGTAAGGGGGAAGGAATCAGATAGGAGGGTTGAAAAATCGGAAATATATGGAGTATCTATACATTTGATTTTGTTATTTGACAGTATCAGTTTTCTTGATATTTTTTGTTAATATTGTTATTACTAATTATAGTGTTTGTCACCATCGTTTCTCCTTCGGCTTCCGTGTCACAACCTCCCCATTCACCTCACATGACCTTTGACCCCCAACCAGCTGGGCGCCTACGACGAGGTGTGTGACCCCGTGACCAACCAGTGCCGGTGCAAGCCAGGCGTCGGGGGCACCAAGTGCGACCGCTGCGAGCCCGGATTCTGGGGCCTTCCGAGGATCCAGCGCGGGAGCAAAGGGTGCCTACGTGAGTGCTTGCTTGGTCTGGCTGCTTGCTTGAGTGCCAAGTGGCCGTCCTTGTTCTATTTTTTTCTGGGTTTCTTGCTTCTTGTTTTTCTCTTTTTTTCTGGTTTTCTTGATTCTTGTATTATTTTCCTGGTTTTCTTGTTTATTATTTTTGTGTTTACTTTCTTTCTTTACTTTCCGGTTTTCATTTTTGTTTTATTTTTTCTTGCGGATACAGACGAACATGAGTACGTTACGTCTACATGTTTTATGTAAATGGTTAATTAACTAGATACATTGTCGTGCATAATCATATATTCCCTCCTCAGCCGAAGTACATTTAAATACTGCTCAAAGGACAAAGATGATAAGCACGAATAGATAATGGTGATAATAATGTAACCGACTTTCTCCCCAGCCTGCGGATGCTCGCTGTTCGGGTCGGTGCGCGACGACTGCGAGCAGATGACGGGGCAGTGCGTGTGCAAGCCGGGCATTCGGGGCAAGAAGTGCAACGAGTGCCCCGAGGGACTGGTGCTGGGCCCCAAGGGCTGCCGGGCCAATGACGTCACCACGCCCCCGCCCCGGTCCTGCGCCGAGCTCGAGTGCTACTTCGGCGCCAGGTGCCAGGAGCACGAGGGCCACGCCGAGTGCAAGGTGGGCGGCGGCCGGACTGG
>NC_051414.1:8841827-8842301 GCF_015228065.2 Penaeus monodon
AATAAAAATGATTGTTTATAGTTTTACCATTATTCGCGAGAAAAGAATCATCAATAACGCTATGATAATAATACTACCATGACCATTACACGTGACAGCCTCAATTATCAATAACCTAATGCCATGTGATAACGCCCCTTTGCCCCCCCCCCCCAGTGCGATGCCCAGTGCCCCGAAGACACGTCCTCGTCCCCGCGGCCCGTGTGTGGCTCTGACATGGAGACGTATGCCAGCGAGTGCCACCTGCGCCTCTTCGCGTGCCATTACCAGAAGGACGTGGTGGTCGACGCCCTCGGCTCGTGCCCTCCTCCAGGTGAGTGGGCGGGGCTTGGGGATGGAGTTACGTCACCGCACAGCACGTCACAGTCTCGGGTTAGAAGGAGGGGTCAGGAAAGGGGTTCAGGGGGAGGTGGGGGTTGGCTTGTATGGATGTGTTTTGTGTTCTTGTATCGTTTACTATGTATGGATGGGTGT
>NC_051414.1:8842943-8845451 GCF_015228065.2 Penaeus monodon
GCAGAGCATGTGCAGACGTCCTTCGTGTCTGTGGGCCCGAGAGTGTGACGTGCGACCGAGGGAGGTCCAGGGAGGGAAGCACGCCTGTGTCTGTGTCTGTGCCTTGAGCACCTGCACTGCGCCCTCGTCGCCTCGCTCTCTATCATTCACCGCACCTTAAATATAAACAGAAAAGAAAGACTAAGACGAAGGCGTTGCCCACAAGTCTCTGTCCTTGAGGGCGCGCGGAGACCTGTGGGCGACGCTGGTGTTGTTTAACTGATGATCAAGGAAAGCCAAGAGGTTTCTTTACTTCATGACTCTCTTATCATGTCAAGTCTGAGACCCAAGTCCATTTCACAATTCCTTTGGCCTTTGTGTTAAGATCCACCCGAGTCGCTCCCCTCAGTGCCATAAACTGACTGGCATTCCTTATAAACTGAATGACATGAACACACTGTATACTTTCACTAAATCTGATTTTTTTTTCTTTCGCACGCAAGATCTTTAGTATATTTTTCTTTTTAAAATATAAGAAGAAAGAAGAGAGAGAGTCAGAGAATTCTCGAGTTGTCTTCCCCTTTTTAAAGTCACAGCCTAACGTAACTCTGACCTGAAAGTTAACTTAAACATCACATATAAACTCCCATTGTGTCCCAACCCTCGTGAGCGTAATACTGTCAATGTCTGGAAGCGTGTAGTTGTGTTGCACCAACGACCTCTTGTGTTAGACTCTCACTAGACTTTGCCGTAGTGTTAGTTCCTCTGAGGCGCTTCGAGGCGAGCCCAAGAGTTTCTGGATATGGCAGTAGGACGCACATTTGTTACACGTGTTGTCATCCACCTGTGTTGCACTCCGTTTGGCTAATGTTGCTATGGATTCTATTATGTGACAACCTCCCTCCCGCCGACGCTCGAGCCGCGGCCTCTGCGGCTGTCGGTTCGGCTTTTTCGGCGGCGCCACACAGCGCGGCGCCACCACTTGGCGCCGCGCGCATGTGTGGCGCCACTCGGGGAACTGCAGCACCGCTCTCCTGTGCGCGGTGCTGCATGTATGTGTGGCACTGCTCGTATGTGTGGCACCACACCGATGTCTGTGGCACCGCTCCTATGTGTGTGGCACTGCTGTTACGTGTGGCGCCGCCCCTACGGCACCGCACCTATCTGTGGTGCCGCCCCCGAGTGTGAGCGCCGCTCTCATGTACACCATGAACGTAGGCAACCAATCCGACGGCGTGACGGAGTCGCCGCTGCGCCGGTCTACCGCGCCGCTGTCGACGGAGCCCCACCGCGAGGAGGCGGCGAAGGCCACGCGCCACCTGCTGCTGCCCGAGTACGTGATCGGCGGCGCCCCCGGCTCCAGCACGCACAGCCTCTCCAACAGCATCTTCAGCGTGCCGCCCACGCCCGTCACCATCGCCGCCTTCGGCCTGCTGGGCTCGATCTGTTACCGCGACAAGGACTGCTCGGTGCCCTACTCCCGCTGCAAGACGTCCATTTGCACGTGCCGCAGCGGGTACACTCAGAGCGCCGACCGTCAGACGTGCGTGGGTAAGTCTCCAGACAGGTAAGGTGCTGCATTGCATGGCTCGCTTGCACCTGCACTGTGTACGTTAATGGTCCGTTTATATCTTTAGGTGTGTCTCATGCATAATGACTTTTCCGTACCATCATTCTCTTAATCATGTCGGCCTTTGCGCACTGCAATTATGAATCTTGAAATGATGCGATGACGCGAGACTCGAAGGGGATGACCTGACACGCCTTGTTTGGCCTCTCCTCGCGGCAGTGACGACCCCGGGGCGAGAGGAGGTCGTCGGGGCGTGCGTCCGGCGACCCTGCCAGAGGGGAGGCACCTGCCGGGAGCTCACCAATGGGGGGTACAGCTGCCAGTGTCCCCCCAGGACCACGGGCCTCCAGTGCGAGAAGGAGCTTCCGCCGCCCTACGAGACGCCCTCCTTCAGCGGCTCGTCCTACCTGGAGGTCAAGAAGATCAAGGCCTACAATAAAGTGCAGGTGAGATCCTGAAGTTCGAGCATTTCAGAAAAGCTAATGGGCTCGAGACGCAGCAACGTGGGTCAGTACGCGTCTCGGTATCTACTTGTTTATTGCGCCTTTGTTGTGTATGTCTTAGATTTGGATCCAGACACCTAACTTGAATGAAAGAGTAACCATGTCTAATCCAGAAATATTATTTTCAAAGGGTCTAACAAGATAATTGGAAACATAAGAGCAACCCTCTTGCAAAAGATCCCGAACTGAAGTATTTATGATCCATTAATACTTTCCAAGCTCAACTTCCGACGAAGCTGACCTCATCCTGAATCCTTCCCCCAAAACAGCTGGAGCTCGAATTCCGCACCTTCACGGACAGCGGCATCCTCCTGTACAGCCAGCAGCAGCCTGACGGGTCCGGCGACTTCATCTCCCTGGCGCTGGTCGACGGATACGTGGAGTTCCGCTACAACCTGGGCTCGGGGCCGGCGGTCATCAGGAGTCATCACAGGGTGCAGATGAAGCGCTTCCATA
>NC_051414.1:8845629-8847610 GCF_015228065.2 Penaeus monodon
TTAAGAAGGGAATATAACGAGGACTTCCGAACATTCCTCTCTCAACACGTATAAACGCGTAGACGTAGACATGTCCGTCTATGCATTTAAACAAGAACACCAAAGCTCACCCAAGGAGCCAACAGTCTCCCTCACGGAATCTCCCTGGTCCCTCCTGCAGGTAGTGGCCAAGAGGTACCAGCGCGACGGCATCCTGCAGCTGGACGACGCCGAGGACGCCATCGGAAAGGCCCCGGGGACACTCAAGAGTCTGGACCTGCGAGGCTCCACTTACGTAGGATATGTCCCAACCAACGAAAGGAGGTGCGTATGAGACCCTCAGGATGCGTAGGACATCAGGGAAACCCACTCTATAAAAAAGGGAAAGATGAGGCGATAGTTTTGACATTTTGGCGTATAGGATTCTTACATTTTTTCTTGTTTTTTTATAGTGTTTATTTCATGCATTGAGATCAGAGTTATCGTATGATATAATTTCTTTAGATGTTAGCCACTTTCTTATTAATTATGAGGTTCTGTTTAATATAAAAATATTTCCATCATAAAGATAGTTCTCCCGAGGCACGATTCCCCAAACTCACTACCGTGCCTTCTCCCCCCTCCCCACGCAGAGTCTGGGAAAACGCGGGCACCTCCGAGGGCCTGGTCGGTTGCCTGCGCTCGGTCCGGATAAACGGGCGTCCCCTTGACCTGGTGTGGCCCGGCTCCCCGCACGTGATCCGCGCCGAACACGTGGGCGAGTGTTCCGCGTCGCCGTGCGCCAACCTGCCCTGCCTCAATCACGGCTCGTGCAGGCCTACTGACGACGGCCATTTCAAGTGTCTCTGCGTTCAAGGATTTATCGGTGAGTGTTTGGTGGGTTTAGAGGTGGATGGTGGTAATGATGGCAGAGGGGATAGTGATGCTGTTGTGCTTGACGGGGTTTGTGTTAAGGATTCGTAATGATTATAATATTAGCTAAAAGGAGTTAAACAGATTGATAAACAGTTTTTATGGCATTGTGCAAATTATTAAAATATAATTTTAAATACTTTATTTTTGTAATTTTCACCGAACAGAATTAAAACAAATAGCACATTGTATTGCTGTATATTGTGCAACACATTCTGCTGTCAGTTGAAACGATTATCCCACTCGGAAGTAAAACACAATATCAAGCTTCGGAAGTTAAAAAATACACGTAAAACATAATATCAAGCTTACAATGCGACAGTATCTTTCCACAGTAATAGCCAAAAATAGAGTTATGGCATAACCATCAGAAATGTAAGTCAAGTGTTAAAGTGACCCATTTTCCCGTCCTCGCAGGGGAGCGATGCGAGGTCAAGCTAGACCCGTGCGAGAGCCAGCCGTGCCAGGCTGGGGCAACCTGTGTCACTCTCCCGACCAAGGACTTCCTGTGCAAGTGCCCCCCTGGCAGGAGAGGAACGCTGTGTGACCAGAGTGAGTCTTTATTGTTGCTGTTTTGATAAGCATTGCGGTAATGCACGTGAGGTTTAGAAATCGTTTTCGCCACGTGGGTTCACATATTTATATCGTGTCGTGGGCTTCTGTGAGGAAGCTTGTGAGAGGCGTTACCGATGTTAGGTCGTCCATGAGGTATATTTCCATGAGGCTTTAAACACATAGATATCACGAGACAAGGCCCACTAAAGCGAGTACCTTCCCCAGTGGACCGCACCCTCCGCGAGATGGTGATCCCCGACTTCGACGGCGACGCGTACCTGGAGCTGCCCACCCTGGAGAACGTGGGCATGTCCTTCGCCCTCGAGATCTGGTTCCTGACGCGCTCTCCCGACGGCGTCCTGCTGTACAACGGGCAGATGGGCGGCGGGGGAGACTTCATCGCCCTCAACCTGCGCAACGGACACCTCGAGTTCTCCTACAACCTCGGCTCAGGACTCGCCACGCTCGTGTGAGTTGACGGGGACTTGTGTCTAGTTGAGGTTTTCTTCGTTTCTCTCCTCCTTTGTTTCTTCCA
>NC_051414.1:8847790-8848723 GCF_015228065.2 Penaeus monodon
CTCTAGATCGTTACCATAAATTTATCAAAGTTTGTTAGGGCATGCGAATGGGAACATGCTGGTGCTAACACAGCCAAGCTCTTTGCGACTAAGTGGACAGATTCACACCCTTAAAAGAGCAAAAGACAGTCACCTTTTTAAGGAGTGTCTGGCATTTAACACTGTCATGTTCCGTTTTGTTTGTGAAAATGTATGTCACAATAGAACCAGCAGCTTTACCCACACCGAATCACCAACTGTAATATATTGTTTCAGATTCAGGCTGAAGTAAGTAGTGGGCCACTGATGTAGGTGGTAAACAAACTTCAGGTCAGAGTGAGCAACACGAACAAGCACATTTGTTCTTGAACTTACTCTGGCACAAGTAATGTTTATGTTTATCTTTGTCCTTGCGGTCTCTCAGTCACCCTTGAGTATTTCACTCATATTGTAGACCTCGCTGTCCTACGACCTCTCTCGACTGGACGCGGGTCAAGTCGGGTCAATAAAAGTGATTCTTCTTCTGCCAGAGTTGCAGGCTTGTCATGCGTTGCATAAAAAGTGTTCTTGCACCATCTGCAATATGAGTTTCTCACACGCATCCCCGACGAGCGAGTGTTCGAATCAAATGAAAACTTATGAAAAGAAGATTTTTTTCCCTCTCGCCAAAGGTTCATTTGATTCGAATAAGTGCATCGGGGGTTTCTTGTCTCGAAGGCTAATTGCAACGGTTGATTTTCCTGTAACAACACATATAGTTTGCAAGATTTTCGTATCACTCACGTTCGTTTGTTTACACAGATGATTATGCTCGATTTTATTTCCCCTTTTCATTACTTTTGTATGTTTTATTCGCCTCTTTCCGGCAAGTAGAATCTATATTTTTCCCTGGCGGAAAAAAAATTGTTCGATTCACACGTTATGTTTTGTTTCATGAGCTTTTCTCTGTTCCTC
>NC_051414.1:8848752-8849146 GCF_015228065.2 Penaeus monodon
GATGGTGCTTCACTCTCCCAAAAAAAATAAAGCTTTGTATTTGCGTGTTGTGTCGTCCAATTTTTTTTTTTTTTTTCTGAACGAATGCAAGATGAAACATGGCACACCTCAATACGTATTGTCCTTTTCCAGTCAATATGAACCCTTTTCCCTTGTCTCTTTGACTTCATTTTGCTGTCAGATCAGTCGATGTCAGTTTGTTCATGTAGTGCAGTCCACTAATTGCTGAATGCCGCGATTGATGATTATTCTTAACCGATTTCAAATTCCTGCACAATTTAAGAGTAACGATTTTCATTTTTTAAAAATACATGACATCCCTGATCTTGTATTAGTGGATATGCGAGCAGTGGAAACATCCTGTCCCAGGGAAATATATCAAACAAGTATGTAT
>NC_051414.1:8849174-8849445 GCF_015228065.2 Penaeus monodon
TCCGACATATCAGACAAGAGCTGGTCCATAACCGTAAATAATTATCATCCTTTTCTCTCTCTCTCCTTCCACCGCCTTAGGAGCCCCGAGCGCGTCGCCCTGAACACGTGGCACATGGTACGCGTGCGCAGGAAGAAGAGGAGAGGCATCCTGCAGCTCAACAGGGGCAAGAAAGTGCGAGGCAAGAGCGGACCCAGACTCACCGAGCTCAACCTCAACCAGCCGCTCTTCCTCGGAGGCTTAGAGTAAGTGCGACTCGTGCTGGCTCTTG
>NC_051414.1:8849518-8849763 GCF_015228065.2 Penaeus monodon
ATGTTTTGTGTTTATTTTGGTGTTTTGTTTGTTTTATAAGAGAAATGATGTAGTATTTCATTTATCATCATCATTAATATTATGGATATCCATATTTGAGCGCGTGTAAGTACAGCCTGCGAATGAGCTAAGATCTGCATACTAGATAATATTATTTGTCAAATTACGACGTTTTACGAAAAGTTACGAACATCCACTTACACTCAGCACTTCGCAGAAGAAGCAACCGGAACCAAACAGTCGCT
>NC_051414.1:8849819-8851309 GCF_015228065.2 Penaeus monodon
TAGGTTCAGCATTCATTAGCTCTTAAAGTTTCACTATTTACTAGCTTTTCTTATCTTCCTCATTTACTTGCTCTTTTAGTCTCATCGTTTATTCAGCTTATGACCAGACCTCCATGTCTATCACGCCAAGACTTCAACTAAGACCCACTCCCTCCGCACAGGAACTTCACCCTGGCCCACCCGGACTCCGGCGTCACCATGGGCCTCAACGGAGCCATCCAGAGACTGCTGGTCAACTCGGAGGTGCTGGACAACCTGGACGAGAGGGCGAGGGGAGGTCGCGGCGTCAGGAGGTGAGGGGAGGTAGAGGGGTCAGCGAGGGCGAGGGGAGGTCGCGGCGTCAGGAGGTGAGGGGAGGTAGAGGGGTCAGCGAGGGCGAGGGGTGTCGGGGAGGGGTCTGCGTGTTATTACGTCGTTTTGGAGTTATGTGCAGTACTGAAGCATTGGTATGAGATACGTTATGGTAATGTTATTAGGATGATCTGTTATTTACGGTTATGATGAGATACTGTTATGATAAGATCGGGATATTGCTATTTACTGTGCTCAAGTATTATTACAAATGTACTTATAAATACCCAGCCATTTATCTTACTACAAATAAACCTTCCTAACTTAATAAAAGAACTTAAGTACAAAACCATCCCTAGTATCATCTCATTAGTTATATTAGAACATTACAAAGCCACTCGCTATATGATTACAGTAGTGTTTAAATCCTGGCGCAGGGTTACTTACATCACCCTCCTTTCCCTTACTTTAGGTACCGTGGACCCCCCTGCCTGCACAACCCCTGCCAGAACGGCGGTGTGTGCCAGCCGTTCCTCAGCCGGTTCCTGTGCAAGTGTCCAGCCTCGTTCACCGGGAAGTTCTGCGAGAAGCGTACGTTCTTCGGGGTTCTGTCTTTGTCACATTTTCTAGTGGCTTATATCGCTACGTAATCGGAAAGACTGAGATCCATATTGGGAAAGATTGTATCTCTATATTTTTTCCTTGTCTCTTTTTTTTTTAGGATTTGTTCACTAAAAAAAATTGGAGTCTAGTCAATATCCCATTTTGTGAGCCCAGTGATAACAGCTAATAGCCGACTGTTCATTCTGTTCCATTCTTTGACAGGTTCAGACGAAAATCAGATGATGAAACCGGTCAAGTTTGACGGCAAAACTTTCCTCAAGTTCCCCAACATGGTTTACAGAGTGTAAGTGTCATGTCCAGCCCGCTGGTTGCTGTATTCAATACTAACATATCCCAGAGATACTAACTTTAGTCTTGAAATGCAATATTAACTATTAACTATTGTGCGTTGTTGGTAAATGCATGTAGAAACTGGCTAACCTAACACCACTGAGAGTAGATTGTAGATTTTGACAGATGCCATACCCTCGTTCTCCATATTTGTTTCCATTTCTTTCTCATTAGCTCTCACAGATTCACAAATCCATTACCAATACCTTCCACGTACCATATTCGCTTTCCTTCCTCCATTTTTT
>NC_051414.1:8851366-8852208 GCF_015228065.2 Penaeus monodon
CAGCCACTCCTGTTTCTCATCCTCGCTTGCTTCATTATCATTTTTATCAGCATTCTGCTTCGCCGCTCTTCGGTCCAATCGCGTCTTTCTCTCTTCCCATTATGCATTTACTGCTCCTCCCGCCTTCGTCCGTGAAACCTCGTTTACATATTAATTATTTTTAGAGTTATTGTTATCGGCTTTTACAACATCGGCTCTTTCGCTGTTACTCTTACTCGTTTTCTTACTATTACTTGTCGTTATGGTTTCTCTTTATTTTGCCTTCACTCGTACGTCTTTATTTACGTCTTTATTATAACACGGTTTCTGTTTTTGTTTTATCGGCTTCCACTCTGTCGGTCCTCTCTTTATTCGTTGTTGTCTCATCGTATCTTTCTTTCTCTATCTTTATATATTTCTTCTGTCTCATATTTCTCCTTATCAGCTTCGATCATCACTTTATATAGACCTCGCACCATATCCTCACCTCGCTATCCCTTTATCGTTCTCTCATTATTCCTTCTTCCCACGATTTCTTGTTTCTCATCACTGCGTTTCCCTCCGTCGACTCGTTCTCTCGCGCTTTCCTTCTTATCACAACTTCTCATTTCTCATCGCTATCTTCCCCCTTTCGCGCTCTCGCTGTCCCCTCGTTATTACGATCTCTTATCCTTATCGCCTGATCACCCGCTCTTCCTCTCTCGCAACCGCCTCCCCTTCTGCGCATGCGTCGGAACAGCAACCTCACGCGCTACAACTTCTCGACGGACGACTACGGCGACTACGACTTCCCGGAGCCCTGGACGGACCTCGACCTCAGCTACCCCACCGAGGACGACCTCGATGACGACATAGCTTTCCTC
>NC_051414.1:8852375-8852682 GCF_015228065.2 Penaeus monodon
AGGCGAAGACTACGAGGCGGGGTCGGGGTTCCTGTCTCTCTTCGGGGACGACGAGCTCCTGTCGGCGCTGGAGGAGCAGGAGTACTACCGCTTCGAGGACACCGAGGATCCTGCCGAAGGAGGGACCCCGATGGGCAGCGCCGTCGAGGAGAACATGATCCAGGATGCGGTGTTCGCGGAGACCGCGCCCGAGGACGACACCGCGATCCTGCAGGAGCTAGAGTATGACGACCTCGTGGGGTGAGCCTGCGCACTAACACGCATGATTTCGCTTGGGGCTCGGGGGGGGGGCCTTTTAGTTTTGGTT
>NC_051414.1:8852825-8852944 GCF_015228065.2 Penaeus monodon
TATGTTGCATGTTAAACAGTATTGTTACTGCATTTGGTGGTAGGCTTCATTTTGTTATTGTTATGTTCCTGTTTTATTCTATTGTTATTGTTTTTTGCAGATTATCAAAGTTTAGAAAG
>NC_051414.1:8852987-8853697 GCF_015228065.2 Penaeus monodon
ATATATCTTTGTAATGAACTAGCTTTTCTATTTTGAGTCAAGAATTATTTTGTTATCTATCTGCCCGACGTTAACAGAACCTTTTCTTATGCTATATTCAGAAATAAGAATATATTTTTAAAGACAAATATGCATGTGTGTCCTCCTGGAAAACACGAAGCGAAGATCTTTGGCGTGGAAGAAAGCAATTTGTGGTGTTTTTGTTCTTTTTTGGGCGGTGTTATGAATTGGCGTATCATTTTTGTCATGGAAATTCATCACTTCATTTGCCTTTGTTATCTATGCGTTAAGCTTAACTATGATAGAATAGTAGTAAGAAACCTCACTTCTGTGGAAAAAATGTCTATCTATCATTAGTAAAACCTCGCTTCCACAAATATATATAAATGCCTAAATAGAGATATAAACTGTGCAGTTGACCCAGGAACTAGCAAGCCTCACAACCCCGTTTCTCTGCAGCAAAAGAGGACAAACGACCAACCAGTTCGAGATTCGTTTCCGCGCGACCAGTGGCGACGGTTTACTCGTGTGGCTCAACAAGGGAACGACGCTTACAGGAGACTACCTGGCCATCGCAATCAACGGCGGTTTTATCGAACTATCTTACAACCTCGGCAAGCAGCAGACGCTCCACATCGTTAGGTCTAAGGTGAGACTATTGTTTATCTTTGTGGGTATACATATGTAGGTTTATGCGCGCGCGCGCGCGA
>NC_051414.1:8853837-8854422 GCF_015228065.2 Penaeus monodon
CATGTTTAGGTACGTAAAAATGGGACTTACAATATTTTCGTTTTGTCCCTCAATTAGGTGTTTATTTCATAATTAAAAGATACAGCCATTTGTCCGATATTTCGTAATTCAAAGCCATTTCTCTTTTCGAAACTCGGTGCCCCAAAACATAAATCGAACAACTGATTTGATATGCAAGCAGTGGTAATCCTAACCCGGTGTCCTTGTGCAGGTGCGCGTGGACGACGGGCAGTGGCACACCCTGGTGGCGCACAGGAGGAAGCGGCTGGGCGTCCTCAGGGTGGACAACGAGCGACCAGTCAAGGGCGTCTCGGAGAAGGGCGCCACGACACTCAACACCAACGGCAAATTGTGGATCGGTAAGCTTGGCTTTTGAGTTCGTGGAATAAGAAGACTGACGTGGAGGAATACTAGCGATGTGCTAATGGGATATTTATTTCGTGTTTGTATTGGTCGACGTATTTGCGTACCCGTGCCTGCGCGGGTATCAACCAGACGCAGTCTTTAGCTCAATAAAGTTGAGACCAACACTATAAAAAAACTCGCCCTACCCACCACACCTCACAAAGAACAACAACAGAACGG
>NC_051414.1:8854475-8855485 GCF_015228065.2 Penaeus monodon
ACATCCACAGGTGGCTCCCCCAGAATCCCGGACGGGCTGCCGCGGGCGTACTACCAGGGCTTCCGCGGGTGCGTCGACGCCGTGCAGGTGGAGAACCGCGACCTGAACCTGGTGACCCACGGCGACGCGCAGCTGGTCCGGTTCTGCGACGAGATGCGGTGAGGTTCGTCGCCCGCCCCTCCCCCCCTCTGAGGCGGACTCCTGGTGCTCTCCACGCGACTCCCAACAGCTGTGCATCTCTCCTGTGTTGGATAATGCGTTTGAGGAAAAGAGATGAATGAATAAGAAGGGAGGAATAAAAAAAAGAAAACACGACTGGATGCAGCAGCTTTGTCGAGTTTCGATGCTAAAAAAAAATAAAACAAAGCATTAATAAAAAACATATTTAAGAGAAAGAAGAAAGTCTATTTTGTATATGGGGAAAACGTTATTCTGTTGTTCGAGGAATGGTAGTGATAATAACAGTCATTACGACAGAAAAAAAACTTTATGGTGGCGATTTTAAGCTGTAAGTGATGGTGAAAGGTGCGTGCAGATTCCATGTACATTTCAGTGCTTTCTAGTGACTCCTTACTCTGCCTACAGGACGCGAGGTTCTTAACCACTTTGTAGGTTGTGCTTGGTGAAGGAAAATTTATCATCACCGTTCTTTTCAAGGAAGTTTCAAAAGAACGAGACTTATGTCGACCAACCATTAGACAAATTAAGCTAGAAAAATACTCATTCGTAATCTTTCTTTTTTTTAATCGAAGGGGAATTGTTATTCATATACTTATGAATAATCAGCTAAATATTAAAGATCTGTCTGTGTTCTTTACTCCGTGTTTCAAAACGTGATGGTAAATTACAAGGAAGATCTGGACTTCTCTCGCTACACAAACGGGGAACAAAATGAACAGCACAAGTGAAGTAACTTGTGCTCTTGCTGTAAATATGAAATTTGTTGGAAATAGTCATAACAAGTGAGTGAATGGAAAAGTGTGTAAGTATACTTTTTTTTGACGCTGCCT
>NC_051414.1:8855532-8855651 GCF_015228065.2 Penaeus monodon
TGAAATCCTGGGACCTGGCGAAGTGACGACTGGAAGTTAAAGAAGTTGTTAAGAGTTCTTCAGACGTGTTTCCATTGATGTTGACAACTCGTACCTCAGCAGTATTTAAGCAAGATATT
>NC_051414.1:8855701-8856556 GCF_015228065.2 Penaeus monodon
CATCCAGTGTTACATTTCAGAACTTTATTTGTATTCGAATTTTTACTGTTTTGAGCACAGTAACCCTGTATTCCTAAAGTCGTTTTTTACATTAAATGGTTCCAATTTTGCAACTTTTAATTGTATCACCAATTGCTGTTAATCTTGCATTAAAATACATTAAAATAATACATTTCAGGTCTACCGATGCACTTGTATATTTTCTCAGTATCATAGTTGTAAATTTCTAATCCAACATTCTATGTGAAACCCTGAGATGTACAGTAGTCACAAATAGTAAAAACAAATAAATAATTTATAGGCAGAGGAACAGCGACAGCGATGATATTTGAGAGAATCCATCCATATTTCTTGTTCAAGTTAGGTGACTAAAAGAAATAACTGTACAGCTGATGCATTCGTGGATATTGTGGGTGTTTTATGGTTTATTAACCCTCCTTCCCTTCTTCTCTGTTTCTTAAAGGTATTCTTCATTTAAGTTCTTGGTTTGTATTATCTACTTCCCTCTTCGCAATAAATGTATCATGAGTTTTACACGAAGGCCAAACCACTGTGGAGGGATGACAAAGGAATTCAGAAATCAAAAAGAGAATAGTAAAACCAGCAGTTACTCTTCTGGCATAGCATAATTTATTTTACTTTCCCAACTGCATAACTCCCCCACCAGCTACTGATTTCGGTCGCGTTGAGAGAAGAAAGGGGGCGTGGTTTAGTCCATTTGACCCGCCCTCTGGAGGCCTCACATTCCGGTTCTCTTGCTTTTTTTTTAATCTTTTTATATTTTATCATCAATCAATTGCCTTTTCATTTCTTAGTTGCAGAGGGAATGTGCTTTCATTTCCTTCCATCTTTTCC
>NC_051414.1:8856587-8856714 GCF_015228065.2 Penaeus monodon
CATGAGCCCACTTGTCTTCCAGAAGAGTGTGTAAAATGTACATAGTGTAAGATAATAGAGAGACTAGCCTATCTAATTTTTACAAGACGTGCCAATAGCAGGTTTGTGCAAACTCACCCACGATATT
>NC_051414.1:8856800-8857291 GCF_015228065.2 Penaeus monodon
TCGAAATATCCAGATCATATTCCGAATGAATGGTCCACTCATATTTAATCAAATACTTCATGTTTTGATATAATACATAACTCATTCATACTGTCACATTTTAAGTCGGTTTCTAGGCTTCAGTATGGTTTCCTATTGGCAAGACGCGGTTTTCGAAAAAGGCGTCGGTGATTCCGTTTTTAGATTAATTTGATAGGCCAAATTTTGCTTGTGTCTGATAAAAGATAACGTTCCTACGATAGTTTTTAATTATTACTTCAGTTCTTTTTATTATGATGCAGTTGAAATGCTTTAAATCTCCTTGTAGATAATTCACAGTGTGTTTGCACATGTTTGTAGAAAATACATTATAAAAATAAGAATGCATTTCTTTATCCTTATTTACATCCCCTAAGTAAATGCATGGATTATGAATATATATTTTTTCTTTTAAAATGAGTATGGATCTCAGCTGACTGTTTTCCATATCCATGCATTATATTTTTTATAAC
>NC_051414.1:8857956-8858157 GCF_015228065.2 Penaeus monodon
TACCTAACATCCTGAACAAATGTAAAATGGTTGCACAAGAGTTTAAAAAGAAAAGGAAAGACGTGGTAACTACGTATAACAATTGAAAACTTTCATATTTCAAACTTGCAATATCCTGATTTACTCTGCTGATTAAAATGTCGCTAGACTTTTATAAATGACTGTGAGGTATTATTCTGCCTCCCCCTCCCCCACCCCCAC
>NC_051414.1:8858364-8859467 GCF_015228065.2 Penaeus monodon
ACATCGAAGTACCTCTCGGTCTAATCCATAAATATCTATCTCCCACTCCCTGCCTCTCTTTCCTCACTTAATTATGTATGTAAATATCGGTCGATAGACACAAATAACTTCTGCAAGGTCTTAAACTTAAGCTTAACAACAAGATGGCGCTACAGTCAACGTATAACCTACTCCGGAAAACACTCACCCGCGAAAGTGTTAAAGAGGACAAAGTAGTTGTGTACAGGAAGGCAAAACACAATACAAAAACTCCGATAACTTCTATGTGTATCCCTCAACATATTAAATAGAAAGTCCGATACGGAGCTAAGTTAATGGGCGTGGTGTTAGCTACGTAAGCAAGCCATTTCATAATTACTGTGAGCTGGAATCTCATCTGTATAATGGCGAGTCTACAGAAAACTAGGATAAACGCTTTATGTCGTTAGTGGGTTGTTTAATATATTAGAATGTTTATATGTTTTCCTCTTGTTTAAAATTGTTAAGACAAATGCTCAATCATTACATTTACCCGCTTTGTCTCCGCTTAACATTCTTAGTAGAACAAAGGGGATCTGATGCCAAGTCAGGAAAAAACAAAAACAAAAATAAAATGGTTGAGCAACACACTTTGAATCCGCTATTCGGTTTTGAGTCTACATAAGCATGCCAGGTATGAAGAAAGTTGTCAATGGAATTACACAAAATGGAGCTTTATCCTCTGCAAAGGTACTTAGGGTCTGCTACTTATCTCAAAGAAAAGAGTTCAGGAGTTTGGTAACTTTAATGAGAATAACACATCGCAACCCAGTAGAGATCATCAGGACCAAGGTACATATAAACAGAGAACTCGATCCATAAAAATATGTGGAAAAAGTCGTGTGAATCATTAATCACTAAAGCGCACAACTGAAAGTATATAAAGAGGAATTCCATCTCGGCTTCACATGAAATATTTTTTTGGACCGCACTGTTCTCTGTGAAATATGCAACCGTGATTATAAAACGTTCCTTAGATATAAAAGAAATTGAAGTGAGAATTAATAACTTCACAAGGCAAGGCGCGTAACTTATGCAGTCTTCTTCAGTTTTAAACGAAATCCATCGGCTGCATCTGTAGCGAT
>NC_051414.1:8859766-8860266 GCF_015228065.2 Penaeus monodon
CTTTTTTTCTACATAATATCACACTGAACTCTGACGCTCCTCATAGACAATAGAGTTTAGACTTACTGCCCAGACTCCATTTGATCAATTATTAGGGTCACATATAAGTAGATCATGCTCCCGGCTTCCTAGAGTATTACTTAGCAAACTCCAAGGATAGCTATTGATCCAGAGCCTTACCATCACAAAGACAATCGATTGATTACACCAAGAGAGGTCCCCGAGATGATTGCACAAAATACTGATATAACTAGGGGATCATTAAAGATATCATCTTCATGGGAACTTTGAGCCTATATATGAATGTTATACCCGTGGATTCCTACATGCTAGGGAGTTCCTTAACTACATAAGAGCCTTAACATCTCGTAAAGTAACTTGTTAACAGAAATCACTCTTTCTCTCAAACAGACATGGAAACAGAGGCAACCCTAATAACCAAAGTAAATAACACGATTGTTCAGGCCAATGGATAGAAGTTTTTTGTTGTTGTTGTCATG
>NC_051414.1:8860293-8860984 GCF_015228065.2 Penaeus monodon
CAGATCAGATCAGCAACGAAAAAACAAACTTAAAACTGAAACTTAAAACTCAGCAGCGAAATTCGCTTCAGTCATATCTCTTTAAGTAATTGCATTTTCCTAATATAACAAACCTTGCATAGAAAGAGCACAACACGTGAATCTGACACATCATTTGTGAAGTTCTGAAGAAATTAGGGCAATGATATATGAAAAAAATTAAAATAACGCCATTGGATGTAACTCGGTGTGAGGTTGTTTCTATGAATATTCATCCCGACTGTTATTACATTTAAATGCGATGTATGTTAAGTAAGCATAGCATTCCATAATTAATGAGTTGCAAGATAATTAGTCCAGCGGCATCGAATATGTTAATGATGGTGTGACTGCAATAAGCATTATCAGTAAATTAATTTCATTATAATTAGGGATTATTTGCATTAAGAATACAATAAAACTACTTCGATAAAACAGAGAATAAAGCATCAGAAAGAAAAAGAAAAATCAACAACTTATTAACCAGAAAAAAAGAAATCAAGAAAATTAATTATCATAGGTCACTATCGAACGTATTATGCAAATTGAAAGGGAGGAACAGAGAGGGGGTGAGGTAAATGAGAAGGACAAAGAAGGATATGATACTCTGTTATGGCATGTTGTATATTCAATCATATGTATGATTTATTGATGAGTCAAGGTAAATCGGA
Organism: Penaeus monodon; assembly: GCF_015228065.2. NCBI lineage: Eukaryota > Metazoa > Arthropoda > Malacostraca > Decapoda > Penaeidae > Penaeus > Penaeus monodon. Next base: position 8,860,983 of record NC_051414.1, read on the forward strand.
TC
>NC_051414.1:8862794-8864261 GCF_015228065.2 Penaeus monodon
AGGTCAGAAATGTTCCACTCTCCCGCAAGGAAGTCCACATTACCATATCTACCCCACGGGAACTAAGTGCTGTTACTCAAAATGCTATGATCTTTATAGACTGGAGTTGCGGTCTACGTAGGAAAGGAATATCATGATTAAAGTCGAAGGATAAAATAAACTTTTTGGTCGCCATAGTCCATTCAGCTGTGATGAGTCAATATGTTTCAATATGTTTACTGGCCGTACCTGCCAAAAAGCCTCAGTCCATTAGTTCATAAGAGTTGCTAAGTACTCGACATACTAAATTAATCTTAACCACTGCATGTGTATTTTTATTTACACAAGTAATAATTCGTATATACTGTATAAGTAAGATTATCATTAATTATTACACTGTATAACACTATATAAATGTATATCATACTTCGCCCAATATAATTATGCTACAGTACACCTTACTCGTATGATGTTAGAATGAGAACATATACCGATATTGTACCCAAGGGAGGATTCACAAGCCAATCAACTGCTCTTTGTTCTGTCTGCTTGAGTCAAGCCATAACACTAGCAGGGGTTTTCAGATTCTGTTTCATTTCACCGTTGCCAATAAAATCAGAATTGCGATCACCTCTCATGTTCTAAGGGATGCTGACATCATTTGCTGGCATTATCAAGGATAAGGATACTGCTGACACTGATAATCATATATTAGAATATGAAACTTTTTAAAAGCCTTTTCAGCTGACAAACGAACGTTGAAACATTATGTCAGACAACATGGAATTGGGTCTTTGAAAGGCGAATGGTGTATGACTAAAATATTTGAATACTTTTTCCGAGTTTGAAAGATATAACCCTGGTATTTCGTGCGAGTAGAAATTTAGAAAGTACATGAGATTTATTCTAAACTACTGTACTGATAGTGTGAGACCAAGGTTATTGTGATTGAAACAGTAATTACCAAAAACAATCGCTAAAAAGCGATAATCCAGTTCTATTCACTTTGGTCTCGTTGCCATGAGAAGGTAAGAGTAAGTCCTGCTTTAAATTTCGACGAACAGCATTAACTTTGCATACTCTCAGTCGGTTCTTGTCAACTCTGACCTCATTCTTAATTGACGATGTTCACTTCCAAGAGTATCATCCCAGAATGCTTGAATTATTTAGAACCTGATGTGCTGCAGTAGCTACCATTTTACATAGACAATGCTTAGAGAATCATGGATGTTTATATCAGTTGTGTTAATGAATTATTCTACGATTGTTTGAGACACAGGGTTTTACGATGACACTGACAAACAAGAATACATAGATCTATATACCCGACGTGTAAGTCATATAAGTAAGTTTCTTTCCTTCTGTTCTTAAAGAAAAATTCTAAGGTTAAAAAACAACTGTAAGTCAATAACTACTTGTAGCTGTAGGCCTATTTATTATTTACGATACTTAAAGGTGAAAATAAGACCGTGATATCGAGGTGCAAAG
>NC_051414.1:8864286-8864445 GCF_015228065.2 Penaeus monodon
GCGAAAGAAGGTTAGATATAGAATCACGAAGACGCGGGTTCTTTGTTGAGCGCTATACCTGCTTTAAGAGGCCATTTTAGAGCGGGAGAGAAGGCAAGATGCAGAAGAAAGCGACGAGGAAAAGAATTTCTTTCGATTTTGCTGGTTTGAGATTGGGGG
>NC_051414.1:8864629-8865459 GCF_015228065.2 Penaeus monodon
GCGGGTATGGATACCTAGTGCTGATGTGGGTACGGGTGTGGATAGCTGATAAACAAGTGTAGTTAGCTGCCGATATAGGTGTGGATAGGGAATGGGGATGTTAATGCTGTTGGGTGGATAACCTGATGCTGGTGTGGATGTGATAAACAAGTGTAGTTAGCTGATGTTGACACAGATGCTGATACTGATAAAGGACAGATAGGGAAAAGGAATGTGGGTGCGGCTACCTAATGTGGATGCAGATGTAGATGATACTGATGTTAATGCGGGTGCAAATACTAATGTCAGCGCCGATAGCAAATATTAATATGGGTGCAGATAGCTCATGCGGATATTATTGCACATCCAGTACCAGATTCTGGTCTTGATGTGGATACAGAGAACTGATGTAACTGTAGATAAGAATTAGTAAGGCGGATGTAAAGATTATTGCCTCGTTGTCCAGTGATGACCATGCATATAAGTAAGACATTTTAGCTTGCGTTTCGAAAAAAAAAATCGGAAACTAACCCTCATTAATGCTAGAGTGTCTGGAGGATCCCGAAAAGCAATTGCTTAGTTCATTATGTCGCATTTTTAATCTTAACAGACAGTACCCCTGAAGTTACTTGCCTAGAGAATATTCTATTGGTTTCACAGAATTTTGAGGGAGAAATGTTAACAGATGTCGATTTAAACCTTTCACAGAATATACCTAAAAGCTTCTTTTTTTATCTGCGACTAGGTAATGTTTGTGGCATATAATATAAGAATAATGACAACACAAATTACACAATAGACACGCGACGAAAACAAGAAATTGGTAAAAATAAAAGTCGGCAAAACAGTTT
>NC_051414.1:8865506-8866155 GCF_015228065.2 Penaeus monodon
TTCCCACAAACCAACTATAAAACTATTTTTTTCTGAACAGTTCAAGACCGCATGTCGCCCGCTCTCCAATATCCAATACTCTCATATTCTCCCAGCCTTCTCTTCCTTGTCGAAACGTGACTTTCCAATGATGTATTGTAGTAGATGAAAGCGTAAGATATCGTTTTTTCTTCTTTCTTGCTGCTCGTTTGTTTTTCTCGTCTGTGCGCACTTGTTTTATTTGTTTTACTCGTCTGGTTTTACATGTTACTTGTTGCTTCGCACCGTTTTTACTTGTTCATTTTCCGTATATTCTTTTATCAAATTAGCCAAGGCTTTCATTTTATTTAAATGTTAGACTGCTTGTTTCTTTTAATCTCGTGTTCTTTAAATTTGCCCTTTTAATGAATGCGTCATAGTATGTAAGGGCATACCCTAAAAGGTGCTGCCCGTTTTCCTGCGGACTAGCTCCCTCGTACACGCCCGCTCTACTCCTTGAGGATGGGTAGGAGTCCCGTTCAGCGTCATCAGTCCCATTTGTGCTGTTATTGGAGTGGGTTGCAGGATTTTGCTTCCGTTTTTCTGCCGGAGGCGTGTTCTGCAGCGCCGAGTGACGGCTATCAGGTAAGCACTCGTATTAAGATTTTGTAAACCTTAGATCACATTTATA
>NC_051414.1:8866648-8867363 GCF_015228065.2 Penaeus monodon
GCGGTAAATTTCGTTTCATCCAGCCTCCGACTTTCGAAACAATTATTTTTGGAATGCAATCTCCCTTCGTAGTTTAATGCTGTTGTGCTGTTTTCCGTCGTATTTGACTCGATGAGTAACGGAGCTTGTATTCCCCGACGGAATAGTTGATAAAACGTGTAAGATTCGGCTTCGCACTGTATTTTGGGTAGGAATTTGCACGATTTACACTAAGGAAAACGGAACAAAAACACTCAATTTTAAATCGGGTCTGCTGAAACTATAGGGGGGCGGGAGCCAGGTTTCACCTATAGAATTACGGTTTACAATTCTGCAGTTAAATCCGGGATTAAATCTTGCCTGATTGACGCACAATACATATGCATTAAATTATGATTGGACAAGCAACTCTTTAATATGAAAGTGCGTTTCGAAAGTTTTCTGATGACCGTATCAAACTTATACATAAGGCTTTATTAATTGTTCCTCAAATAGCAATGTTATTTTATTGATTGCATTAACAAATAAAAAATAAAAATGCGCAATTGAGTTGTCGCGCAATCGTTGCGTCACACGCAGTGTACGCGGATGTTATTCTCAAACGACAAACTTTGAACACATTTTAGTAACGGAGCTTGCAAACCTTAGTGATGATAATCGTCAAATATGGGAACAGTTCAATACTTGTACTGGTCTTTTTAGATGGAATAATAATCTATATTTTGGCTGATTTGTT
>NC_051414.1:8869752-8869825 GCF_015228065.2 Penaeus monodon
CCATATAAGCAAGTGAATTACCCAAAGGATAAAAATAGCAGTATGTTCAAACATTGTTTATTCTGTCTCTTAC
>NC_051414.1:8869897-8871736 GCF_015228065.2 Penaeus monodon
GAGCAAACTAAGACAAGCAAAGGAAAAGTGTGCAAAGTCTCAAATCACAAAAGAAAAAAATAAACATGGCATGCAAGATGAGCAATTAGTCATGCTTAGATGTAATCATGCAAACGAGGTAATACTTGCAAAGAAAATCATATTACCATTGCAAACCAGAACGAAAGGCAATCAAAAAACAAAAAAAAATGTAGGAGAAACAGAAGTAGGATTGTATAAAGACCTTCTTTAAATAACTTAACATGGCATCTAAGGAACACATAAAGCCTATAAAGTTAGATATAAAAGCAAAAGAACAGAATATAACAATAAAATAAAATAATAGTAACATATCAGACTGCAAACAAAAAATAACAAATTATATGATAAAAGAAAACAAAATACAAAAATGAAAACAAAAAAGTATATACATATACTAGCAAGCAAATTCAAAATTACTCACCAATATATCACTCTCCTAAAAAAATGGTTATGTCATGAATATATTATTACAAATGGCTTATTTTCACTAATTTTCTACATTTGGCTGGTGGAGTGTAGGCATCTTTTATTTTTCTTTTGCCTCGTAAAGATTTATTGAAAAATTTATTAAAATAAAATATTCTCATATTGAGAAAGGTTTCAGCAAGTATCTTCTCAACATCTTTATATACTTTTCAGGCAAACTTTCTGAATTTCTAATAATAACTTACGTCTTATCCCAGAAGTGTTCAAAAGCATTTCTATATTTTTCTGAAAAATATATTCATATTTTTTAATAACTGCAAACATCATTTCATTTGGATAGCATAGATTTCTTTGGTTATCATCGCCCATTTTCTTTAAAAATCTTTCCCGATAACTAAAGCTTTCTATTTCATCTGAATTCTTTACAAGAGTATTTTTGCATTTTATGTATTTATGGATACGTAATACGCTATGGCAACAACACCCTGCAATATAGGAAATTATATTATCCTCAATCAACTGAAATTGGGAAGTCATCTTCATTATTAATTTGAGAGTAATCAAATTGACTAATAACAGAATCTGTTTCTTCATCTGTGATATTATAATTAAAATTCATGATAAAATTTTCTAAAGATTCATTACAATCATCAATGGAACTAGTTGTGTCCTCAAAGCAAGACATGTTACTATCATTTGGGTTACTCTTTTCATTTGATGTTATACTTGGTATATTAAAATTGAAATTTTGTAACAAGTCATCAAGAGATCTAAAATCAGGTACTGTATTTTCACAATCAACAGTAAAATCTAATTTTTCTAATAAGTCTTCAATGCAATTAAAATCATGGAAAATTGCTTCTGGTTGTTCTGCTGAATGAATGATATGAGTAAAGTTCCTAATATGTTTATCACTATTATGTAATGCTTCAGATTCGTCTAATTTACCTACAGTGTTCATTTCATGATTTATCTGTCCTATTTGAAAGGCTATTGTCATTGTGGGATGGACTATGGTGTTCTTCGTGAATGTTCTTTACAAAATTTATTATTGGAGTTAGGTCATCGTCACAATTTCCATTGTCAGCATCTTTCAATAAACTACTGCATGAAAGATTTTTCATTGCACTTATAAAATTTGTAATGCTAGGGGTATAATTATTACCCCCTGACTTTCCAATACAGCAAAAGTAATATTCTAAGCAGTCTTGATTTATTCTGCGGGTAAGTAAATAATCTAAATGATTATTTATTGATAAATCTCCCCATAATGCCCGTAGAGATGCGAGATTTAGAAGCCATCCATGGACACTGGGAATATACCTATTTGTTCCAACATTCTTCCAGGACATGACCCATTCTCTTGCTTTTTTAAGAATCTCTATATTGTCG
>NC_051414.1:8871754-8873810 GCF_015228065.2 Penaeus monodon
GCAATTGCACATTTACTACTTCTATAATGATGCTTTGTGCTGGAATTAAAGACATCAAACAGCTCATTCATAATATTTATAAATTCCGCATTTGCTTCTGATTCCCTTGGCAAACCTCCAAGGGTTGCATATGTATGCCTGAAGCAACTGTCCGGCTAAAAATCTGGCAAGCATAATTAACTCTCATTTTTTCAAATGAGTTCAAATTTACATGGCTATCTGCGAGTTTTAGGGCAATTCTCATTGCTTGCCTTTTATCTTTTGCATAAAAATCAATAACATGATGCCAGTTGGTTGTACCATTACCAAATTCAACATTATATTTTGTAAATGTGTTTCTTGTGCACTTTAGTAAGTGAGGTGTGTCATAAAAAAAAATATATTTTTTCATCATTTACCGTAATATAAGTTTTTTTTTCTGGTAATATTAACAATTTGTATGCACCTCTGTTAGATGCATCCTGATCGCATACAACGAATTTGGGATGCAATCCACAGAGCTTTAATTTTGTTATGCAATCAGTGATCATTGCCTTCAAGTTATCTGGTTTAATAGATTTTTCGAAAAGAAAATAACCTACTGCTGCCTTCCATTTTTTGCATAGGCCTATGACCATAAAGACCATTGCATATTTTGCAGGTTTAGTTGAGGCACCATATTCCCCTAAATCCTCAAAACCAATTATTTAATCTTTAGTTTTGTCATAAAATAATCCACACTTTAGTGACACAGCATCACAGCTTATCCTGATCAGCCATCAAAGGTGCTTTCCTCCTTAATAATTCAAGGATGGGCTCATTCCAACCCACTTCCATACTTTTTAACCAGTAACGGAGCATTCTATAGTTGGTAAATTAAATATCTTTGAAAGATATCGGTATGCCCTCGCACTCTGGAAATATAGGCCAAGAGCAAAACTCCTTTGAACTTGTGAATATCTCCTTCCCTTCTTTTTAGTATTTGCATACTGCATCTGAGCTTTTAACAGTTCTAAAGCAGTTCCACCGAGGAATTTTGAAGCATTTTCTATAATATGTGATGGTATACTACATTTTTTTACATGATGATTTAACAATTTTATTTAAACCTTCAATTTTTGTAAAATAATCTTCTAATTCTTGTCTGACAAGTTTTTATTTTGGTTGTTTGTTTTCCTTTGAGCAGCATTTTGTTGTTGAAATATGTGCTTTACCTGTGAGAATGTTAGACTAATTATAGTGCAATGTATAGGAGCATATTTCACAGAAAGAGATTGGCTGAACTTTTGGGTTTAAACAAAAAAAATATTAATAAAAAATGTATTATTTCACTGACACATTAACACGTGAAACAGTGCAAAATAGTGACACTTGAATTATCATTGTGAAGATTTAAAATAATGTGAAATGGGAAATAGGAAAATTGGTAATATATTTCAAATATATAATAAATAATGAATTATCTTTCATCTAAATATGAAAACTTTAATCACTGTTTAAGTGCACAGGAATTATAACAAATGTTGTGTTAATTAAAATAGGCCTCTTTCTCTCTCCCCCTTGGAGAGAGAGAGAGAAAGATGGGATACTCACAACTCCCTTCTTCTGCACCAACAGGGCTGTCATAGATCAGCATTGACTCTCCTTGGTAGGCATTTTCTTCATAAAGAAAATCAGCACCATTATCTTTATCTGAAATAGTGATAGTAAGGAATAATTGTGGATTAGCACTAAACTATTTGAGCATGGAATTACCAATTGATTCTTTCACTGTTTCAAAATTACTCTCTTCGGTTTCATCTGATGGTACAAGTGTTGATGTTTGAATAAGAGAAAAAATAATCCAAAATGTCTTATAGTGGAACATACATATTTTAGCCATTTTTATTATAATCAAAAGAACTAATTCACTCAATGTATTAATGACGTAGCATACATTACATAATTGTATAACTACATAAAAGAAAATTAATTATTATACCACTATCTCCATTTTCAATTTTTGATGTTTGAGGAATTCCCTGGAATATATGCACTGGTGATTTGCATTGTCCTGTAGATATTATAAGAGATTTAG
>NC_051414.1:8873845-8874142 GCF_015228065.2 Penaeus monodon
CTTTAAAGGTTATATTTACTCAAAATAAATGTGTTTGTAACTCAGAATATAGATAGTGTTTTTAAGCCTGAGTCCATAAAACAATATTTGATATAATACTTTTTAAATATGTGTATAATCTCTGTATAATACAATATAGAAAATTCTACTTACCAAAACTTTCATCAAAAGTGCTTAAGATATCTCTGATTTCATAACATGTTTTTTGAGGAGATTCTGGCTTATGATCTATTTCTCCCTCTGGCAAAAAATTAATCACGTATGAAAAAAAAGAAAATCAAAGTATTCTATGAATAT
>NC_051414.1:8874278-8875054 GCF_015228065.2 Penaeus monodon
TAAAAACCCAATGGAATTTAGGCTTGTGAAAAGAACATCTGTTTAATATCTTTGTTAATATTTGATAATATTTGCTTTATCTACGGCACATATCAATATCATTTCATTATCCATTTCACTGAAAAAGTAAATACCTGGAGATGTGTCTCAATTTCATGTGGGTTCTGTGTTTCTGCAAGAAAAAAAATATTCACAGTAAACAGAATTTCATTTTACACATATTTTTATTTAAGAAAAAAAAAAATCAACTGTAGTGCTATATGTTATGGTGGTATACCAAAATTTATTCTTAGACCTATAAACATTCTATGGATATGTTGTCAGAATATATATACTTACTATACAATGTGTTCAAAGTTACCAAGAGGACCGCACTAAGGTATGGAAAATCTGAGTACACTTATCGAATAGAGGTAAAATCTATATTTAGTAGTACAAGTATCATCTTACAAAAACAATAGATCAAGTCACAAATGCAGAAAATACCTCATGGATATTAGACTCTACAGATAAAGAGGATAGAATGTGTGTTAAGGGGTATTGGGGGGCTTGCCCTCCATCAACTCAATCGTAAGGTAGTGACCAAAGGACACAACTAGTTCTGGCCCTTCAGTGATTACCTAAAACCCTTGATTTCACAAGATTGTGGATTGGAGTTGTGGACCAGGTCTTAGGGGGCAGCAGTTCCCTTTGTAAAGATAGTTGAAGTTGCAAAGCCCCTCTTTTAAGTTAGGAAAGCTATCATTATAATAGCAATGGCTTTAATGGTGCCGTTA
>NC_051414.1:8875132-8876080 GCF_015228065.2 Penaeus monodon
GTCTGTCCCGGCGAAGGTGTTTGAAGAGGAGGCGCTGGTCCTTCCAGATCATACGTACGACAAGCTCTACTGTGAATCTGTTGTCTATGGCATCGATGCTTCTGAATGAACTGAAACGTTGAACATGAGAATCTACATTTTGAACGTGAGAATCTGCATCTCAGACATAAGAAAATACATATTGGAAAGGGCAGATAGAAAAATTTCACAATAAGGCAATAAATAATGCGATTTTGTTAAGATATAGTAAACTATTTGATATAATCTCTCGAATATCACTAATATGCAACTACTAACATAGACACATGACACGTTTAGCATCCTGAACCAATACCTGAGAGTGAGGTTGAGGTACACAGGCAGAGGAGAGCTGATGTTCTCACTAGGGGGCGGGAGGGTACTCTGGTAACCCCGGGGTAGTTGTACCGTCGAACAGTCGAGCTGTACACATACCTGGGGAGTGGTTAGCATGTTTCAGAAACGTATGAGTTGGTAGACTAGTTTTCCCTTGACGTGTTTTTTATGCTTGAATAATGGGTCTGAAGGTGAATGTACATTGTAATTCACATACAGATATGTATATTTCTGCATGTATGAGTGGTCAGGACCTCAAACTCTTCCCAGCACACAACTGAAGGGCAGCGAATTACCGTATGCGATTTGTGTATGCTGTCCATATGTTTAACGAGGGTAGAATTCTTATCGTTAAAGTCAATCATCTACTATTAACATAATACCTGGTTGATAGGAATACAAGTGCCATCGTCGCAGGTGAACTCCACATTCGTGGCACACTGGGTGAGGGCCAAGCTCTGTGCCACACCCGCCTGTTCGCCGCAGAATCCGTGAGAGAAAATCCACTTGTGTCGACCGATTGGGTAGTTGAACGAGCCATAATTGCGTAGGTGCTGTTTATCTGTTGAAGAAATTATATGTATGCTGGAGTAT
>NC_051414.1:8876450-8876538 GCF_015228065.2 Penaeus monodon
CTGTTTACTTTAAAGCAAGTGGAATCTATATAATCAATTAATCTATTCTTATATTAGATTTTTTTTGTATTACAGCTTTTTTATTGAC
>NC_051414.1:8876749-8876813 GCF_015228065.2 Penaeus monodon
TGTGATGACTGACTAGCACTGAACCCTCCGATTGAATAGAAAAGAAAAGCAAAAATGAAACAAA
>NC_051414.1:8877038-8877207 GCF_015228065.2 Penaeus monodon
TCGCGTAAATGAAGAGGGAGAAACAGAGTCAGCTTATGACTGATGACGATGATGAAGGTGCAAGTCCACGTGAAAAAAAGGTAGGAGTTAGGCATGGGATATAGCTTTACACGGCTCACAATGCAGGACAAAGCAAAATTGAATTGCAGTGCTGGGAACAGAAGGGAAT
>NC_051414.1:8877318-8877554 GCF_015228065.2 Penaeus monodon
AACCACTGACGAATACCTTTCTCCGCCCATCCCTGCCATAATGTTCTCGAGTCTCCACCTCCCGTCGGCGGAGTAGTAGGGCTGCGAGCGATAATATCCCCTGAAGGAGGGCTTGCTGTTCCTCTCCCCCGCGAGGATGAACCTGTCTTCGTACAGGTTGGCGTCGCAGATTCCCCTGAACCTGCGGAGAGGCTGCGTTACTCTTAAAGGATTTTTAAGAATCCTGTAGAATCCTC
>NC_051414.1:8878178-8878452 GCF_015228065.2 Penaeus monodon
GCATATCATACCATAAGTACTCCAATGTTTTCTGTGTTATAAATATTGTTCCTTGCGTTATCAGTTATCTGCCCTTTTCGTCCTATTGCCAATTCAGTTAACAGAATTTTAATAAGCGTTGGCATATGAAAACATAAATACATATCAATGGCACTGTCAGTACTGCATCTTTATCCTTCATATCCTTTCTGTAATTCCTTATTTTTTCACAACAGCAGCGTCCTTTATCCGAGAAACACGCATAACTCGACAGAACCCCACCTTCTCGATATAG
>NC_051414.1:8878595-8878969 GCF_015228065.2 Penaeus monodon
CCTTTCTTACGATTTCTGCAACTTTTGTCAACCCAACACAAAATGAAAGATAACCTCAAAGCAGCATATGAACGTAACTTCGAAGAAATCGGTGTATTGCAAGTGTACTGAAAGTAGTTTAGTTACCATCCAGATACCCCCCGTTAAGTTAACCAGTTATTGGATACGTTAGTCTCGTTATTTATCTCTCTTGAATACCCTTATCCCCATCCTTCATCTTGGCAGTATCCTCGCCCAGAGTCCAGGACGCAGTATCCCAGGCCAGGACGTCCCCCTGAGGTCTCCCTTCGCAGGACGCCATCTGCGCGCCGCTCACCACCAGCGACCACACGTTCACGTCCGCCACTTCGCCGCTGCAGGTTGAGAGAGTTTGG
>NC_051414.1:8879215-8879911 GCF_015228065.2 Penaeus monodon
TATCTTAATTAAGAACTATTTTCCTTTATTGATAATGAGATCATCTAAGATATAGAGGTGATGGTTGGTGTTAAGTGAGCTGATACAGAATGACTAAGGGCGTTTTAAGTCGGGAAATATCTAGCTTAACTAAAATCTCAAGACCTTTTCTTGCTACCTCAAGAACTTGTCTTGTTTTCTCAAGCGGCGCCCGGGGATGGCTAGCCTTGCGCTTCATAAGCGCATTGATCATTATTACTTTCCTTTAAAATAATAATGATCAATAAGACAGTAATCAGAGATCGCTGTTGACGCTACGCTTCGTGCTCTGGCAAAGGCCATTAACTTCTCTTCGTATATCCCAAGGTCTAACATTGGTATAATCTTATAAAGTGAAGCGTAGAGCTTAGACCGATTTTTTTTATGAGATAATAATTCCCCAGGGAGAGATCTGCAAACATTATCTTGTCCGCATACTTTCTGAACGTGTTTGTTGACCTTTGCCGCAGCATCGCTTGTCTCACTGCGGGCACGCTCTTAAAAGACAGATTGAGCCATTTTATTTCATTGCACAGATTTATTTGAATAGCATCTTTACTTACATTAATAGCAATATCAGTTTATTTTTTCCATTATCTCAGCGTCGTAACTCTCTGTTGACGACAAATGTAACACTGAACATGCCATGATTGGCTGCCTGTAACATCTCCCCCCCCC
>NC_051414.1:8880556-8880815 GCF_015228065.2 Penaeus monodon
CTACCCTAAGTACTCCAAAAGTTTTCTTTTTATAAAAAATTTTTCCTTGCGTTTTTAGTTATCTGCCCTTTTCGTCCGTATTGCCAATTCAGGTTACAGAATTTTTTAAAAAGGGTTGGCAATGAAAACATAAAACATATCAAAGGAAAGTCATATGCATCTTTTTCCCTTAATCTTTCTGTAATTCTTTATTTTTTTTACAAAAAGCACGTCCTTTATCCGGAACACGCTAACTCGACAGAACCCCCCTTTTTGATAT
>NC_051414.1:8880966-8881318 GCF_015228065.2 Penaeus monodon
TCTTTCTTCGATTTCTGCAACTTTTGTCAACCCAACCCAAAAGAAAGATAACCTCAAAAAAGCTTGAACGTAACTTTGAAGAAAACGTGTATGGGAGTGTAAAAGAAAAATAGTTTAGTTCCATCCAGATCCCCCCCTTAAGTTAACCAGTTTATTGGATACGTTAGTCTCGTTTTTATTCTCTTAATACCCTTATCCCCCTCCTTCTCTTGGGAGTATCCTCGCCCAGATCCAGGAAACGGATCCAGGCCAGGCGTCCCCCTGAGGCTCCCTTCGCAGGACGCCCTCTGCGCCCGCTACCCCACGACCCCACGTTTGTCCGCCACTTCGCCGCTGCAGGGTTTAAAAGTTT
>NC_051414.1:8881682-8882340 GCF_015228065.2 Penaeus monodon
AGATATAGAGGTAATGGTTGGTGTGAAGTGAGCTGATACAGAATGGGCTAAGGGCGTTTTTAAATCGGGAAATATCTAGCTTAACTAGAATCTCAAGACCTTTTCTTGCTACTTCAAGAACTTGTCTTGTTTTCTCAAGCGGCGCCCTGGGATGGTTAGCCTTGCGCTTCATAAGCGCATTGATCATAATTACTTTCCTTAAAATAATAATGATCAATAAGACAGTAATCAGAGATCGCTGGTGACGCTACGCTTCGTGCTCTGGCAAAGGCCATTAACTTCTCTTCGTATATCCCAAGGTCTAACATTGTATAATCTTATAAAGTGAAGCGTAGAGCTTAGACCGATTTTTTTTATGAGATAATAATTCCCCAGGGAGAGATCTGCAAACATATCTTGTCCGCATACTTTCTGAACGTGTTTGTTGACCTTTGCCGCAGCATCGCTTGTCTCACTGCGGGCACGCTCCTAAAAGACAGATTGAGCCATTTTATTTCATTGTACAGATTTATTTGAATAGCATCTTTACTTACATTAATAGCAATATCAGTTTATTTTTTCCATTATCTCAGCGTCGTAACTCTCTGTTGACGACAAATGTAACACTGAACATGCCATGATTGGCTGCCTGTAACATCTCCCCCTCTCTCTCCCCCCT
>NC_051414.1:8883784-8883854 GCF_015228065.2 Penaeus monodon
CGCAATAATAAAAATTATATGTCTGTCTCTCTTCCCCTGTCTCTCTTTCTACATATAGGTTATATTTTAC
>NC_051414.1:8883880-8884020 GCF_015228065.2 Penaeus monodon
AATCACGTAGGGTACACTTTGCAATAATGAAAATTATTTATATCATGTTTAATTAACAATCATATTTTCCCATATCATTTCCAAACATACAGCCTTACCAACATTACGTCACGTTTTCTATGAGATTACAAAGGGGACGC
>NC_051414.1:8884270-8885056 GCF_015228065.2 Penaeus monodon
ATTCTAAGGATTTCCTTTGAGAAGGCCGCGTACTAAAAGAAACTGTTTTGGTGTAAAGCAGGGTCGTCATTTCAGTTTTTTTCTTGGGGGGGGAGGAGATGAAAATCACTTTCTGGAGCGCTCCCCCCCCACACACACACACACCTCGAGATTTTTTTTTGAAATTATTAAAATCTTCAAGCAGAACTGTAAAGGCGTAATTTAGGGGGGGAAATCGTGGTCCTTGGGAGAGGTAAGGTAGACTGAGGGGGGTAACTGACCCCACAAATGACGCCCCTGGTGTAACGTAATGGAAATAATTGCTTTACAATTATGTAAAAACAGTGTACAAAGGATTCTCTGCGTTTAATCAAAGAACCGTAGCTTAATTCTTTTGCTGCTTTAAGGGAAATCCGAACGTGTTAAATTTCCCAGGATAAATCACGGAGAGGAGGTATAAATACTATCTTTTATGTGTTACAACAAACACAAAATCGTTAGAATTAAATAAGCAATCATTATAATCCTGAATTTATATGTTGTGTTTTACGGTTCGAATGAAGTGATGCATCCCTTATTTAATAAGGCGAAATCAACATATTATGCATCAAATATTAATTGCCATAAAATTACCTTAATCCTCCCGCCAACGTAACTTCGTACGTCATGAAATAAAATGAGAATGATCCCTAGAGAAAAAAATACGGAGTATACACAAGCATATAGGTCTAATGCTGAATACCCATTATATTTCTCATAACTCATGACTTCATAATGTTCCTTTTGAGATAAAACTGGTTAGCTCTT
>NC_051414.1:8885091-8885188 GCF_015228065.2 Penaeus monodon
GTGAAATATTCAATTACCTGATAACACAGTACGAATGGCATATTTCTCGTGGCTGATGACCTTTTCCCTCGATATCAAACGGATGAGTCCTTTCTGT
>NC_051414.1:8885527-8885830 GCF_015228065.2 Penaeus monodon
CAGACAACCCCCTTACCTGAAAGACTGCGTGGCGTCATACAGGTCAGCCGGAGCGTCCTGGTCCTGCCCGAGCACCACCGTCCCATCAACGCCCATCAGCTTCGTGCTTTTAAGTCGGGAGCAGACACTACGCTTTCAGAATTGTTTTGCTGTGCTTGTGGCTGCAAAAGAGTGAAGGGGTGAAACTGGCGAGAAGAAAATCTATCACTGCATTAGTTACTTTTCTTGCTGAAATTTAACCAGTCGGAATAAATCCTTTTTGGGGTTTATTCTGTTTATTCCAGAAATGCAAGAGACAAAGGA
>NC_051414.1:8886170-8886287 GCF_015228065.2 Penaeus monodon
ATCCGTCAATTCCCCAAAACCGCTGCTGTGCATCCACTCAAACTGCCCAGCGATTTCTAACACTGCATGCTGTTGCCAGCATCCCATGCAGTAGTTAGCCTATAGCTTGTTAAAATG
>NC_051414.1:8886321-8886385 GCF_015228065.2 Penaeus monodon
ACACTAACACTAGCACTAACTACCGGCCACGACCCATTCTCAAAACCCAGTTATATGTAAGGGG
>NC_051414.1:8886660-8886936 GCF_015228065.2 Penaeus monodon
TCTAGCCATATCGTGTCGGCTTCATCTACTCCCTAGTAAAGATACTTATTTCAGCGAGTGTACAGTACAGTTCCTTAATTAAACGAGTGCATATTGGCAGCACTATCAAAACGCAGTAGGGTACAGTTTGCCAAAGGTGAGTATACAGAGTTGATGGGCTTTTGGTCTATGAAGATCTCTGATATTTAGTAACCCAAGTTAGTTAGGCAATGCTTGAGCTTTATAACACAAGTTGCTCGCATTACTCGATTTTTTGTTATAATAGTGCAAATAAGA
>NC_051414.1:8887094-8887511 GCF_015228065.2 Penaeus monodon
CATCAGATACTTTCTTTTTGAATTTCAAGGCCCCCTCCCGTTGGGATTTATCCATTTGCTTTACTTGCCTTTTTTAGCTTTTGAAAAATAATGTAGCTTCGTGCTTGTGTTTCTCATAAAGCCTGCAGCCTTGCATTAACGATATCAAAGAATATTAATTTGCACTGCACTGCGATGTGTTTGTTACTTCATGGTCGTAATCAACTATCGTTAGCAGGGGTCGGAAAGTGCAGTTTTCACAGCCAGGCTACAATGAAGGTTAGATTAGTTTGTCTGGTCTCGGGCGAAAATATGGATACATACCATTCAGATTAGTGCATTATTGGTGGAATAAGAATAATACTGAACATGCCTAGAGTTTTGTGTGTGTGGGTCTTGATGAGTACTACGATTTTTTTGCAAAACAAATACAATCCT
>NC_051414.1:8887535-8887622 GCF_015228065.2 Penaeus monodon
GAACTCTCTGTGTTGGTATGTATCATTAATGTTGATAAATAAGTACGCAGTCTTGTTTACAGATGTAGTTATTTGGGGAAATTTTGG
>NC_051414.1:8887820-8888332 GCF_015228065.2 Penaeus monodon
TTGTAGCCTGCATAAACAATTAAGTACGCTTAAACTTTATTCTGTATATTTCTAAATAGCCCCTCCAAGTCACTCCGGCAAAGATAATATCAAACATCTCTCACTAATTCTTAACCAACGCGTCACTTAGCTAATTTTTCAACGCCTCTCATGCTATCCCATTTCCACACGCGTGACATCGTACTACCGGTGACATCAGCTTACCTGCCACCTCATTCCGTTGAAGTAAATGGCATAGAACCCGTCGGTGGCGTCGAGGGCGAAGCTAGAAGGCCGCCCAGTGCATGAGGGGCGTAATGATGTCTGTCTGTATCCGGAAACCGTGGGCGCTCACCAACACCTGAACGCCGCGTCGGTTGTAATCTGTTAATGAGTGTCTTGTTTTCATTGCTGTGTGATGTCTTTTATTTCTGTGAGGATAATGTTAATAATAATCATGTTGTAGTGGCAATGATATTATATAAAGAAACAACCTGTCAGTAATGTTGATATCAATTACTGTCATCAGTATT
>NC_051414.1:8888376-8888803 GCF_015228065.2 Penaeus monodon
ATGGTGATTTTATCGGGAAAACGAATGTATAATAAAATATCAGCTTGTTGAGTAAACAGACATGAGAAATTTAATTATGATAACAGACGTCCTCCTATTCAGAAACTAATCATCCCCTAAGCATGCGAGTGTCATGCACGGCCTTTACTCCACACACTCTATGAACCTGTGAGAGATTGGCAGGGTAATGTAATACAGTAGAGTGTGTTGAGGCCTTTTTACAGGACATGTTGATCTTAGTCTTTATTGCTGTTACAAATGTTTAAGTAGAAATTATATGAATAGATAGATCATGATGTAGAATTTGATATGTAAACACGGCCTATTTACAAAGCATTTTGGATATTTGCTGTTAATTATCGATAGTATTAAATATATAGATGTGAAACTAATATATGGATAAGTTATGATGTAGTGGTAGGGATGC
>NC_051414.1:8889036-8889320 GCF_015228065.2 Penaeus monodon
CATACCTCTTTCACTTCATATCACGGTCGTTAAAATAATAATGAACCACTTACCCGTCCTGATCTTGGCCAACTGTGTATCTATATACGAGAAGACTGTGACCTCCGGCCGGTAGTAATAGATTTTGACCCTGTAACAGAGGGTGAAGGCGGAGAGATTCTCCTGCAGGCTGCTGTCCCACTTGGCGAAGCTCTGGGTATTGGGCAGCTGGGATTCCTGCAGGATGCGGACCTCCTTCCTCTCATTGAGGTCCAGTTCTTGACCTTAGGGAAGTGTAAATAGGT
>NC_051414.1:8890006-8890236 GCF_015228065.2 Penaeus monodon
TGTACGTGGGGGCATTAGTTTGCGTGCGCGTGCATAAATACACACTATAGCCGAAATAACATTAGCAGTTATCCTCCTCTGCCGTACTCCTATGATATTGTTAACCCTTTTGTTTTATAAATATACAATCAAAGGTAAACATGAAAATTGTGACATAAAGATATGGAAAGTGTCTGGTTAATTTAAAACTGTAAGAGGTGAAGTACAAACAAATATAGATACAGATTTGG
>NC_051414.1:8890332-8890745 GCF_015228065.2 Penaeus monodon
CAAAAGGTAAATATACGATTTTTTTCTTTTCAATCTAGGTACTTAAAATCATATATCAAATTATATATTTTTTATTGCATAAACGGTTGTACTAAAATCAATGTGGTATTACGCACGCAAGCAATAAAATAGCTGACCACGCTTCTTATACGGCCAAGTGATCAATATAATAATACACGCGGAGAGAAGTGTAAAAACGAAAATGATAATAACTGGAAATTATACACTGCAAATTTTCGCAATTAGACATTTCCTCGTATTAAAAGGACATGCAAAACAGGTATAAAAAAAACGGGCCTCACATTTACGATATGGCAATATAATGGAGAGCCCTTTCAAGAACCTGGGATCCGTTAAGTAATGAAGTCACAAAAATGGTCTTTGGTAATGAAAAAATAGGGGAAATACTGATC
>NC_051414.1:8890878-8891104 GCF_015228065.2 Penaeus monodon
ATTGAAGGAGTTCACGCCTTCAATAGC
Organism: Penaeus monodon; assembly: GCF_015228065.2. Classification (NCBI taxonomy): domain Eukaryota; kingdom Metazoa; phylum Arthropoda; class Malacostraca; order Decapoda; family Penaeidae; genus Penaeus; species Penaeus monodon. The sequence continues at coordinate 8,890,906 of NC_051414.1, forward strand.
AAAGTCACTCACGTGCTTTGGCGGTATGTATAACTGACGGTTTAACTCTATTAGACTTGACTGTTCATTAATCCTACACTGTGACTGTTTAATACGCAGCTAACGTACAAATTATGTTAGACATTTAAATCATTTATAGAAAGTAATAGAATTTACATGATTAATTACTTTGGTAGTGAAGGGTTGTATGAAATTTAAG
>NC_051414.1:8892324-8892453 GCF_015228065.2 Penaeus monodon
CACCTCATTTGGACCACACCACTTATAAAGGTCGAGACCGGGGATTCCCAGCCTGGGGGCCATGGCCCACATGGGGGCTACGGGGTATTTCGGGGGGATCCATTGAGCAACATGGAAATTTTGACTTCA
>NC_051414.1:8892947-8893088 GCF_015228065.2 Penaeus monodon
GCAAGATTGTGGGGAGGGGGGTCCGCGGCATAATTCTTACGTATATATGTGAAGAATTACCCACTATTCATGATTAGTAATAACAATGTAAAAAATATGAATGATTGATCGGGGCCATGGAAATTATATACTGGTCTACAC
>NC_051414.1:8893127-8893888 GCF_015228065.2 Penaeus monodon
CTTTCAAATCTTAATACGTAGTTTGTAACCTCTAACATTTCAACATTTTCTTACTTGCCTTTGCGCCGAGTTAAATAGTAACTAAAACAAACCTAAATAGAAATAACATTTGTCTTTCGAAATTTAACCTGCTTGAAGAGACAATGATCAGTACCAGTAACATATCAAGATAGCGCATTGCCTATGAATAAAGATATATTATATACTGACCAATGAGAAATGCTTACGTGTTATGATAATAATGTCCCTTCTAAACTGCCACGAGTAAGAGTGATAATGGTAATTAATCACTAATTATGATAACGATCAAACAGGCGTTGTCGACGGACTTAACAACCTAACAAATGTTATGGATTGGAAGAGAACAATGGGTACGTTGACAGAGTAATATTTGCTCTTTTCAGTTCGATCTCTTATCCACATCAAAATTAGGGTGTTTTCATTACTTACAGTTATCGGTAATTTGGTTGTAAACTTTTCAAAACCGCTTGTTGTCTGTCCAAGTAGAGATAACGGCGTTGCACGAACACAAACTTACTTTCTTTGCCTGCATAGTATACAGTTAATGGTCTTTAATTCCGAGTACTGCAGTTTTGGGTCATTAATAAGGCATTATGGTTATAAATAATACAATGATATCTTTAAAAATCCCCAGAGTGTCATGCGTAGGTTGCAGAATACATTTGTCATTCAGATAATTTTAAACAATAACGATTTTTACCCCCTGCACAAAACAATATAGTGACTGATTCTGTGTATAT
>NC_051414.1:8894104-8894389 GCF_015228065.2 Penaeus monodon
TAAAATGACCGTCATCCAGTATCAGGTGAAGGTAAATTTGCTTTTATCACATATATTTTAATAATTAATTAAAAATCCTACACATTTAAAGTAGGATTTTTTTTTTATAATTTCAAAGAATAATTGCCGTTTCATCATAAATTGCAAGTCACACACTTTTAGACTCCAAATTTCCTCCAAATGTGGGCATTTATTTATCGTACAAACAGTCCTACTGTAGCAGTGCTGTAGAAGCAGTTCGTTGGCGGTAGACTGATTTCGGAAATATATTTGTAACACTGCTGT
>NC_051414.1:8894470-8894732 GCF_015228065.2 Penaeus monodon
TTGAAAATAATATATAATACAAAACGTCATTATCAGTTTCATATAAACTATACGGTATGTAATAATCATTATCACATATATTATAATAATTATAAAATCATGTAACATTATGTAGATTTATTTGTATATATTTACAAATGGTGTAATTGGTTTATACATAATATTGCAAGTCACAACTTTTAATCCAAATTTCTAAATGTGATATATATTTATATAAAAATCTATGTAGCATGCTTAGAAGATTGTTGCTAGATGATTGGAA
>NC_051414.1:8895161-8895714 GCF_015228065.2 Penaeus monodon
GCCACTTATTACAGTACCTTGGAATTCACTGCGTCTGTACTGCATCGCTGACTAAAAGAGCAATAGAAGTACATCAGTTGAACCGCTTCGAAAAGTACATATCACGTTATTAGAGCAATTAGAATATAAAGTTCATAGATCATGAATCATAAGTGATAGGTTTTTTTTGCTGTTTCCTCGTTAATGTTTATCGACGTGTATTGACCGAAGGAACTGTGGATTACATCATATTTGCGTCCGTGGTCTGCTGTTGTTTTCGCTCGGAGAAAATGCTGTGTTATTAACGGTTGTATTAATTTTTAAAAAATATATTCTGTTATTTCCTTTCTTGTTTATTTTATGTTTGCTTATCATTATTATCATAGATATTGCTATACTCATTATGAACTTGCACAAGCGAAAAAAAGATGCCATGCTAAGTACACACGAAAAGATTATCGATGTGACACAAGCAGACGTGGTACCGGGACAAAAGCTGTTTCTTCTTCGTGGATGGATAGATATGGAGTTCTGTGTGTTTATGTAAATATATGTGTTCATATATGTGTGTGTT
>NC_051414.1:8895947-8896330 GCF_015228065.2 Penaeus monodon
TCCTCGGTTCCATTTTATCTAGCTCTCTATTTCCTTACCATTTACTTTCTCTTCTGCATTAGTTTATCATGCTGTCCACTGACCCTTGCCATAGCATCAGTAGGTATCGGTGTCATGTATGCAACTTTCAGTCAATTTTCATTGTGCGTGATGGGACTTCATTAATATGTACCTGCAAATACTACCAAGAAGTATTAACTGTTTTTTTTATTTCATTGAAAGAGTTTTGCACTCCTTGGCATCGCTCATGCACACACATTTGAGAATAGTTGCAAAAATATCAAGAAATGATTGCTGGATAATATGTACGGGGGCCATGTTCCACCCATACATTGGATGAAAATTGCAAGGGGCGTTTAGTTAAGTTACGAGGCGTGTTTGAG
>NC_051414.1:8896362-8897086 GCF_015228065.2 Penaeus monodon
GTAATCTTGCGTGTGGTTGCTCAGAAGCGTTTTTGTAAGAGGTTCGTATTCCTTGAAGCCGTTTGATAGTCATTTCAAGACGTTCTTCTGTGTCCCGTTTATATATAAGTATAATGTGCTGACGTTTTAATTTATCGACTAGAAAGAAATAACAAATAACAGACCTTTCACAGAAAAAATGGTGATGTATAAAGTTTTTTAGATATATATTTCTTTTTTCTTGTTTTTGAAATATATTATCTGCTTTATACCATTAATTTTTGCATTCCAATTACGTTAAGGCACATTTACACGAATAAACACATAGAACAACACGTTGGACAGCACGCAGTCTGTAAATACGTTTGACGTGTGACAGTATTTTTTTTTTTTTTTTACATACTCGTTTTTAACATATTCGACGGCTGGGGCCAACTTGTTCGAATGCTCGTGTGACCATCCGAACGCGCATCAGTCACATATGCCATTCATATCTCAGTAGGCTAGCAAAGAATTGTTCTGTAGGAGTTTCCAAAAACAAAAAGGATTGTGTTTACGCTCATTGAATTCTTTATATAGCAATTCTGACATTTATTCACAGAAATTAAATATGCATGAGTTATAGTTGTGCTTTCCTTTGCCCTGGCTAGTGCAATGCAAATTAAATATCCAAGCCTAACCCGATTTGATATAAGCCAAGGAACAAAAGTACATATGTAGACAAAGTGTTTGGAAGATCATGTGT
>NC_051414.1:8897122-8897375 GCF_015228065.2 Penaeus monodon
ATGAACAAGTCTTGTGATGTGATGACGATATACATTCTTTTCTTTTCCCTATAAAACTGCATATGCGAGTGAGTCACGAATTTAAATTACGTTTTCCAAATACGATTACTTTGAAGCTACAAAGCTCCTTTCAATATATAACAATGCTTATGATCGATCAGCTCTCATTTTTTTGATAAGTTGACGTAACCCTTTTCTTGCCTCTGGTTGATAATTCGCCTGAAATAATGTTTCTAACAATTAAAAGTCGACG
>NC_051414.1:8897441-8897947 GCF_015228065.2 Penaeus monodon
GTTGCGATGACATTAACAGTAACGACTAAAATAAACATAACGCGGTGATTATAAAGTTTATGAAAATAACAGAAATGATATTAAAGACCGTGGGAGTTACTCGTCTTCACAACGGACGTATTGGTTATGACAGAGCACTACCGTTGTTATTTTTTTGTTTGTAATGTACTATGGCTTGAAGCATTTCGACGTCGCGTTTAAAAAGTTAACTCTTTAACGAATCAGGTTAAAAGTAACATGAAGTCCTAGAAGCTATAGAAAATTAGTCAAAAATAATTATGATACTGCCCTTGCATTCACCACGACTCAGAATAATATGTGCCCGACAAAATAGTGATGAAATTGACTGCGATAACATGGTGATACTTAAAGACAAGAAAATGTACAAGAAATAACCTAAATGCCACGAGCAGAAGGAAACGTATGCTCTTCATGAATATACAAAAATACCCAATGTTTCTTATGAGGATCGTGCATGTTACGTCTGTACAGAAAGTGTCACGTAA
>NC_051414.1:8899587-8899792 GCF_015228065.2 Penaeus monodon
CTCATTTTTTCTACACACACGTTTACACACAGTACACAAGTTGGCAGCGAAATCAATAATTACAGGGGAGGCATATAAGGTATTGAAAGAATAGTATGCATTATACTCTATATTGTATATGGCTGGCTTACATTTGCGTCGTAACCTACGTAATTGAAATAAGAAAAAGAAATAAGGATGTCACCACTCCCCCACAGGAAACAAC
>NC_051414.1:8899998-8900235 GCF_015228065.2 Penaeus monodon
CACTACTACTCTTTCCTTTAGTCCTATTCCTTTCCTTTCTCAGATCTCAGATATTTGCGTTATTTAGGCTAGAGATACTTGTCCTTAAAAAGATTTAATTAGTTAATGAATAACGTTACTTGAAACACTTATGTTCCCGTTTCCATTAGCAATAATTATAATGGACTCTTTTACATATTTCAATGATAAATCCACTATGAGCAATTTTTGACATAAGTTACAAAAGTTTACGTTATT
>NC_051414.1:8900300-8900597 GCF_015228065.2 Penaeus monodon
ATAAATAAATAACTGCACAGTATCTTTTATTATAAACTGTGCTTTGATGTGGCTTAATATGAAGTTTGCGTGAGAATAAGTGCATAATGAAAGCAGGCGAGGCAAAACCAAGTTGAATTTTATTGATTAATGATAAAGTGCCATCCATGACTTTTTACCGCTAGTTCTGAATTTAACAAGAAGAGTAAACTTGAATGTTGTCCAAATTACTGTGACTATACATCTAATTTAAGATTACTACAGATTTTTAAAATATATTATGGTCATTTATTACCGATTTGATCTCATCAACTTTCC
>NC_051414.1:8900684-8901252 GCF_015228065.2 Penaeus monodon
GAGAGGATAATGATAATTATATCAGTAATTAAGGAAAAACTTTCAGTTACTTCAATTCTGCAGATACGACTCTGAATACGAAACCCAGACAGAACAACGAAAAAGCTAATTGATAACGTAACCAAATCTTATAATTCCGTGGAAGCAGTAATCAGTACAGTAAATCATACGCCATCTCGCTTTCATAACAAAAGCATAAAAAAACATTTTCGAAAGCATGCAAGAACTCATTCCGACTGTTATTTGCGATTTTGATTTACGCTATGCCACAGCGCAAAGGTAACTCAGCTGATAAGACCATTTATATCGTCATAAACGCTGGGATGATGATGATGATTTGTAATAATACGATGGAGTGTATTTTAATCATTTTACTTACAGAATAGAAAATTGCAATAATATGTAAGGAACCACCACAATTAACGTTTGGCAATGCATTAAAATGGATAATCCAAGATTTGCTTCTTTCATTTCACATTCCCAATGCGAAATATTGTTTTACATTGAAAAGTTGATTTATTGTCAAGAGTAAATTTATCCAACTTCCAACATTTTCAGTTATTTAATT
>NC_051414.1:8901873-8902383 GCF_015228065.2 Penaeus monodon
GTTAACTGCCCTAACATATACATCATATTGAGATATGTCACTGACCCAAAAAAGAAAACGTAAACACTTTTCAGTCGAAGGTAATGTTGTAGTCACTACACCTCTTTCAAACTTTGGGGACTAACCCCATGCCTTCTGCTCACATGAAAACATTATCCCGTCTTATCTTATCGCTAACCTGCTCCATAAGCCAGCAGGCAAGACGTCAGGCAGACCAGCAGGGACTTCATCTTCTCGGCGCGCAAGGATGTCACCGCGTAAGAGTTCGGAGTCGAGAGGGCGCCGCGAGGCATGTCGATCGCATGGCAGAGCGAGGCAAGCTGCATGGCCCCTTCAGCATGCTTGCTCTCGGCTTCTGCGCATGGCATTCAGGCACTCGCAGAGGCTCAACTGGGAGAACTCACTGGGTTTTCAGATGTCTCTCATTCACACATTATTCACACACGGTAGGTGTTGTTGTGTTCGTGTATTTGCGGGGATTCCTAAGGTTTTATCTCCATTTTTTTGGTA
>NC_051414.1:8902630-8902810 GCF_015228065.2 Penaeus monodon
CCCAGTAACCTTATTTGCGAGTCCGTTAATGTGTTTCGTTCTTAACATTTCATTATGTTATGGTGTTGATTTGCCAACACCCATTTTTGCGTTACGTTCATTATCAGCCTTAACAGAGAATCTTTCATTTAAAATGTGAATGTGTTTAGTTAATACGCCTATGCCATACTTAATAAGGGC
>NC_051414.1:8902922-8903506 GCF_015228065.2 Penaeus monodon
CTGAATAAGTGAGCGACAGGTTGTTATTAAGCACCATTTATTCCGCTAAAGTGTATATATATGTTAGTGATTTAGTTGTCTTAAGTACAAAAAATACAGTTCATCTCGCGAGAAGTATTCATTTAAACGGCGTCTTTAATGCAGTAGCTATTAATATGGATTTGCCGAACCAAAATCTGGAGTTCGACGGAGGTTCTCCAAAAGCAATGGCGCTATAATTTACTTGGTTATGGAGTTTATTTGTCCCATTTCATAGAAATGCGTTTTTTTTATGGAAAAAAAAATATCTGCAAAGCCCGCGGTGAATTGGGTTGTCTCTATTGAACCTGTATAAGACATATGGAAGTAACTTTGGGTCGGAGGGTCAAGAAGCTTGGGTATCGAGAGGAGGAATTGTACAAATGGGTGTGATTGTGAAACAGACGGACTCCGGACTCCAGAAAAGGGACTAAATCAGGTAAAAGCCTTACAATGAGCTCAAAGGTTATAAAAAGGCAAATGTCAATATTACCAGCGTGTAGTTTTTAATTGCAGTTTATCGATGTTACAGCCAAAAGAGTAAAGTGAAATGGGGAAGACTTAAC
>NC_051414.1:8903542-8903686 GCF_015228065.2 Penaeus monodon
ATATATAAACCAAGTGTTCATACATTTTTTCATTTTCTACAATGAATTCTGTTTCCAGACACGACTGTACATTTTTATATAGCTATTGCTAGTGTTCCAATCAACTGGGAGTGATTGTTCATGTTCCACTTATTACCAGGTTCT
>NC_051414.1:8903720-8904866 GCF_015228065.2 Penaeus monodon
AATTATGACGATTATGGTGGCCTGGTATGAAAACTATCACATTAGCCTAAAATTGATGTAAATGAATAGTTCAGTCATGAGAGTAAACGCGGAAAATTAAAATAAGCTTGGAAGTTACTGATATTTGAAACAATAACAATCAACCAGGTGGTACCTACACGTGGCTTTCCGAACACGATTATTTATAAATTCTTAAAGCTGCAATAGACTACGACATGGTAGACTAATAAATATGTAAATAAGTAAACTGAACACCGAAGAAACGTGAGTAATTAGCATAGGGGAACCTTTAGCATTACTCATTTTAGGTATGTGGCATGTCCCGTGTGTTTCGTATCTGCACGCAAGGCAAGGGTTCTTTTTGCTCAGATAATATTTTATGACGCACTTTCTTTCTATCTTATATTAGAATATGCATTTTTGAAGAGAAGTAAAGCAAAAAAACAAACTAGTGCACTAAAATCACTATTCTTTATAGTGTTGATATTTATTACAATAGTTGCGTTGTTTTTGCGCGCCAAATTTGTCACTACGCTCGTACCTCTTGCCTATGCATTTCTCAACATTCCCTGTGTATTAGGAACAATGTGCACGAGCAAAGGTCTAGGCTACTACGCAATAAGAAAAAAACACTTACTTCTATTATAATTAAATAGAAATAAGATTGAAAAAGAGTAAAATTAAGTCAATAAATAGAGCTCATATAACATCTTAAAAGTAGATTTTGTTGATATTTAGATTTTACAAAATACCATTACTTCCCTCGCTAGCCTAGGTTCTCCAAATAATCAGGTATTACATAGTTAAAGAGAGTAAAATCGTACTTATACAGGCGCCTGATACCCGCCAGTAGATCGACAGGAAGACCCTTGAAATAATCATCACTGGTTCGAGATTCCCCTTTCTTGTTTACGTTCATTTTTAAAGTCACGTTCATTTCGCGGATGGCCAGTTCTTCTCTGAGGAACGCGAAGTCTTCTTCTATAGTTTCTAGCTTCATGATGTACTTGTATTCTGTAGTACAAGGTTGGCAGATGGTGTGGATTGGACGCCAGTGGCAGTTCATGGTGTCCAGACCGCGTTTCTAAATAAGTGTTTTAAAATGGGGTGTTTAATGGTCTTAGTTATTTATGTATTGTTATCGTC
>NC_051414.1:8905037-8905274 GCF_015228065.2 Penaeus monodon
ATCATTGTAAATATTAAGAAAAATAATGTGTGATGTGTGAAAGAAATGGATGTGCGTAAGTTGGTGCGTGAGTGTATGTGCGTGTTTATGTATTCTTTGAAGTGTAAGTGCATTTTTTTTTCAATGTAATAGCGTGAGTTTTCTATTACTGTAACTACGGACACAATTTACACATAATCTTCTAAAAATAAAAAATTATTAAAGCTACTATCTCGTCTTTAAACACAGGAATCGTTC
>NC_051414.1:8905489-8905980 GCF_015228065.2 Penaeus monodon
CTCAGTGATCTACCAGTGAGCTACAATCCAGGGGTGTCAAACTCAGGTCCCGGGGACCATATGTGACCCTTGCCGTGGGGAAAAAAAAATTAACCCATGACATAAAAAAAACACTTATTTTACAGTTAGTGGGACAAGATGTATGTCAGTTTATATTCTATGTGTATTTTGAAGTATTGCAAATGTAGAGCTCTTATTATAAAAACTAATATAAACTTTTACAATTAAATATTGCATTCCATGCCTAATGTATATACATATATATACCTTGGCACCATTAGGGTCACCATTTAAAATTCAATGAGTAAATTCAGTACGTAATATCAGATAATATTTAATCCATGGAAGCCAATGTATGTACCCTCAAGACAGTAGTTGAAATGAAAATGTGCCTTGGGAGGGTTTTGAGTTGGATATCCCTGCTATAATCTGTCCAAAATATAAAATATAATCGAAGTTGGATGCAAATAAGTATATAATAACCTAGAATA
>NC_051414.1:8906318-8906756 GCF_015228065.2 Penaeus monodon
CTCAACATTTTCTTCCAATATAAAGAAACACAAATTTTGGGAGCATTTGACACCAGCGTCGACCTACCGATTCCTTGATAACATACTGTAGGAATTCTCGAAAGGTTATCGAAGTCACAGTCCCACGTTGCCAAGGTCTGCCAATTAACTTAAAGGCCTCCTGGAAGAAATTCTCCCTGTCGATCAGCATCGAAAGATGTGTTAGTTTACAATATATTTTGTTTTTGTGTAGTGTTTTCGCCTGTGTGGGTGGGTGGGCTTTGGTCTGTGTGGGTGGGGGGTTGTGTGAACATTTCCAAAATCAAATTTATCGACATTTGCATCAGCAGTTATATGTTTATAGTTCACGTCATTAATGTTACCATAACCATACCCTATTTTCCTTTTCGGAAAACTATCTAATTTTATCAATCATCTTCTCTCTCCCTCTCCCCCCAC
>NC_051414.1:8906796-8907435 GCF_015228065.2 Penaeus monodon
CATAATATTTACCTTTACTTTTTTCTGTTAAAGAGAGAGAAAAAAAAAATCTCCCATGTTTTTTTTCCCTCTCCTCCCCACAATTAAAAAAAGGGGGGATCCCATCTTTACCTTTTCCATCGACCGATTCCAGGTTTCCCATGATAGAAAACTTTTCCCCCTTAAAGCCCGGACAAACAAGGCGGATCCCGATCGGGTTTACGGTAAACGTTTTTAATCAACTCTTGTGACGTCATCAGCTGGTCCCCCCCATCAAACCGAAGTTAGCTTGGAGGTGAAACCCATCCCCATTTTGCCTATGAAAAGGGAAGAGTAAAGTTTTTTCATTAAAGTTTTTTTTTTAGGGAGCCCTCAATTATTAGCCAGTTTTAAAATTCTTTTCCAATAATCCTATAACTTATTTACTTTTTATGAAACGACATGAAAAAATAAAATTTATGTATAATATTATGTATGTTGTTATTGGCATAATACTATTATGAATTTCTATATTTTATATATAATTAAATATATATAATAATCGTATAATAATAGTTAATATATTATTTTAGACTATTAAATATCATTATATTAAATAGGCATAGAATACCCATTATAATATAGTATTACCATATAAATAGAATGTATACAATACTATTA
>NC_051414.1:8909274-8909465 GCF_015228065.2 Penaeus monodon
CAAAGACCCTATAAAAATTCTCACATGGGCTTTTTAAATAATTGGCCCCGTACTGTCCGTGGTTTTTCACTATTTGTGGCCCAAACAATCCGGTTAAGGGTGAAACTTTCCCCAGTAAGTTCACACCTGCCTGACAGTTTGAAATTACAAGCGACAAAATCAAAAGTAAAACCAATTATCAGCAAAGACAA
>NC_051414.1:8909852-8910057 GCF_015228065.2 Penaeus monodon
AAAAGAAAGGAGAACTAGGGAGAGTCATGACGTAGTCCGGGACTATTAGGTTTAAGACACCCCATTATAGAAATACCCGAAGATATATCACAAATGAAACGCGAAATTTTGGCTAGATCATTTAAACTGAAAATGTCCCCAGATCTTTTTTAACAGTAGTGGTACCGCTTGCACCGCTTTAAAAATTTGTCCAAATAACTGCCCG
>NC_051414.1:8910104-8910211 GCF_015228065.2 Penaeus monodon
ATAGTTTGGGTAGAAAAATTATATGAAAGTTTATCCAGTTTTGGAGTAAAAATTGAAGAAAAATAAAACGGGTGCATTACTGGTAACTTCCCATTTGAATTAAATCA
>NC_051414.1:8910338-8910451 GCF_015228065.2 Penaeus monodon
AAGTCCCCTTCCCCCTTATCGCTCACCTGACCCGAGAAATTTATTTTTAATCCAAGTCCAATGAAAAAACTGAATAAAAGGATCCCCTCAATCAAAAATTCCTTATGAAAACA
>NC_051414.1:8910820-8910968 GCF_015228065.2 Penaeus monodon
TTTTAAGCCATGTCTTAATTTGTTAAGAAATGAATTTTCCATCACAAATTCAAATGAATAACCCAGCAAGTGGCCAATCTTAATCTCAAAGTAACATATGTGTTGTAAAAAATGTTGAGGTGTTGTTGGTGGGTGGTGAGTGGCGTTT
>NC_051414.1:8911277-8911375 GCF_015228065.2 Penaeus monodon
TCTGCAACTGCAAATATTTTGTTGAAGGCAGGAAGCATGGTTTATGTACGTTTGGCAGAAACCTCTAACTAATAAATAATGAAAAGGTTATGCAAATG
>NC_051414.1:8911397-8911568 GCF_015228065.2 Penaeus monodon
GTGAAACTAAGGCTTTTTGTGTTGTAAATAGTGAATAAGCCTTCTTAACTTTTTTTTTTTACTGATTTCTTTTTCTGCCACGTCCCAATATCCCTTTGTCCATTTAGCGCCTGTAATTCCAAAATACAGCGATTAGGGTAGACCACTTGAACAAGTTATACCTTATTAAAA
>NC_051414.1:8911774-8912292 GCF_015228065.2 Penaeus monodon
TGTTGTCCCAGTTTTTTCGTTTGAGGAAGTAAATGCCCTTTTTTTCTTACTATGACTTTGGTGGCTAGTAGTTAATAGTACTAAACCTATTTTGGTAAATTAACAACATTATTTGATAATTGTACAAAGAGACAAGCCATTGAAGCTGCAATGAAAAGGGTAATTTTCACACCTATTGGCTCCCCAGTCAGTCCATGAATAATCCCCCTAAATTAACCTTTTTCCACCGCGGAAAAAAACGCCTAAGATCAAATTAGAAAATTATATTACTGTGGCTTGACCACATGAAAGCGTTTTTTTTTCCGACCGTTTTCCCCAATGGTTCAAAAGGAACAAGGATTTTTGTGGAGAACCGTTATGCCCCTGTAGTTTTTTGGCATGCCCCTCTCTTTGCCCTCGGATCCCTAGGCAGAATTTTTTTCGAAACTCACGGAGGTATTTCATAGTTGCAAGGATGCAGTCAAACAATGTGACAGTTTTTTATAATTCGGTGTGGCGATACCCTTTTTACTGATATT
>NC_051414.1:8912490-8913300 GCF_015228065.2 Penaeus monodon
GCCGTTTGGCGCCGTTGCCCCGGCGTTCGCTGCGACGGTGAGCTTGCCGTTCGCGTTTTTTTGGCGTTTTGTTTTGCTTTTGTGTTTTATTGCGTTTTGGCGTTTTGTTGTTTTTGTTGTGGCTCCCGTTTTCCGTGGAGAATTGTTTGGCCTGTGGCGCCGTTCCTTGGTGGGGTGACGATTTTACGTGGTTGTCCCCCTACGAAGCCGTCCCCCCCCACTAGGAAATATACTAGCAATAGGGATATCCCAGACAGATAAATGTGGTCCCCATAACGCGTACTTGGTAAAACCTGTGGCACATTTCATACATCCGAGGAAGTTTTTTTATTACTTCTGCGAATAATACAATTACTGGAGGTACCACATCCTCACCTACCTGCACCCCAAATCACCCCCGAAAATTTCGCACATTTTGCCCTGAAAGATTTTTCCACTCCCTCCTTTTTTGAACAAACCTATTCACTAATTTCGCCAGTCTGTTTGAAGATTTAGGTGAATTATGGATGGAAAACCCCTGTTTTTGCCCGTGTCCCTGCTTCCTCTCCCTCGTTCGTCCCCGAGGGAACGTACTTGAAGATTTTCTTTCGTCCCCTTTTTTCGAAATTGAACGTCCTTTCTTCCCCGAAGACAAAAATTCGGCCGTCCTGCCCTCAGCCGTCCCCAAAAAATCCACCATAATGACCAAGACACGGAGAAAAATAGCGGGCAGCCGACGACACAACATGATCCTCGGCAGGAAACCAAATCCCCACTTAAACGGCGCTGAAAAAATTTTACCATATTTAATTTCCCGAGAGTTGCCCATGG
>NC_051414.1:8913329-8913534 GCF_015228065.2 Penaeus monodon
AAACTTACATAACTTTTTTTTTTGCTGAAATCCGCTTTCACATGTGGCCGTTTATCGTGAAGAAAGCACAATAAAACACACATGAAACATAAATATCAAACAATTATAGAACCTCATAATACTACAACCGCACCTTTGCATTCTATGCTAAAATTTATACATTACACACCCCCCTTACGCAAATGTATATAATATATGATATGGG
>NC_051414.1:8914207-8914786 GCF_015228065.2 Penaeus monodon
ATAATCCCCCTAGCTGAGTTTTTGCCCGGGCAAAACGGGAATAACAATCTGCCCGTATTGAAAACCCGGGGATAGATTAATTTTATGTTTTCAGTTTTTTGAATCACCTTTAATAAATTTAAGTGGATTTCTTTTCCCTTTTGCTGGAAGTCCCACTGGTGCAAAGTCCTTTTTCTTGGAGTTAAAAAACTTTTTTTAATGGAAACAGTTCTTCCCCGCCCTTCGCTTGGTATGTTTGGCCAACATTTGGATGACTTTGTGCCAGTATCCCACTAGTTTTGTTTAACCCGTTTTTTTACTGACTCCATTTTTTGGGGAAGAAATTTGAATTTCCTTCTTCAGTGGAAGGATATTTCCGTATTTTTATTTTAATTGACCAGAAGAACTTTTTAATGGTTAATCTTTTGCCCCACCCTTGCATGAAGTTTACAGTCGTTTTTGGTAATTTTTGTGAGCGGATTTTTTTTTTTTTTGGGTAGAATTTTCCTAAATTCCTGGGTTTGAAACAGCCATTGAAAACCCCTGCACTCTCGTTAAAATTCCTCGCTAGGGGAAAGAAATTAAGACCTCGTCCCCCCC
>NC_051414.1:8914985-8915778 GCF_015228065.2 Penaeus monodon
AAAGGGAACACCACAATTTTGTGGCACCATACAACTTACCTAATCAACCACCCCCTACTCAGGAGTGTCCCGAAAGGTGGGGTTTGGGAAATCGTTTATCAACCCTTCCCAAAAGGAGCTAGGTAAAATATTTGGTGGCAGTTAATGGGATTAAATTATAGGGGTTTTTAATAAGATATATACCATTTTTTTTTTTAAGAAAAAAAAGTTTCCATTTTTTCCCTCAGACTAACACTTGTGGTAAGAACGGCGAGCACCAAAGGAAAAATGTTTTTTTTGTTTTTGTATATTCCCCCTTTGGGGTACGTTGACGTCAACAAAAGCGGAAGCGAGATGGGGTGACTGGAACGCCAGAGCAGGAAAAGAGTAAAGTTTCCACTGAGAAAAGGAAAAGAAAAAAACGAGGGTGTGAGTGGCGCAAATGGCGTGAGGGGGGAAAACCGTTTGGGAAAAAAAAAATGCCCGAACAAAAAAACATAGAACGGAATTGTTATCAGTTGGCTGGAATCGGACCCCCCCCCCCTCCCGGTGGCAGTGCAGTGTTAGTATATATATGCTGCTTGAGCGCATGAACTGATAATAAAAGATTATTAATTATTTGTTTTGCAATATCTTTTCTCAGTAATTTTTTTTTTGGTTGAAATATGCAATAAGTTTAATTTTAGTGAAATCAATTCAATTATGCTTTTTTTTTTAACAGTAGTTTTGGTAGAAAAATTTAAATATTTAATTTTCAGAACGTAAATTAAATTGTTATTTAATAGTTTTCGTTACAGGGGCAATGTGTGAAAAG
>NC_051414.1:8915797-8920784 GCF_015228065.2 Penaeus monodon
AATGTGAGAGAGTAAAAAAACCAAGTTTTAACTAACAATAAACAATTATAACAAAACTGTTTTCCCCGACCCATTTTTTTCAGGATTAACATATCTCAGATTACATTTTTATTCCCCTGGTTTTTCTTTAATCAGTTTTAAGGTTTAAATTATTCTTTTTCTTTCCCCACAACAAAGGGAAAAAGTGTTTTTATAACTCCTCCTTGAAAAAAAATAAATTTAAACTGTGGGTAGGTAAGAAGAAATGAAGAGAGATTACTTAATAAGAAAAGTTTGCGAGAGCCTTTTTTGGCCTTTTGGACTCCTACTTTGTTAATTAATGAAGTTGGTAATTTTTGCCAAGTCAGGCCTGCGAGAGCCAAGTGCCTGGCTGAAACTTTATATTCCAAAAGGTGATTGTAACTAGAAAGTAACAAGGCACTAAAAATAAAAGGGAAAAGGATCCCAAAAAGAACATTGAAAATTTGACAGAGGTACCTCCAGGCAGTGGTGGTTGGTTTGGGGGCAATGTCCCCGAGGGCGACCAAACATAAACTGAAGTTTTTTTATGGCCTCCCGACGGAACAATAACTCCGACGAAGAAAGTCCGTTTTTTGCTATCGCAGGGATACCAGGTCCTTAAGGGAGGTACTAGACTCCCCCCTCTTATACGGGTGTAGGGGTAGGCCCGCCTTGTAGCGAACTTAAGTGACGAGGTTAGACACTATTTTGTCCCCCCCCGACGTGTGTGGACCGAATCCGGAAAATTCCTTGAAGAACTCCCCCCCAGTTTTCCCAAGAAAAAGAAGCAACGTCCTAACAAGAATACACTTAGAAACGTTGGGGTAAGGCTGCCTGACGAAAAATAGAAACCACGAAAAATTGAAGTGCGGTGATCCCGGAGAAGGAGGTTTACAGCTGGAGAGCGTAGCAGCAAAGCCCTTCTTTTCCATGCAATTCTGCAGGTTGGGCCAAGTTTTTTCGCGGAGGCACGTAAGGGACGCACCATGTGGGGCAAAATGGTAGAAAAACGGAGAAGCGTTTGTGTCCCCCTATGTTTTTTCCAAGGTTTTAAAGATGAGAGTTTTTGCACAGCGAGCGAATTGGCTTTTGCCCCGGGTTTTTGATGTCCGAAATGGAGCAAATTCCAGGAAGAATGCCCTGCGAATGTAAAACTTTTTTTGTTGATCAGGTAACATCCCACCCCCAAAAAGGGAACCGCTAAGAAGATTGTTTTAGAATGAGGAACCCGCTGAACAAGAGGGGCCATTCTAGCTCAGTTTCTCCCAGCAGGAAGACCGGGTGTGGGGTGAGGAATGCCTTTTTTTTTTAAGGAACGCCGAAAGCGGGAAACGAAGTCCCTTCGAAAAAGTGGTAAAAGAAAGCCACAAAAAGCTGTCATCAATGATTTGTTAACTCTTTTTTACGAGTGTGTGGCCGTGTTTTTTTTTTCTCAGAGGATTATGTCCAATGTCCTCCTAAACCCAATGAGGGAAACTTTTTGGCAAACAACCAATGGTTTTTGCCTTGTGTTTTTTTTTGGATAGATTTTATAAAATAGAAGAAAGAATCAATGGTGATTTTTTAGGAGGTGGGTCAGAAAAAACAATAAGCCATTTTGTAATTTTCCATTCCCCCTTCGTTCCCCCAGTTTTTTAAAGCCCCGCCTTGGACCACTGGGAAAGGCCGTCGGGTTTAGCAAGTGGGAAAGATTCCCATCCCTAAGACCGCACCCAGTTTAATAAATTTATATGAGATTTTTTTCCATTTAAATGAGAAATTTTATCAAGGACATAAAGTCCTGCCTGGTAAGCCAATTCACCAGGTTGAATGAGAAGTTTTTTTGGGAGGACCAGAGCAAAAGAAATTTTAAGGAGGATTTTAAACAGAGGGTCCCCCGAATTTGACTCATGAATATGCCCAGTGGTGGTTTTTTTCATTGGAAAAACTATCGCTGGGGTGCTCAAGATAAGGCAGCTGTAGAATTAACATGATTGTCACAAAAAAGTAAAAAGGTTGTCAAAATTGGAGGATGTGGAAAACTCCAATAATGGTAAAAAAGGGAATCCATTTTACGGGGGATTTTGGTTGGGTTCATCACCCCCTGGTTTACATGCAAAGCAGAGGAATTCAGGTTGCAAGTCCTAGCCTTGTAATGGGTAAGAGTACGTGTATGACTCCACCAAAAAACGAGGGGAATAAGCCCAAGCATTCCTTTACGAAGGAATGCCGGATATGTAAACTGTTTGTTTGGGGAATTTTAGAAACAAGGGCACATTGAAAATTAGCAAAGTATGTTTGGCTTAAATTGGGCAAGTAAAATGCCTGGTGGATAATGGAAGTAACCAGGGCAATGGAGATGAAAAGAAACAATTGACCCATTTTGGAGACAGGCCACTTTTCAGATCGACCCCTCAAACCGGTTGAAAAGCCACGTCCAGGAATCCGACCCCTTTTTCACTGAAGAAAAACTCATGTTCCAGTTTAAAATTATTGAAAAGAGTTGGAACCAAGGGAACTTGCAATCCCCCCTGCACTAAAAAAGTTTTAGTGGCCCAGTCCCATAATTCCCAAGAACCACCAGAAAACTATAAAGAGGTTACAGAGATTTTTTAGGGTCAGTGGCCACTTTTATTTATCAAAGAAATTGTCCGATGGGACGGATTTATTGGCCAAAAATCCCAATGCCCTCCCTGACGAAAGTTTTAACTTCGAGAAATCCTTTCATTTGGGTGATGAACAAGAAAAACATCCGATGTTTTCTTTGGAAGAACTTTGGTAACGGAACCCAGTACTTTACAGCCACCTGAAATTCAGGAAGACTTTTGGTTGGCCCTGAATACCAGAACCCGCCCAGTCCAGGAGCTATTGGTGTGGTGGCTTTCGCAAAGGTTTTTTTTTGAGGTCCTAAGAATTTGCCTTTGTTGCATAAAACCAGCCCGAACCAAGCTTGAAGGCAAGCTGAGAGTAAAAAAAGACATGATTGGACAAAGAGTCTTTTAGCCTAATAGAAGCCTTAAAAAACAGTTTTTCAAGCTCTCCGGTGTGGGGAAAATTGGAAAGTTTATTGGTTTTTCTGTTACCCCGGTTACAACAAGAATTTTCACTTCACTGTTAATTTCACAAGTCAAGGATGGCAATTGCGAGGGTTTTACGAGAGGTGGGACCCCCTAAACTTACGCAATCCCTTGTTTGGGGCAAAAAATTAATTCCAGGAAAAGGGCCTCCAATGCTAGAATATGAAATTTTAGAGGTGAAAACTAACCTTTTATGGACCTTTAGAAACAAATATTTTAAGACCAGAAAAAATTTTTCGATTCAGGGCAAAAAGTCAGGGATTTGCCTTTTATTGTGCCAAAGCCCTTAGTTTTCCCAAGCCCTCTTTGCACTCGTTTCCATTTAGCACCA
Source organism: Penaeus monodon (assembly GCF_015228065.2). Classification (NCBI taxonomy): domain Eukaryota; kingdom Metazoa; phylum Arthropoda; class Malacostraca; order Decapoda; family Penaeidae; genus Penaeus; species Penaeus monodon. The sequence continues at coordinate 8,919,185 of NC_051414.1, forward strand.
TTTTTGAAGGCCCCCGATGGGGGGTGCAGAAGAAAAGAAAAACCAAGTTTTCCCCATGCAAAAAAGGTTATTCACCTTGCGCAGAAATGGAGATAAAAGGGCGTTTAAATAGGTATTGTCCCCCAACATGTCTTTTCATGCCAAAAGGTTTTAAGGGTTCGGACGTCCCCCCCCATTCCCTTATATCTTTTGTGAAGTATCCCAGTACCAGAGAAAACCTACTATGGACCTGATGGGAAACCCCCATTTTCCCCATTTACGGAAGCGTGAAAATGTAAAATACAAGTATTGGTGATTAACGGAATTTACTTCATGTAGATTTGTTTTTGAGGCAGTGGAAAGCCACTCCCCCAGTATAAAACCCACAGAAAGCCAGTAGCTAAAAAGAGAAGTTTTATCCAATTTGTTTACTGCAATATGGAGTTTTCCCTAAAAGACCCGGTATTAAACGGAAAACAAAGGAGGGAATTCAGGAACTAAGCTAAAGGTGTTTTTGGGCAAAGACAGTTTTATGGTTTTAATCACATCAAAATTTGTGGCATTAATTCAACCTGCGTTCCCCAATTTTTGGGACTCTGTGGAAAAGGAAACCAATCAAACAGGTATTTAAAAGCCTTTTTAATGTGGCAAAATAAGTGGGATTGGTAACTGGGGACCATAATAAGCCTTAAGCACAAATTGGGCCCCCCCTTCATCATATTTCTTTATTGGGGAGAAATACGTTCCCCCCATAATTTATGTGAATGTTTGGCAGGTTACGCCCCAAAAACCACCAGCGGAATGGAAAAAAGTTTTTTATAGAACTACCTAGTTGAAAAACTTTATGGGCCCACAACAGCCCCACAAAAATCCCCCTTCAAAAAGTATAAATGAAAACTAAAGTTAACAGATAATCTTTTAAAAAAGGCCAGCAGAATAGACAAATGTAAGGAAACAACGAAATGAAGAAGTCAAAGGATACTTCATTGCAAGCTGCCACAAGATTTTTTTTTTTTTTGTGAAAGCCATTATTAAGAAAGGGGATACTAAATTATCACCCAAATGGAAGGACCAACATTTGGGGTTTTTACCAAAAGAAGTGAAAAACCTAAATGTCTTTATCAGCTTGAGAGACCTTACCCACTGGGAGGGTTTAGAGAAGTTCCAATTTTTGGAAAAACATGAAAGGTGGCTTTTGGCAGCGAAACCATACTTTTAGAGCACCCACCCGACAGGAGCCTAGGAAAACCCCATATCCCAGAGATGAAAAAGCACCAGAGAGGGAGTTCAGTCATCCCCTGGAAGGCATCCCCAAGGGAAGGAATTTAAGACACCGTGAAATAGAGTACCTTTTGTGAAATTTACCCCCAGAACAGATGGCAATTAGGAAAGTCTTGAAGGGGCCCACATGCTGTTCAAAATTTCAAGGGAAGTGGAAGGAAGGGCCCTTTGGACGTGATTGTAGAGGGTAATTTTCCGATTCATGAGTCCTTTGTTTTTTCAGGAGTTTTGTTTGCCCAAATGATCTTCGTAATATAAGCAATTTGGATAGCACCCAAACAAATACCACATATTCCCCAATGTTTTTTTACCCTGCAAATTACGCTGGGGAACGAGAGCA
>NC_051414.1:8920813-8922261 GCF_015228065.2 Penaeus monodon
ACCTCCCATGGGGAGGAAAAAAAAAAAGTTTTAAAAAAATCCCAAAATTCCCCCCTTAAGCGATGCCTGGTTTTATGGAGGGGCCTATGCATGGGAGGAGACATACCTAAGTGACGTAACGGTAATGGAACCCAGGTGTTTTACTAATGCACAGTTTTTTTTGTGTCAATGGAATTGGACCACCACTTGGACTAACTAATATATAAACCTGATCAGACCCTGACCACATCAACACCCACCACCTTAATATTTAACAAAAACATTTGTTTTGAGGGGAGGACATGGGGTGGTCCACCAAATGGAATTAAGTTATGTGCTTCTTGGAGATACTGAGCCATGTTGGGAGGGATGTGCATACTGATCCTGGAGGCTTGCCTGTGGATGGTTTTTTTTTGGTCCAGGCAGAAGGGCAATTTTCCACTCTTTTCTTCGGCTGGGTGTAAGCCCTAATTAGAAAAAAGGAAGAAAAGTCCTTACCGAGGAAACATCCACTGGAAATGTTTTTTGTGCAGTATTCAGGAAATCCCTACTAACCCAATTTACTGACTCTTGGAAAGGCCTAAAAAAATGTTCCCCCTAGGAGTTGATATTCCCTAACCTTTTTGTTCAGTGAAAAAGGAAAAAATGCCCCCTTCCCGGGCTTCAAGAGAAGCCCCAGTGGCACCTACTGGAACATAGATTTGGTGTGTTATTGGACTAATGGTTTTTTTTTTTTTTAGAGGTCCCTTAAATTTGGTGGGGTTTGGAGAGCCAACACCACTGTAAAAAATTAGAGGTGAAAAAGGTGGCCATACAAATAATCATTTTTAATCAAGAGGCAAATTTTTTTACTTTTTGCTGAAGATTATGGCCCTTTAATACCCACTTTGGCCAATGGATTTTAAAAACGTTAAAGGAGGTTACATGGCTCGGACCTCTCATGTAAGGAAGCCTTTCCACTCAATGTAATTAATCCAGCAAAATTCGTGGGAGGTTCACAGGGAGGTTTCCAATGGAAAGAGAAATGGAAATAATTTTGGAAAAGCCCCATTGCTCCGAGTCATAGATAGGCTTGCACGGTCCATATTTGATGTCCATTAACCAAGTTTTTATGTGTTCCCTCTTGGTTGTTTTTTGAACTAATGACTTGTGGCTTGGAACATGGTTCTACAGGCATTTAGGTAATACATTGGGGGAGCATTCGTTTTTGGAGCTTGTAATTAAGGATTTCCATCAAATTTTTGTATTGGTTAATTATGGTTGGTTGAAGTTTTAATCTTTCACTTATTAACACCCCAATTTCCCAACCAGTCCCCCCCCAAGGGTTTTTACTGAGGGTAGTAAATCATCTCCCGTTTTACTAACAAGAACAAAAGGATTTTTCCCCATTTGCATTAAGGCCTTTTTACCAAATCAAAGCTTTCAAACTGACCTCTGAAGGTTACAGAGTTTTTAGCAAATTGAAAGGG
>NC_051414.1:8922284-8923065 GCF_015228065.2 Penaeus monodon
GGGGGGGTGGCCCCCCCATGAAAGTCCAAGTGAAAATTTTTTAATGATGTGCCCCCAGAGCTTTTAACATCACCCAGTCTTGGTGTAATTTTTATGTTTGGAGAGGCCCTGCCCCTAGTGGAAAGTTAAAGATTATTTCCAAAAAGATGGGGCCAAGACAGATGGGTGAAAGGGTTTTCAGGCCCATCTTTTAAGGGTCCTATAAGATTCTTAGTTTTTGAATCTTTTTGTATTTAGTTTAACAAAAGTGCTAAATCCGGCATGTTAATTAAATGTTTTTCAAGGCCGGTTTAAAGTGTAAGCAATGTGCCAATAACCCCCAAGAGTTTCATTGGATCATTTACAATAATCTAAAGCAAAATTTTGAAATTTAATTGCCTCTATTGAATTGGTCCTTGTGAAAGAAAACAATTTTTTTGCCTCCATGGGACCAGGAATAATGCTGGTTTCTGGTGTGGGTTTTTGGACAACCATCATTAATTCATTTTAGGGTTAACTCATGGGTTTTTTTTTGGGAGAAAATCCTTGGACCTATTTTGATTGCTATTAGCCTTTTGGCTCTAACTTTATAATCTAAGGAGGTGGGTTTTGAGGAAGATAGAGATCAAGAGGTTATCATGTGTTCAAGGGTAAATAGAAGTCATTGTTTTGGGCCCAGCCCCTACACAACCTCCCTCCCCACTCAAACCTTATGCCACCCATTGCCCCCCTGTGGGGGCTTATGTTAACCGATACTATTAAAAAGTTCTTTGACACTTTCCTAATACTAACTTATTGTTGG
>NC_051414.1:8923086-8923184 GCF_015228065.2 Penaeus monodon
CTCAATTAAGGTTCACAGTTTCCACCCGAGGACTGTTGGGTATAAGTTTTTTGGTTAGTACAGTGTCATTGTTACCACCAGGCCACCTCCGACACTGG
>NC_051414.1:8923246-8924034 GCF_015228065.2 Penaeus monodon
CCCCTTTCCCTTTCCCTTTGCCCATTTTTTTTTATTATATAATTATCTTCTTACAAAGTCTTTTGCCAATAATAAGTATGTTATAATCCAGCAAAAAACAAAAAAACAAAACAAACCCCCAAAAAGGCACAACAATCAAATTACATTACTTGAATCAGTGACTGCAGGTAACACAAAACATAATAAACATCTCACCCAAACCCTGCAAATGCACATAATGTAAAAAAAAAATAATCACTGTTAGAAATGAAAATTTTTAATAGATGCAAACATATTTTTTTTTTTTTTTACTGTAATCACATAATGAAATCTTGTCCACACTCCCACAGTATTTTATATCTCCCACTTTTCATAAGGTGAGTATAAACTGTAACTAAAAAAAAATTCAATTATATCCAAGAGCAGGATCCCCGCGGACCTGCAAGCCCATAGTAAACCATCCCTCCTTCCAACTCCACACACAAATCTAATCACAAAGCCTGGCTGGGCAAAGGTGGCAGCATCCCAGAGGCATTAAAAGGCCTACTGTTTTTGAAATGCCATACCTAAATATCTTTCACCCATGGGCCCACCTTAATGCCCTTAAGGGGTCAGCTCCCCTGGTTATTAAGGTTTTTCCAGTTTTAGGAAAAAAAAAATTTTTTTACACCTTGAAGAATTGTTCTTGAGTTGCCTACCACCTTTTTACATTTTAGTTGTTGGTTTTTTTATACTTAAAAAGATTCAAATGGAGCAAATTTCAGGGCTTTACACACATGACAAAACGATTGAATAAAAATTTGTTTAAA
>NC_051414.1:8924104-8927897 GCF_015228065.2 Penaeus monodon
TAATAGAGTGAATAATTATTAAGAATGGTAAACTTTTTCCTCACCAGATTTTTTCAGTCCACTCCCCAAAAATAAAATCATACATTTTTTGATAAAATATCCCCAATTGCATATCCCCATGGCAATTAGATTTAAAACAGTGAAGATTTCACTGCTTTTTTTTTTAGGAAACAATATTATAAAACAAAAAATATTTTCCACTTTTTTTATGTACCCAAAAACCAATACGTAACAGTAATTTACAACTTATTTAAACATCTTATGCTGTAAAAATTATATATTATGTAAAAATGAAGAAAAAAAAATGAAAATAAACACATGAACCCATATAACAAAACTACAACAAAAAGAACAAGACATTTTTTTACTTAGTATCATTTTTTTTTCCCAATTTTCTTTTCCCATTTTTTCCCTTATCATACATCCCAGTATCTTTAATACAAATAACATTTAATTAAATAAATTCCAATAAATGATCCCTGTAACCCATAAAAACTCCCCATTTAAACAATTTTCAAAGATTCCTGTACAGCTTGATTTATGGTTGCCCTGTTTAAATATAACTGTAAATTATATTTTTTTAGAATTGGTTTTTTTATAAGAACAATAATATTAACAAGTTAGACTTTTTTTTCAACAAATTAACAAAATTACAATAATGTTTTTTTGCCCTAAAAATTTAAACTCTGAAATTAGTTTTTCTTCATACATTCAACTGAAAAAGGGCAAACTGAAAATTCCCCCCCTACCTCATCAAATTCTATTAAACATAAAATTTTCCACACCAAAAATACCATCATTGGCATTTATTATTATTAACATTTTAACGCTCTTTATCAAAGTCCTTTTTGGTCCTTAAAACCCTCCAACCTTCCTGACCCATTTAATTTTTGTCCTTGAATGTTTCCTTTTTTTTTACCTTGATTTTAATACAAAAATTAGGAGGCCCCTGATGCCTCCTTTTTCAATAGTTTTTTTATAGAGAAACCTGAAAAGGGTAAAAAACCAAAGATTTTTTTTTTTTAATAATTACTAATTTTAGAAAAATTAATTAATTTTCTGTTTTTTGCATTTTCCCTTTCTAAATTCCTGACAAAATGCACGTAAATGAAATTTTCCCCTTGTTCAAATCTTTTAATAGATTTTTTTAAAAAAACACACTTTTAAAATGGAGAAACAGAACCCTGCAAAGAATATGTGTTGAAAAAATCTTCAGCTGAACTTAACAAACAACAAACCAAAAGGGAAAAAGTGGAGGGAGAGGTATAACTAGAATTTCCCCCCCTTCTTGGAAAATAGTTCATTAAAAAAAATTGCCCAAGCCTACAACCATTAATTTATAAACCCAGTTCAACAATATTTTTCCTCCCCCATTCCCATACATTATCATAAATTAGTAAAAATATGAGACACATTTATCTTTCTTATTTTTTTTCTGTAAGCTTTAATGTAGTCCCCTGGTTATCCAGTATCAAGAAAATTATTTCACCCAGAACACAATTTCTAATCCTACCGCCCTATTTTTATAAATTTGGTAGTCCCACATCAGTTTGAAATCAACTTGATTCCTTCGTCCCACATCCCCACAATATCCCAAAGAACTGTCAAATTCCCCTTCTTGTGAACATAAATATTATTTGTTCAAACGGTTACAAACACCCCCTAAGAAATTGAAACCTATTTATTTTCATTATTCAACACTCAGTGGTGAAATTCCTTAACACTTTATTTTGTCTCTTTTATAGTAAATTGTATAAATCTTAAACCAATACAAAAAACATGATTTCCACCTCAAGAAAGCCATCTGTTTTTGTCACCCTAACATCCTCTTCACATCTTGACAAAGCCCTCACTAATAATTTTTTTTTATTTTTTCCAAGCGATTTATTCAATACAAGATACCCACCTGAACCCCTTGAACTGAATAAAAATAATAGATAAGCACTACCCCAAGTTTTACCTTACTATTTACCAGTGTTTTTTTAATTAAAAACAGGAATTTTTTTTTAACCTGCTTTACATGGAAATGGATGCAATTGGTCACTATTCCCGTCAATCCCCGCCCCACATTTTTGGTAAACAGGAAGCCTCCTAGGTCCCCCAATTTTTTCTCCACTATTTTGGGGCTTTTTGGTTCCACAAACCAACTTACCCTAAAAGAAAAAAAAATTGTGTTTTTTTTTTTGAAAGAAAATAATCCTTATAGTCACCTTTTTAAGTGTCAGACATGTAACCATGAATTATATAATAATCTCGAGAGTGATAACCAAAGATTTAATATTTAGCTTTTGTTATAACTATCCTACCTTTTGAAATTTTATATGTATAACCCAAAATAATAAAATAACAAATATTTTTGGGTTAGAAAGGACAAGGCCATAATGAAATAACTGCTTTTAAAACATCCCTGCTTCTTAAATTAACTGCCCATATAACAGAATTTACCATAATAATCCAAATATAGCAAATTACTGTTTTAAAGAGGAAACCTTTGCTAAACCTTTAAAGTGCTTGGAATATTAAACCGTTGTTTCCAAAAAAATATACAATATATTGCGTTCTCTATAGTCCCAAGAAATTTTTTGTTAATTAATTATAATAAGTTGAAAATTTAAAACTGTCCAGAAACTTTTAAGAAAAAGACTACTTATCCAGTCACCTTTGCTAAGATCATTTATAGGCATCTTTCAGAAACCCATTAAAAAGCCTGGTAACTTTTCCCTGGGCCCCAAAAAAGAAGGTAAAAATGCATAAAATTGTGTAAGTCATGACACCTATTTTTGGGGAAGCGAAAAACAAATATAATATATTGTCTTTACCTTTTTATATAGAAGTTGGGGTTTGGACCTTAACATGAATTTCCCGGGCCATCACCTTGATAACTTTTTGGCATAAAGCTTTTTAACCATCCTATTTCCACGTCTAAAAGAAAATTTGGGTTATGGCATTTTTATCTTCTAAAGACGAACATTAAAATATTCTGCAAAAGTAACTGCTACAGCACATAAAATCAAAGTTTTTATCCCTTTATAACAAAATTTTGTAGAATATTGGGAAAAAAGAATTTGGTTTTTTCATTCCCCCAATTTGATTTATAATTAGAGTAAAAGAAGAAGAAATTCATGTCTTTTTTATTTTCATAACCAGTGAGGTTTTAATTCATTCACAGATTTTAAAATGAAATTTAGTATATTGTGAAAGTATCCTACAAAGAAAACACTTGAAAAAGCCCTGTCCTTTTCATAATCCCCTAAAGTAAATTAATAGAAAAAAACCTTACCTTGGCAGGAAATAAAGGGTCCCCAGTAAAAACATAAACCAGTTAGCAAAAATAACCCTTTGTCCACCCTGTCCCCCCCGCAATATTTGCCCCTTCCACAGTCCCCCCATTCCACTTGTCCCCGTTAAACCCTCCCCTTCCCTACCTGCCCGAAAGCAAAACCCTTTTTTTATATTTAAATGCAAAATTTCAATCTTGGAAACATAGTGTAAGTTATGTAACAAGGTTTAAAACCCAAACACAAATTATCATAGAGGGTACGAACAAGTTCATAGTAAAATTTATCATGAACAGCTGTTAAAAATTTTTTTGTAATATCTTACCTTCCATGCCATATAAAAATTTATCCCATTTGGAAAAACCTAATAAATTGCAAAATACACAACGCCAAAGACGGTCTAACAAGGAAAAAACATTAATTTAGCACTGAAAACCTTTATTTTTATTTTTTGTAAAGCCACTAAAAGTTATTGGGCCTTTTTGAAAGGCCTTTTCCTGAGAAACAAAACCTGT
>NC_051414.1:8928148-8928536 GCF_015228065.2 Penaeus monodon
TTCTAGTCTTATTAACCCCCTCAGGGATGAAATTAAAGGGCAATTCCTGAATTTTATGTTATGCTGGGAATTAATGGGGAGGATATAAAGGCCACGGTTGAATTTCTTATAGAAAAAAAATATGTATTTTTTGAAAATACCCAATTTGTAGAATCTGGGCTGAGCCAATCCATCATACAAAAACTGTTTTTTCACAGATCCCATTGTGTATGAAACAATTATTTTGAAACTTTTGGTCCCATCAATCTGGAGTTTTAGCAATGATGAAAAACCAACATTATCCTTTTTTCTCTAAGTAATTTCAATTCTCTTAGCTTGTTTTAACCCGTTTTTCCTTAAGCCTTCCAAAACCAATGCCATCCTAAAATATTTTGTGGGAAAATATACA
>NC_051414.1:8928985-8929142 GCF_015228065.2 Penaeus monodon
AATGAAAAAAATTAGATGTTACCTATACCTACTTTTTTTGTTCTAAGTGGGGCCCTTACAGTGGCAATCCCCCCTCCCGATTCCTGTTTTCCAGGCCCGTGACCATAACAGGGTGACTCTGGACAACGTGTTTTTTTTTAAAAGGGATGAATGAAGA
>NC_051414.1:8929175-8929410 GCF_015228065.2 Penaeus monodon
GTTAATAACTAAAACATGTTTTTTTTAATTATTTAGTTTCCAAAAGGTGGAAATAGTTGAAAAGTATTTCCATTTTTTTTTTCCTTGTTTTGGCAAGAAATGCCAAAAAAAAAATTATGCTAAGAACGAAAGAAGAACATAAACCCCAGCCCATTACTAAAAAAGAGAAATTTTTTTGAAAAAAAATATACCCTGGCTGAACCTAATTTCTTTTCCCACAGTAGTTACCTTCCCC
>NC_051414.1:8929439-8929993 GCF_015228065.2 Penaeus monodon
GTCCAATTAACTCATTTTTATCAAATTATCCTTCACATCCTTGTTGATAATCGTAAGAAACTTTTTTTTTTTCCCCAAGATTTCCATAATAATCCCTAACCTCCAATCCCATCCCCCCCTTGAAACTCTTTTTGGGTACAAAGATGCACAGTTTTTTCCCCAGAAGCTGTTATTTTTTTTTCCTGTCTTTCTTAACTGTTTTCTATAGCCCTTTTACTGCACAAGAGAGAGGAAGAGAGTTAGAATATTTTTGCCCTTCGGAATTCTTTCTGGAAATACAAATATAGTTTGAATGTTCCCCACATCAATTTTTACTTATTTTAAAAATCAATTACAAAATAAAGATAGAACATATGGCTTTCATTTGAATTACACATGGAACATTTTTTTGTTACCAATTTTCCCTTATATTGGCCAAAGAACCAGGAGGGAAATCATACCTTGTTTTCCCTAATAAAAGCCCTTTTTACAGTAAAACTGATGTTCTTGTTAGCACATGTTATTAGAGCATGTCTGTTTTTTTGCCCTTTTTTATTTTAAGTATGGGAGCAGTA
>NC_051414.1:8930034-8931642 GCF_015228065.2 Penaeus monodon
CCTTGGGCTTGAAATCTCCTCCCTACTATACCAAAAGTTTGCCCCTACTGTTCTCCTCACTTTTTACCCTGTGGTTGTGTCATTTAACCCTGTGTGTTTTTTTTCCAAGTTAGGACAGGGGTGTAGAAAGGTACCTAGATTCCATTTCCTATCACAAGTGGAATAACCAACATTCACCGTTTAAGAATCGAACTCCTGGAGAATACTTTGAAGGTACAGAATGGCCCTTGCAGTTTCACATAGTGTTTGTCATTTCTGTAAATAACCCCTTTTTACTGTGACAACAGAAAAGTTAGAAGGTAACCTTTTTGAAAAAACTAGTTATTTTTTTTCCAATTTTTTTTGTGAACCTGCCGGTGACATTATTAATAAAGGAGGAAGTTTCATCGCAATACCACTCCCTGGATTTTCGGCGATGAAAATTTTACAAAGCCCTTGCATCTAAGTGTCCCCTCAGATCAATAACAACCACTTTCCCTTTGGTATAAATCAACGAGTTTTTTTCCCGCTCTTTTAGAAAAAGAAGAGATAAGAAAAATGAGGAATATCTTTTTTTATCACTTTATCACATGGGTCCCCAAGCTAAAGAAACCATATTTTTAACTGCAGTATTCAAGTACAAAATTACATATCTAACAGACCTTAAACTTTCTATTGGTAAAAATTGGGGTTACACTACCAAAAAACAACAGAAATTCTTGTTTTTCAAAAAAATTTTGTACAAAAAAACCTTTTCACCACACTCCCTAGTCTCTCATAAACAAGTTTTCTCCTCCTCCTAAACCTTACCTATCATCTATCCCCTCCCCTTCCTCTTCCCTTTTTCCCTCTCACTCTCCCTGCATTTCTAACTGCCCTTTTCCCTGCCCCCACTTTTACCTATGTAATACCCTTCTCTCCTTTTCCTGGCCCTCTCCTCCCTCTCCTGCCCCATTTTCCTCTTTTTCTCTTTCCCCCTAATCCTTTATATCCCCCCCTTTTTCTGTTCCCCTTTTTTCCCCATCCCTGGGGCTTTTTCTCTCCATCTCTTCCCTGTCAATGCCCTCTTTCTTCTACTTTCCCTCAACCCTTCTAATTATCCCCTGTTCCCCCTCCCTTCCCCTTTCTCCGCCATTTCCCCTTCTCTTGTCCCTTTTTCGTTTTCCTTGCCCTCTCTCCCCCTCCCATGTCCTCTCCCTCTCCTATGCCCTCTCTCTTTTCCATGCCCTCTCTCCCTTGACTGCCCCCCTGTTTTTTTCCTTGTCACCCCCCCTAGCCACTCCTCCTACCGACTTCCCTGTTCTCCCCCTCTTCTCCCCTCTTTCTCCCTTCCTCCACTACCCCCTTCTCTCCTCCTCCATTCCTACCTCCTACTAGTGTTCCCTTTCCCTCTCTTGCATCCTCCCTCTCCTGTCTATAATCACACTCCTGCCCTCTCTACCTCTCCTGCTCTCTCTTCTTCTCTTCTCTTGCCCTGTCTCCTTCTCAAGCCTTTTTCTTCCCCTCCCATCCTATTTTCCCTCTTCCTATTCCTACTCCCTCCTTTGTCCTCCTCCTGCTCCTCTTTTCCCCCCTATTCTCATTTCTCGCGTGCCCCGTCTAACTCTGCTTTGAAACCCCCCTCCATGT
>NC_051414.1:8931679-8933588 GCF_015228065.2 Penaeus monodon
TTCTCCCTCCTCTCGTCCTCCGTCCTCCCCTCCTCTCTTTGTGGCACCTAGCCTGAAGTAACTGGATTTGACTGAAGTATCCTTCCCAATGAAAACGTTGTTTACCACTTTGCTTCTTCCCCCCAACATCGTTGTTTTTGGGCCTACACCTTTCTCCTTGTTCAGGTGCTCCACAGAACCCAGGTATGGGAATGCGATTTTTTTCTTGTAATCATACGACAAAAAACAAAGTCATTCAGTGGATCCTTTACATTTTGATAAACTTGGGAAAAACCCACATCGCCAAATGAAATGCCTGGAAAACTATAAAATATTTTATATAAAACAAACTGAAAGGCCAAACCATTGAATTAAACCCAATTTATTTCCCCTTATTTCTTTAATCCCTACAATTTTAGATTTATATGTTGTAATATAGACACCTGAAGACCAACATTGAATTAAACAATTATTCACTTATTCTGTAATCCTACAATTAGATATATTTACTTTAACATATCAATTCATAATGTAAAAATAACATAACAACTAATAAAAAAATGAATGAAAGTATAATTTGGAAGATTCCATTACTACATAAAAAATTAATTTGATTACCTTAGAAAGTTTAAACACTTCCCATTCCACTGAGAATTACCTGTGCTATCCGTGGAGCATTTGGAGCCGGCAAAGGAACAATATCTGGTACTTGTGTGCTAATAACGCTGCCTTGATGAAACTAGCTGCTGAAGACTTGTCACCCCTGCAATGCCTGGGATGGGCCTACCCTCCACTTTCCTCCAAAAACATGCGATTTTATTATAGCCTAAGAGCCAGCATATGCTTGTAGCTGTTCCTATGACAGCAACTTGCGATATTTTACGAAACATTGTTTAAAAAGAATTATAAATGGCACCCTGAAAGGCACAATATCATAACCATTATTTCCTGCATGATTTCCAAGATTTTTTCCCTACTGAATTGTTTTTTCCAATTATACTCTCACAGCTAAAGAGGAGCCCCCCTTTTTATAATTAAAAAGTTTTGGCCCCATGGACATTTTAGCAGTTTGGACCCAAGAAGTTACTATGCAATATTTACAGAATGAAATTATTCAAACCATTATTTTTTTTGATTTTTTAACAGAAAAGGGCCTCCCTCTTTGCTAGTTGTCCCCCCGAACCTTGGTTTTTTCGTTTTTTTAATCTTATATATGAAAAACGTTGTTTTATAAAAAAAAAAATAAAAATAATCCCACTATATAATTTAATTTAGAACAGGAACAACAAGATCCCAGAAAATATAAGATACAACTTGCCTTTTGAAAGAAAAAACAACCTTTTGTAAGCACTACAATTCCACCAAATTGGTAATACACCCCCGTATGGGATAAATGACCACATATCCCTTTTAAATTTTATCTGAGTTTAAGCACTGAAATGGTGACCCCCCCCTATGGCCTCTGTGCTCTGGGAAAGGTCAACAAACTTTCTCCTTGTATATTCAACGAGAGAAAAAAATATCTAATTCAACACTAAAAGCCTTATCATGCCTAAATACTAAAAAAGTCCATTTAATATCCTTAAATCCCTTTACGTAATGATTTGTTTAATTCTTTATATTTTTTATTATTTTAAAAGAAATAAAAAAAATATTATTTGAAAGGAAAATCATAGGCACCCCCCCCCTTCATTATTAGCTTAAGTTTTACTCCCCATACTAAGTGAGCCCAGTAAGAATTTTTTGAAATAATTTAGTTTTTTTCTTTACATGTCATATGGGGTAATTTTTGTGTAACAACAGAAAGAACACACGCCCCTCCAAGACGAAGTTCCCAAATTCCCAGGCATAACATGGGAAACTCCCCAAAAAATTCCAACCTAAACTGTTTCCTATCCTTCCTACTTACTCCCTAGACAGGAAGGAAGTA
>NC_051414.1:8933798-8934354 GCF_015228065.2 Penaeus monodon
AAAAGGGTTCCCCCCCCCCATTTTCCCTCCTATCCTCTCATTGCGTTCCCCGCTTTTATTTTTAAACTAAACCCACGGTTTTGATTTGCCCCTTTTCCTGTTTTTACGGTTTAACCCCTCCCTTTTTTTTTCCCGCTGCCCAAATGACCTTAACCATATAACGACGAGCCCACTTCCCGGTTTTGTAAGTAAAAGTCTATGGTATTAAAATCAAACATATCCACGACTTTTTTTTTTTGAGTGTTTTTCTTGCATATCAAACTTTACTTTTTGAGTTGAATAAACCTTTTAACATTCATTTATGTTAATTAAGCCCCCATAACCGAAACTATTAGCCCCATATCCCCCCCCTAAGTTCCTAATTGCCCATCCTAATTCCTTTAATTAAACAAACAAAAACATTACTTATTTTTTTTCCCCAATTCGGATCAACAAATACACGTTTGGAAAAACCAGCAGTCCCACCCGGTCTATCGGATTGTTTGGTTTTTATTGAAGGCGGAACCCTAACTATAAAATTAAGGGAACCTGGGAGAGTAAGAGTAAAAATAGAAAT
>NC_051414.1:8934435-8934615 GCF_015228065.2 Penaeus monodon
TGACGTCGCAAATTATAATTTAATCAGTAATAAGTAAGGTAAGAGAAAGTTGTGGAAGATAAGGTAAAGAAAAAAAATTAAGGCGGAAATAATATAGAATTAAGGGTTATATATTCCAGGTTGCCCCTTTTATAGCTATGCCCGGGTAACTGTTTTTAAATATCTTTTAGTTTTTTCTGA
>NC_051414.1:8935528-8935985 GCF_015228065.2 Penaeus monodon
TTCCCTTTTGTTTTGAAATTTTTGTTTTTTTGTTTAACATCTAATAGAGTAAAATTATGTTAGAGTAATTTAGTGTAGAAAATCCCTTTTAATATTCTCAAGTACTGTCCCGAAAAATACGATGTTTTTTCCTTGCAAATGATATTTTTTTATTCCTTTTAAATAATCAAACCATAATTGTAGCCCGTATCCCTTGAATGAATATTTTTCCCTATATAATTTTTTAAGACAGATGTTGATGTAGCCCTTAATCCATAATTTTTATTTTACGAATGTTTGACAAACTATCCTCAGCGCAAATGTTCGGCCCTCTAGGATTAAACCCCACCCAATAATTAATGTAAGGAAAATGATTAGTAAATGGAAAAAATTCATACTGTTTTTACTAAAATAAAAAAAAAGGATGATAAAATGAACAAATCCATTCACCCTAACACTAATCCCTTCGATTTTCCTC
>NC_051414.1:8936099-8936321 GCF_015228065.2 Penaeus monodon
TGGTTCCAGAAAGGTTAAAAATAGTTTTTTTTTTCCCCCCGCTAGATTTACTAGAGACTAACCATCTATCCCGGTAAACTTACACCAAAAAGTGGTGTAAAGTAAAACACATGGAACGGATCAACCCCCCCCCTGGAACCAGAAAGAAAAAGACCCTGGTATAGATAAAACAAAAGGACTATGAAACCCTTAAATAACAGAAGCCCCAAAAGGACCTATGTC
>NC_051414.1:8936642-8938013 GCF_015228065.2 Penaeus monodon
CGTTCCCGCCAATCCGAACCCAAATTAGAGTTCGAATTTTTTGAATAATATGTCCCCCCCGATAACAGGGAAGGCGGGTAAAATTTTTCGTTTCATCCCAGCCGTCCCGACTTTTTCGAAACAATTTTATTTTTTGGAAATTGCATCTTCCCCCCTTTCCGTAGTTTTTAATGGGCCTGGTGTGCTGTTTTTTTCCCGTACGTTAAAAATTTTTGGACTCGATGAGTAACGGAGCTTCCGATTTTCCCCCGAACGGAATAGTTTAAAATAAAAACCCTTGGTAAGAATTCGGCCATCCCCCGCAACTGTATTTTTGGGGCGGGAGCCTGTTACCTATAAAATATTACGGTTAAATACTATGAATGCCAGTTAAAAGTTTCCCTGGGATTAAATTCTTGCCTGATTTGACGCCACAATACATAATGCCATTAACTTATGATTGGGACAAGGCAACCTCTTTAATATGAAAAAAGTGCGTTTCGCAAAGTTTTTTCCCTGATGCCGTATCAAACTTATACATAAGGCTGTTTTATTTTAATTGTTTCCTCAAATAGCAATGTTTTTATGTTGTTTTATTGGATTGGCATTTAACAAATAAAAAAAAATGCGCCCAATTTAGTTGTCCCCCCGCGCACTCTGCCGTCCCCACAACGCCGTGTACGCGGAATGTTATTTCCCCTCCAAACGAACAAACTTTGGGAACCAAAGTTTTTTTAGTAACGGAGCCTTGCAAATCTTAGTGAAAATGATAAATTCGTCAAATTATGGGTAAAAACTTTTCCACAAATTGACTTTTGTAATTGGGTCTTACAAAATTAAGATTGGAATTTTATTTTGCCCCGTGGCCCTCCGTACCCGCCGTGGCGGTACTTCATTACCGCGCCAAGCTTAAAAAATTAAGGTGCCCCGTCCCCACGGAACTACGAAACCTTTTAGCCCCCCGATTTTCGTTCACGGCGTTGAGACGGCCTACATCACAATCCATTCAACTGGTGGTTTTCCCGCCTTTGTTTTTGCAAATAGTCCAAAATCGGTTAATAATTTTTAGTAATACCTTTCGTTGGGGGGTAATTTTGTACTTGGTTTTTTAGGTTTTTATTTTTTGCAATAATTTGCGCCCTTATTAACTTTTTGAAAATTTACTATTTTTTACCTTCGTGCAATATGTAGATTTCGTTAATTGTACAAACCTTGTACCGTCGCGCCTCCGTTATTACGTTTCACCATAATACATCGTAGTATTTTTGTCCCAGATAGAAATGGGTATTTTCGGGCTTTTTGTAAAATTTGGGAAAACATTTTTTTTTGTGGGCGAGGGCAAGGGCTTTTTTTTCCGGGTAATTGTTTTACCTCAAGTTCGGACCGCAAGCC
>NC_051414.1:8939049-8939189 GCF_015228065.2 Penaeus monodon
AAATAATTAAAAACGAAAAAATTTTTTTTTACCGGCCCCCTTTTGTCATGGAATAGCGTCCCCCCCAAAAGGCCTGGGCCCAAAATCCCTACCAGTGGGGGGGAATGGGGCGCCCCTGCAATAAGGTTTTTTTTGTACCG
>NC_051414.1:8939236-8939482 GCF_015228065.2 Penaeus monodon
TCATTAAATTTAATGAATTCAGGAAAAAAAAAACTGGGGTTTTCGGTTTTGGTTTCCACATTTTTTTTTTATCTTTTGCCCAAAGTAAAAAAACCCCGTCAAAATTACAAAATGTGGAAAGGGGGCCCCCAATTTTCCCCTTTCCCCCCTGTCCCCTTTTTTCTCCCCTTTTTTTTCGATTTTTCCCCTTTTTTTTTGTCCCTTTGGTTTTTTTTTCGTCCCCAAGGTACCCCCTTTCCCCCCTCC
>NC_051414.1:8939524-8939665 GCF_015228065.2 Penaeus monodon
CCAAATTAGAAGGGGTTTTTTCCCCCCATGCTTGGGGGCCGCCAAAAATGGTTTTCCCCCCCCCAAATGCCCGGGGGGTTTTTAAATTAATTTTTTTGCCCAATGAATTTTGGTTTGTCACTGCCCCAATTAAAAGGGTTT
>NC_051414.1:8939682-8939764 GCF_015228065.2 Penaeus monodon
TTTTTTTTTTTTTCCCCCCCCCCCTAGGGAAATTGAAGTTTTAGGTTTTTTTGGAATTTTTTTTGGGTTCCTGTAAGACAAA
>NC_051414.1:8939800-8939925 GCF_015228065.2 Penaeus monodon
ACTTGGCTTCGCCCTTTTTTTTTAAAAAAAAGGACTTTTTTGCGCATATTTTTTTGAATTATATTTTTTTTTTCCCGGGGGGGGACCAAAAGTTTTTTGGCTTCCGGGTTTTTTCGAAAAAAATC
>NC_051414.1:8940000-8940288 GCF_015228065.2 Penaeus monodon
CCTAAAAACATTCAAAAATTTTTTCCCCCCCATTTTTTTCCTTTTCCCTCCAGTTCCCCCCCAATTAAAACCCCCCCCCCCCCCATTTAGTGCCCCATCCATTTATCCCCCCCCCTTATTTGCCCCAAAAAAATTTGTTTTTTTGGGGGGAAAAAAAATGGGTAAAAAAAAAGGGAAAAGGGGGAAAAAAAAAATCGTGAAACTGCCCCAAACCACGAAAAAAAGTGGTTTAAAGAAACCCCTTTTTTTTCCGAAAAACCCCCAAAAGGGGCTTTAAAATCTGGTCTC
>NC_051414.1:8940636-8940880 GCF_015228065.2 Penaeus monodon
TCTGGTTTTTGGGTTTTACGATGGGCCCCCTTTTCCCCTAAAATGCCCCCGAAACCCAGCCTGAAAATGCGCGCCCCCCAAAAAAAGCGAAGAAATTTTTGTGATTAAAATTTTGGGAGAGGGAAAATTACACCGACTTTTTAATTATTGCCCTAAAATGGGGGGAAACGTACCATTTTTCGCCCCCATGGTTTTTTTTAAAGTTTAAAAAATTTTTTTTTTTAAAAAAAGGGAAAACAAATCC
>NC_051414.1:8940980-8941355 GCF_015228065.2 Penaeus monodon
AGGTTAAAAAACCCTTTATTTAATAAGGGCGAAATCAACATATTATGCATCAAATAAATTGCCATAAAATTCCCTTTAAATCCCCCCGCCAACGTAATTCGTACGTCATGAAATAAAATGAGATGATCCCAGAGAAAAAATACGGAGTATCACAAGCATATGGGTTAAAGCTAATCCCCTTATATTTCTCAAATCATGATTTCAAAATGTTCCTTTTAGAAAAACTTTTAGTTTTTTCTTTTAATTTCCTTTTTCTTCTCTATTTTTGTAAAAATATTCAATTACTGATAACCGACAAAGGGGATATTTTTCGGGCTGATGACCTTTTCCCTCGATATCAAACGGATGAGTCCTTTCTATTCCCTTCTTCCGTAA
>NC_051414.1:8941663-8941992 GCF_015228065.2 Penaeus monodon
AGAAACCCCCTTACCTAAAAAGACTGCTGGCGTATCGGGTCACCGGAGCTCTGGCCCTGCCCGGCACCATCGCCCCATCAACGCCTCAGCTTCGTGTTTTTTAAGTGGGGGGAGCAGACCTACGCTTCAAAAGTGTTTTGCGTGCTTGTGGCGCAAAGAGTGAAGGGTGAAACTGCGGAAAAAAATTATCACTGCTTAGTTTCTTTTCTTGCTGAAAATTTTAACCCTCGGAATAAATCCTTTTTGGGGTTTTTTTTTTATTCCAAAATGCAAGAGACAAAGGGCCCGTTAACTGGCGTCCGTTGCAGAGCACAAACGGGCCTTGCCGG
>NC_051414.1:8942271-8942386 GCF_015228065.2 Penaeus monodon
GACATCCGTAAATTCCCCAAAACCGCTGCGTGCACCCACTAAAACTGCCCAGCGATTTCAAAACACTGCATGCTGTTGCCAGCATCCCATGCAGTAGTTAGCCTATAGCTTGTTA
>NC_051414.1:8942778-8943090 GCF_015228065.2 Penaeus monodon
TCTAGTCATATCGTGTCGGCTTCATCTACTCCCTAGTAAAGATACTTATTTCAGCGAGTGTACAGTACAGTTCCTTAATTAAACGAGTGCATATTGGCAGCACTATCAAAACGCAGTAGGGTACAGTTTGCCAAAGGTGAGTATACAGAGTTGATGGGCTTTTGGTCTATGAAGATCTCTGATATTTAGTAACCCGAGTTAGTTAGGCAATGCTTGAGCTTTATAACACAAGTTGCTCGCATTACTCGATTTTTGTTATAATATGCAAATTTAAAAGTGTATATGAGAGTCTTTATCTCATTGCGTTCATTA
>NC_051414.1:8943201-8943732 GCF_015228065.2 Penaeus monodon
TTATTCTAGCTTGATTAGCCTCCCCTCAGATACTTTCTTTTTGAAAATTTTAAGGCCCCCTCCCGTTGGGATTTATCCATTTGCTTTACTTGCCTTTTTAGCTTTGAAAAATAAGTAGCTTCGGCTTGTGTTTCCATAAAGCCTGCAGCCTTGCATTACGATATAAAAAAATTTTAATTTTCCCTGCACTGCGATGTGTTTGTTATTTCAGGCGAATAAAACTATCTTTAGGGGATCGAAAAGGCTTTTTCACAGCCAGGCTACAATAAGGTTAGATTAGTTTGTTGTTGGGCAAAAATATGGAAAAACCCATTCAGTTTAGTGCATTTTTGGGTGGAATAAGATAATACTGAACATGCCTCGAGTTTGTGGGGTTGGGGTTTTGAATACTACTTTTTTTGAAAAACAATAAAACCCTTTTCACTTCACTTATTTTTTTTTTCATAAAACCTCTGGTTGGTATGTATCATTAATGTTGATAAATAAGTACGCTCTTTACAGATGTATTATTTGGGGAAAATTTTGGGGTTG
>NC_051414.1:8943910-8944380 GCF_015228065.2 Penaeus monodon
TGTACCCTCATAAAAAATTAAGTACCTTAAATTTTTTTCGTATTTTTCTAAATACCCCCTCCAAGTCACTCCGGCAAGATAAATCAAACATCTTCCAAATTTTTAACCCAACGGTCATTTAGCTAATTTTTAAAAGCCTCATTGTACCCCATTTCCACACCGTGACATGTACACCTGTACATCAGCTTACCTGCCACCCTTTCTGTTGAAGTAAAGGGATAGAACCTCGGTGGCGTCGAGGCGAACTAAAAGGGCCGCCAGTGAGAGGGGCGTGATATGTTGTCTGTATCGGAAACCGTGGGCGTCACCAACACCTGAAAGCCCCGGGCGGTTGTAAACGTTAATGAGTGTTTGTTTCATTGCTGGTGATTCTTTTATTTTTGTGGGAAATGTTAATAAAGACGTTGTAGTGGCAATGGTATTTTATAAAGAAACAACCCCCCAGTAATGTTGATACAATACGGCATCAG
>NC_051414.1:8944424-8945444 GCF_015228065.2 Penaeus monodon
TGGTATTTTATCGGGAAAAAGAATGTATAATAAAATATCAGCTTTTTATAAAAAGACATGAAAATTTAATTAGATAACAGAGTCCCCCCTATTCAAAACTAACATCCCCCAAAACATGCAGTGTCAGCACGCCTTACTCCCACACTCTATGAAACCGTGAGAGTTTTGGGAGGGTAATGTAATACAGTAGAGTGTGTTGAGGCCTTTTTTTCGGGGGCAGGGGATCTTAGTCTTTATTGCTGTTTCAAATGTTTTTAAGTAGAAAAATTTTATGAATGATAGATCATGATGTAGAAATTTGATATTAAACACCCTATTTCAAAACATTTTTGGGTATTTGCTGTTAATTACGATAGTATTAAATATATAGATGTGAAAATAATATATGGATAAGTTATGATTAGTGGTAGGGGTGCAGAAAAAGACAGAAAACTTTGAAGATGTCAGAGTACATCTAGAAAATACATAAAAGATTGTAATCGGGTACATTTATAACAAAAGAGGATAAATATGTAAACTTTAAAATAAACATCTGTAAAATTTAGTTTAAATGTATGTTAAAACATTACACGTACTAGACCCATAGACAAAGACAGAAGGTAAAAAATATAGACAGAATACAAATCCTCTTTCATTCATATCACGGTCGTTAAAAAAAAATGAAACTTCCCGTCCTGATCTTGGCCAACTGTGTACTATATACGAGAAGGCTGTGACCTCCGGCCGGAGAATAATTTTGACCCGTAACAGAGGGTAAAGGGGGAGGATTCCCTGCAGGCGTGTCCCATTGGCGAAGCTTGGGTATTGGCAGCGGGGTTCCCGCAGGATGGAACTCCTTCCCCTCATTTTAGGGCCAGTTCTTGCCTTTGGGAAGTGTAAAAAAGATAAATAGAGATAAAGCGAGGATCGGTGTGCCCAATTTTTGAAACGAAAGATAACAAATGAGGGGGACATGTAACAAAAAAAGAATGATACAGATAAAAATTCAATGATCGTGATAACCTCATCTTATGACGAGAG
>NC_051414.1:8945723-8945831 GCF_015228065.2 Penaeus monodon
CTTTTTTTCTTTTTGATGTTTTTGGCAATTATTGGGTAAAAATAAAATTTTAATATAAAAATCGTATCAATCATGACAAAAAAGGATAAAGTGAGATAAGAAAATTTG
>NC_051414.1:8952395-8952491 GCF_015228065.2 Penaeus monodon
AGATAAATAGATAGTTTTCCTTGAGATTTTTTATTCACTTGATAATTTCTTTCTAAATTTTTAAAACAATTTATTTACAGTATAAAGGATACTCTT
>NC_051414.1:8952905-8953013 GCF_015228065.2 Penaeus monodon
TCCGATGTTAAATAGGTTCTCTCTGAATACAACGACACTTTTGTTTCCTCTGAAATGTGAAAAAAACTCATTTGCATATTATATTAAGCGGCGTCGTGCCTGAAACGG
>NC_051414.1:8953305-8953656 GCF_015228065.2 Penaeus monodon
AAAAATTCATAAATGTGTGCTAGCTGTTATTAAAGGAATTTTTTTTTCACCCTATTTAAACATGGAAATTTTTTGACGGGAAACTTATTTTGATTCTATTACTTGAAAACAAAATCAAATTAGGGAAATCCATAATAATATAATTATCTTACTTTAAGGTTCAAGATGACTAAAGAGTATACTGTTAATTTATAGTGGAAACTCTCAAATTGACCATCTATATACCATATCTAGCCCAGGCTTTGGTGAACACCAGAGCTTCCCTGATGAGAATGGGGAACTTGGGGTTGCCTGCTTTAGTCCCACATAGCTGCTTTCAATGAAGTCCCTGAGAAAAGAGGAAGATTTAAA
>NC_051414.1:8953871-8954695 GCF_015228065.2 Penaeus monodon
CCTAGCACAATTGGAGGTTGTTACTTTCAAATAATGTCTACAGTATACATGTTCAGGCCAATATTATCTGATACTGTAATCCTCATAAAATATTGTAAAATTATAATAATAAAATTAAATTTGTATATCATTATTACATTCCTTAGCAATAATATGAATAGTTTCTTACATCATTTAAAAATTTTGCCTGCATTTCTAGTATTGCTTGTATCAACCAAAGATATTCTATATCAAATGCACTATTTTCATATTACTGATATACATTTCAAGATAATAAATAACCACAGCATTTCTTTTCTCTGTAAGGATTGGTTTGAGTTCCACTCCAGATCATTTATAACACATTGTAAGCAATATTTAAGAGCTAAAATATTTAATTCCACTACTTGCTCTCTATGCATATTATTGTATACAAAATCCATATGAAAAACTCAAATAAACCCATACAAAAGATAAAAGATGAAACTAACAAATTTGAAATGCTCAGTAGTATATAGTGCAGTTTCTTAAGTTTTGCAATTCTATGTTTTATTGCAACTCGCATGGCTTAGTCAAGATCACAGCCTTCCTGAATGGCTGCTGCATTCAGGAAGAGTGTTTGAAAATTTAAGAAACATCACAAAGTTGTATTAGGTCCATCAAACTTACTTTGTCTAGTATCAGATGTTTAGAATTTTTTTTATTTCTAAATTAGATTGATTTTGTTTTTTCATTGGATCTACCAAAGCAGGTTAACAGTAGACCTGTAACAACGCCATAAATAAATTGCTTTTGCTGTAAACTGTTCAGAAACAAATATTAGTCCTTAGAAACCATCTAACCTC
>NC_051414.1:8954772-8955584 GCF_015228065.2 Penaeus monodon
CAGTTTATGCAAATAAAGACTCTATTCCTTAATACACTACATAACACAGGGGTTATATTAGGGGTCAATGAGAATTGGTAAAGCATCAATCAATGGCCATTATGACTGCCAACTACTACAAACAATGCCAGTAGCCTCTGTGCCTTCAGCACTTCAGCAAAGATTATCAACTTTCATTACATGTTTTACAACCTCTATCTCACTAGAATTAACATGGTGGATGTTCCCTGACCTTTGCCCATGACAGTCACTTACCAGTGTCATACTACTGACCATATCATCACTATAGTGTCCCTGTAGACTAAATTACTGGATTATAGTACAACAGCACATTCCAACCAATTCACTATTGTCAAATTTGTCAGACATCTTTCTAAAAATGCCAAAAATCAAACATATCTGGGCCTAAAATTCTGAAAAAATTTATGAATGGTATAACACTAATTTAGCAATGGCACCCCTCCTTCTGGCTCTCAACTAAAGACCTAGAAAAGTCCACCATATACATTCTGGCAAGACAGAGCTTTAAACTCTTCTTGCCATTGTTTCAATATGTGAAAGCAACCAGTCTAGGCCTAATATTACCAGAATATATATATTAGGGGGTTTTGATGGCATTTTCCTGAAAGCTCACTTATATTCTGCAGCTGAAATGTTGGAGTTTAACATGATGCCCTCAAAAAAATTATAAATATAAAATATATATACATAAGATGAACAGAATGAGGTATCATTACCATAATTCCTCTGGGGCAAACACAACAAACTGAGCACCACTGTGATGTGAACAGTGATGAAACAGCAGCACAGAT
>NC_051414.1:8955743-8956024 GCF_015228065.2 Penaeus monodon
TGGTCTGTATACTCACAACTCACTCCCCCCTTGACAACAAAGAATCCACCATGATAACAAACACATACATCTACTGCAAGGAGGCTGTGCTCCATGCAAACCTAAAACTATAAAGAATTCCCTACATATGCACTGCAGGACAAAGCAATAGTGAATCATATATATATATGGGTATAGGAATGTTCTAAGTAGCAGCATACTAAAACTGTGACACATTCAGTATGATATACCGACTTGAATGTGGGATAATCCAGATCACTAATATCCATTTTCTTGTTTAG
>NC_051414.1:8956150-8956275 GCF_015228065.2 Penaeus monodon
GCACACAGTGGTGCTAACAACAATCGCCCAGTGGTGGGGCCCCGGCCCACTACGAATACAGCCCAGGAGGGAGGGCTTTCTTATCGGGAAACCACCCAGCGGCAAATGGGTTATTATCATTCATT
>NC_051414.1:8956551-8957485 GCF_015228065.2 Penaeus monodon
GGTTTCCAAACGTCTTCTGCACATGAGTAGCGGAGGGCGAGAGGAATCCAAAGATACCACTAACATCGTGGCCCAATTAAGCAAAGGCTCTCTAAACCATCAATAGTACAGGTAGTAATAGTGATCATGCATCACTCTTACTACCTGTTTGTCGCCCGTCCATCAATATGTCACAAGTATCAGGGGTGCTTGTGGATAGAGCAGAGCCAAGAGATTTATAAAAGTCTGGCTCATTTTGAAAGCTGCTGCTGCTGCTGGGCCTCTTAATTGTAAATATATTCAAGGCCTGTAAATAAAAGAGAGATGGGAACTCAAAGGGAAAAATAGTGTTTGTTGTTTGCAGTAGCCATATAGAGTAGTCTATGCTTGGTAGTCACAATCAATACATCTAAAATAAAGGACGGAATCTGTATTTAATAATTACATCAATATGTAAACATTCTGACGATTCGTAGAAAAAGCAAATCATAAAATCGAAATCACACGAAACCTCCCTAGTCCAAACCGGTCACGGCAATACGTCCGTACACCAAGTTATCCCCAAGTTAACCGTATTTCTTGTAGTCTGCACAAAAACCCTCATGCCCTCCATATTTTACCTAACGCCCTGACTCGCCGCAGATCGCTGGCAGAGGTGAATCCTGAGCTCGCGAAGAGGAGGGGCGAGTTTCGTTGCTGCTCGGGCGGCCATCTTTGCTCCGGATCCTGGGGTTTATAAAGTCGTGTTGTGCAAACCTGTTCCGTCATTTCCATTTTCGCTTCTGCGTTGCAAATTTGTATGTTAATACTTACTTTCCTTATGGATTTTTCAGTTTTGATTTATTTTTGGGTGGTAATAGTATATATCTAATATGATTTCTAGGGTGTTCGCCTGTTATCCATTATGTAAGGCGGAAAGAAGGTCGACAGTTTCATGGGAAATGTACTGAAAAAT
>NC_051414.1:8963108-8964036 GCF_015228065.2 Penaeus monodon
TTTTACAATTTTTCAGTACATTTCCATGAAACTGTCGACCTTCTTTCCGCCTTACATAATGGATACAGGCGAACACCCTAGAAATCATATGATATATACTATTACCACCCAAAAATAAATCCAAACTGAAAAATCCATAAGGAAAGTAAGTATTAACATACAAATTTTGCAACGCAGAAGCGAATGGAAATGACGGAACAGGTTTGCACATCTCACGACTTTATAAACCCCAGGATCCGGAGCAAAGATGGCCGCCCGAGCGCAACGAAACTCGCCCCTCCTCTTCGCGACTCAGGATTCACCTCTGCCAGCGATCTGCGCGAGTCGGGCGTTAGTAAACTATGGAGGGCATGAGGGTTTTGTGCAGACTACTAGAAATACGGTTACTTGGGGATAACTTGGTGTACGGACGTATTGGCCGTGACCGGTTTGGACTAGGGAAGGTTTCGTGTGATTCGATTTTATGATTTGGCTTTTTCTACGAATCTCAGAATGTTTACATATTGATGTAATATTAAATACAGATTCCGTCCTTTATTTTAGATGTATTGATTTGACTACCAAGCATAGACTACTCTATATGGCTACTGCAACAACAAACACTCTTTTCCCTTTGAGTTCCCGCTCTCTTTTTACTGTACCAGGCCTTGCATATATTTCAATTAATGAAGGCCCAGCAGCAGCAGCCGCTTTCCAAATGAGCAGACTTTTATAAATCCTCTTGGCTCTGCTCTCTCCACAGCCCCCCTGATACTTGTGACATATTGATGGACTGGCGACAAACAAGGTAGTAGAGTGTGCATGATCATATTACTACCTTGTACTATTGATGGTTTAGAGAGCCTTTGCTTAATTGGGCCACGTGTTATTGGTATCTTTGGATTCCTCTCGCCCTCCGCTACTCAATGTGCAAAGACCGTTTGGAACC
>NC_051414.1:8964319-8964444 GCF_015228065.2 Penaeus monodon
AAACCATTTGCCGCTGGGTGGTTTTCCCGTAGCAAAGCCCTCCTCCTGGGCTGTATTCGTAGTGGGCCGGGGCCCCCCACTGGCGATTGTTGTTAGCACCACTGTGTGCGGCAGGATTGGAATGC
>NC_051414.1:8964549-8964845 GCF_015228065.2 Penaeus monodon
TTAACTAACAAGAAAATGGATATTAGTGATCTGTGACTTATCCCACATTCAGTCGGTATATCATACTGAATGTGTCACAGTTTTAGTATGCTGCTACTAGAACATTCCTATACCCTATATATATATGATTCACTATTGCTTTGTGCCTGCAGTGCATATGTAGGGAAGTCTTTATAGTTTTAGGTTTGCATGGAGCACAGCCTCCTTGCAGTAGATGTAATGTGTTTGTTATCATGGTGGATTCTTGTTGTCAAGGGGGGAGTGAGTTGTGAGTATACAGACCAATTTTAGGTATA
>NC_051414.1:8964895-8965076 GCF_015228065.2 Penaeus monodon
CAGATTGTGGATATTGGGAGTTTTAATATTTTCATTATAGGTGGTTAGAGTGATCCCACTATCATTGTAATCGTCATGTATGCTAATATTTTACATCTGTGCTGCTGTTTTTCATCACTGTTTCACATCACAGTGGTGCTCAGTTTGTTGTGTTTGCCCAGAGGATTATGTATGATACCTC
>NC_051414.1:8965120-8966690 GCF_015228065.2 Penaeus monodon
TTTGAGGGCAATCATGTTAACTCCAACATTTCGCTGCAGAAATATAATTGAGCTTTCAGGAAAATGCCATCAAACCCCCATAATATATATATTCTGGTATATTAGGCTAGACTGGTGCTTTCACATATTGAACAATGGCCAGAAGAGTTTAGCTCTGTCCTTGCCAGAATGTATATGGTGGACTTTTCTAGGTCTTTAGTTGAGAGCCAGAAGGAGGGGTGCCATTGCTAATAGTGTTGATACCATTCATAATTTTTTCAGAATTTTAGGCCGCTATGTTGATTTTTGGCATTTTTAGAAAGATGTCTGACAAATTTGACAATATTGAATTGGTTGGAATGTGCTTTGTACTATAATCCAGTAATTTAGTCTACAGGGCACTATAGTATGAATATGGTCAGTATTATGAACTGGTAGTGACTGTCATGGCAAAGGTCAGGGAACATCACCATGTTAATTCTAGTGAGATAGAGGTTGTAAAACATGTCTAAAGTCTAATCTTGCTGAAGTGCTTGAGGCACAGAGGCTACTGCATTGTTTGTAGTAGTTGGCGTCCATAATGGCCATTGAATTGATGCTTTACCAAATTCTCATTGACCCCTAATTATAACCCCTGTGTTATGTGAGTTTATTAAGGAAATAGAGTCTTTATTTTGGCATAAACTGCTCTTTGTTTCATGGTTTCTTGTTATTATTGAGCGCATTTCATTATATACTACATGCCCTCCACAACTGTCAGACTGGGTTAGATGGTTTCTAAGGACTAATATTTGTTTCGAACAGTTTTATCAGCAAAAGCAATTTATTTATGGCGTTTGTTACAGGTCTACTGTTAATTCTTTGGTAGCTCCAATGAAAAAACAAAATCAATTCTAATTAGAAATAAAAAAAATTCTAAAACATCTGATACTAGACAAAGTAAGTTTGATGGACTAATACAGACTTGTGATGTTTCTTAAATTTTCAAACACTCTTCCTGAATGCAGCAGCCATTCAGGAAGGCTGTGATCTTGACTACGCCTGCGAGTTGCAATAAAAATAGAATTTGCAAACTTTAAGAACTGCACTATATACTAACTGAGGCATTAATTTGTATAGTTCAATTCTTTATCTTTTGTAATGGGTTTATTTGAGTTTTTTTCATATGGATTTTGTATAGCAATACTATGCATAGAGAGCAAGGTAGTGGAATAAATCTTTTTAGCTCTTTAAATATTGCTTACAATGTGTTTTAAATGATCTGGAGTGGAACTCAAACCAATCCTTTACAGCAGAAAAGAAATGCTGTGGTTATTTATAATCTTGAAATGTAATCATAATATGAAAATAGTGCATGTTGATATAGAATATCTTTGGGTGATACAAGCAATACTAGAAATGCAGCAAATTTTTAATGATGTAAGAACTATTCATATTATTGCTAAGGAATGTAATATGATATACAAATTTAATTTTATTATTATAATTTTTTACAAATATTTTATGAGGACATTACCGTATCGATAATATTTGGCCTGACATGTAGACTGTAAGACATTATTTGAAAGTACCAACCTCCAATTGTGCTAGG
>NC_051414.1:8966864-8967018 GCF_015228065.2 Penaeus monodon
CATAATCACAACACTACATTATCAATATAATAACATTTAAATCTTCCTCTTTTCTCAGGGGACTTCATTGAAAGCAGCTATGTGGGACTAAGCAGGCCAACCCAAGTTCCCCATTCTCATCAGGAATGCTCTGGTGTTTCAACACCAAAGCCTT
>NC_051414.1:8967104-8967790 GCF_015228065.2 Penaeus monodon
CTAGATATGGTATATAGAGGGTCAATTTTGAGAGTTTCCACTATAAAATTAACAGTATACTCTTTTAGTCCATCTTGAACCTTAAAGTATAGTAAGTTATATTATTATGATTGCCATTAAGTTTGATTTTGGTTGCAGTAATAGAGTACAAGATAGTTGCAGTCAAAAATATTTTCCCATGCTGTTAAATAGGGGTGCAAGAAATTCACACTTGAATAGACACAGCTAGCCACACTTTATGAATTTTGATCATATATTGTAAATATTGCCTGTCCTATACTGGATATAAAATTCTATTCCCCCCTTTATTTATTATTTGTTATAAATGTCTGGATATACATAGCACTAATATCTATCTATCTGGAACGATTTTGGCAAAGAAGCCAGTGTTTTCCTAGAGGGCCTCTCTTCTGGTCAAGTTGAGAAGCTATTCAAAGTTGGCACAGGTAAAGAAGTGCCAATCTGACCTTAGTTTTATATGTATAGTGTATATAAGTGATCATCTATGAGAATAAATAATTTAAAATATTTAATTTGTGTTTCCTTGCATCTGATAGTTAATTTCTTTGGTCATTCGTTTCGAAATGGGATTGAATTGAAATTTGAATGTCATAACAGTAAATTAATGGAGAAGGGCTTAACTAATTTCTGTACTAAAATTAATATCGACTTCTCATATTAAACTA
>NC_051414.1:8967829-8967993 GCF_015228065.2 Penaeus monodon
TAAGATGTAAGCTAACTGTTTTACCTTTTCAGTATGTAGATACAAGTACGTAGCATTTTATCCCTAGCATGCAATGGTTGAAGTGTTATTGAAGGCTGCTAGTTTAGGTTCTCCTCAAACACCTAAATTATATGTATATGTATGGCACCTTAACTCAAAAGTGT
>NC_051414.1:8968595-8971153 GCF_015228065.2 Penaeus monodon
CATGGGACCAATAAAATAAATAAGTAAGAGACTTGGGTATTTTTTGACAATTCTCAGGTACACCACAGGGAGAGGTATTAATTTCATAATTTGTGATAAAAATCTTGGAAAGTGTCTTTGCTTTATTGATGTAGCTTTTTTCCTATCCATAATTTGGAATAAAAAACTTGTGAAATTTCTTAAATTGTCATAATGTGATAAAATTCACCTAAGCCGTGTTGATTTTTTAATATTATTAGGATAAATTTTTTAGTGTATAGGGCATGCCAGTTCAGAACTATCATAAATCATACAGAGTTATCATCCCTTCCAGAGGTATCAAGATTAGACAGAATTCCGAAACAAACTGCAGGAAATATCCTTGATTTGTGTACATAACAAAGATTGTGCACTAGCAACAAACCTGCTGTGATTTGTAAACAATTTTATGTTCTAGTAGAATCAAGGAGCATGTTTTTCCCCACTATAAAGCAAGTTCCAACGTGCGCTAATGGTAATGAATATTACAGTAAATAGTGTAGACTGGACAAATATTTTGGTCTAACAATGTCAGTACATGAAAATATACAGTGAAGATTAATGTATTCTATAGAAAAAAAACTGACAATCATAAATATGTTTAACCTTGTATTATACAATGAAACAATTTACAAATTTTAAAATGATATCAAAGCAATATGTCAAGTAACTTTAGATAGGAAAAAACAAAAGTGAAGACTTGATTAAGAGAAGACCGAAAAGTAAATATTGACTTGGTAAAAGATGTCATGATTAAAATGGAATATCTTTTCCCTGTTCCTGTGGTATTAGAAAACACATCTATCTTTCCAGGGGTCCTCGAAACATCCACTAGATAAATATTTATATTTCTTCCACAGAATTAATACAGTCATGTAGTGTGGTCTGTACATGTACTGGAATCTCTCAAAAGATGACGAATCTGAAAGAAATTTGCCTTATCCATAAAAAATGGAGTTTTGGTATGGACAGAATTTGATCTGTATGAAAAAGGTAAGGCATGCGGGTGGTTACAGAAAACATGGAAAGTACATGGCTTTTAGTGAGGATGAAAAGTGCAGAAAGAAATTTACAAACTGTACTCTTGAAATAGTTTTGTTCAGAAATGCCGTATTTCAGCCATGTAAAATGGTGATACTGTTGTGCTCAATTAAGAAACACTCGTCAGGAAGGAACTGACTTGTCCCAATTTTTCTTTAGGATTCCATGCAAATCATTGTTACTTTCATTGAATTTAGTTTTGCATCAGTATTTAGATTAAGAGAATGGTTAAAAAAGTAATTAACTGAAATTTAGATGTATCAGCTATGCAGGGAAGGCAAAACTTCGTATACAAACATATACATTTATTAAAGTGCATTGAAGAATTACACAAAAACAAGTAATAATTTTAATACTAAACACACAAACTGACAAACTATTCAAGAAAAACAGGAATAAAACCAGTAAGGGTCGGGAAAGAACACCAAACCTTGGGCACAGATACCGTAATGTTTTTAGTGAGCTACTCCCATGCCAATTGGAAATAGTACTTTAATAATAAAAATCTAATGTGTGGCATTCTTCTTGTAGTTCTCACTGAGTTGTATGGGTAGATCACAAGGAGAACAACCACCGGCCGAAATACAAAAGCAAATCCTATGACCCACACACAAACCCAGTTCGCAGGAAAACTGTCAGTACATTTTAGTCCCTACAGTATGCGCGGTAGAAAGTTCTCAGACAATTGTCCTTAAATACGTTATTAAATATTTTTCTCAGTTTACTCATCATACGAGTTTCATCAATGTTGAAGATATCGGAAAACTGATCCGAAATACAACGACAACTAACAAATCAAAGCCAAAGGCTATCTGATAGAGTATGAAAATCGGTGAGTAAAGCAGGTGGAACTGACGAGTAAAATAACCCCAAGCACATCGCAAACTGAAAAATATCTTAAGCTTCCATCTAATACAACCATTCCCTTTGGAAAAAAAGTGCGGCGATGCTGGAGATGGCTTATCTTTCATATGAAATCGTCTCTCATCCATTAGTCTGGCCCCACCCTGGTTCCTGATATTTCGGCTCAAACGAGACTCCCACAGTAGCGAAGACTCCCAGAACACTATCTGCCTCGGCCCACGAGGTACTGAAAAGTACAAGTACATTTATAAAGCAAACACTATCTGGGTAAAGGGGATATCGTAACTAAACAGGCATAGCAGTAATCGTGGACTGGTATGGTTTCTGGTCGCAGACAGCGCAGCAGGAGGCAGAGGGCATCAGGCAGGAAGCTAGGCTAGACAAAGTTAGGTTCATCATTACAGAATCAGAATACAGACATCATTTGCTGCAACCGACATGCATGCTGGAACAGACAAAAAGTAAAACTTGTATGTATAGTACAAATCACAAATCTGCACAACCAAATACAACTCCATCTAATGTAGTTAATCTGGATGCCTGGCATTTCGTAAGAAACCCAAAAACAGCAGAAGTGCCGCCGGCATAAGGATCATCTGGTTTATCACCCAACTCGCCAACAACAGCGTATGGCA
>NC_051414.1:8971905-8973387 GCF_015228065.2 Penaeus monodon
AGCCGCGCGTGTGCGTGTGCGTGTAATGGTTAATACTTCCCCAATATTTTACATATGCTTACATCCCATGTATCTGCGCTTCATTAATTATCAGTATTTTAGATAGTATGCTTATTGCCAATACCGTACTTTTATCATACATTCAGTAATATAATTGTTTAATATGAATCTCATGGGAAAACAATGATTAAATCGCGGACACTTATAAATGTTTCGTAAATTCCATCGAATCAGAGGTTGTCCACCTCATTAAGCGGGTCTGGGCAGGAGTTAACAGCCGGGCCAGCTTTCAATAAAAAAATGTGAGGCAACTTTCTTCGTATTCTCTAATATATACGTACCGAAAACGTACTTAGGTAGGTACTCGGCCATACAGGACTCTTGGTCCCGTCTTTAAGTCCCTCCCAATCGCTCTACTGTCTGCGTAAACAATCGAGTCCTTGGAGTCCACAACATTTTCCGAGTGGTTTGCGACTTTTGTGACGTTATAAGCTGCACCAGCCGTCCACTATTAATTTTGACTCCCTGTATAACCTGTACCTATATAAAAGGAGACGTTTCGTTTCAAAACAATCGATTGTCTGTATTTAACCGTGGCATAGTGAATTTGTTTTGTCGATCCCGCAAAAACGCACACTTGGTTAAGGAGTCGGCCTCGGCTATATTTGCGCCGCACAAGCAACGTCTCGTTGATCTCGGATTACGCGGCACCTCCCATGGCTTTGAATTTGAAGCCCAATTCTCCGTCGCTTCAGTGCAAAGATCCCCAATCAACACTACAGCGGTTGAAAAATTAAGACCTTTGGCGGTAGTTCCTCATGGTTCCAGAATATTTTGGAGCCATTAGGTTAACGAAATTGTTTAGCTTGGAGATAAAGAAAGGAAGGCCGCGATTACCACACGATTTTTTCTGGTATTTTACAGGTAAATGGCAATGCGGGCACTCTACAACCGTGGGAACACACCGTGGTTGTCTTAAGAACGCTAATGCAGTCTTAATAAACCCAGAACAACCTCCGCACTTCCTCTCCATTCTTGCACTTTTTCATTGTTAAATACTTACCCACTCATATGAGGATGTCGAATTAATAAGGTTAGCCCAGGTAGCTGTTGCCATTCCTTCGTTGGAAGGTGGGGGGGGTTAAGAAATGGATCAAGTACATGCAACTACAAAAACCTTGTGTACATTGAGGAGTGACTGTGCTATTTAAGTACCAGTAGACTAGCTCGGTGACAATACTGTACATTAAATTGTGGCTCTTTTTAAGTTGTGATGGCAGTGCGTTTTTTTTTTACGGTTTCAAGGGATGGCCTTAGCGGTAGTAAATGGGGATGTTATAGCAGTTTAGTCAATTTATATATGTACATGCCGTCATTGACGACCTGACCATTGGCCAGTCAGCATCACCGGTCGTGAAACCAGAGATGTCAGAGCGCGTTATTCACATAATGCCTAATTTCTCCCTCCCCTTCTGCCTCTTT
>NC_051414.1:8973417-8973553 GCF_015228065.2 Penaeus monodon
GTCAGCTCAGTCATTTATAACTTCCACCATGTAGTATTCACGAACTTTTAAGTATCCGGTCCAACTGTTAACGGACGATCTCTCAGTCTCCCATATTTTTTACACTAAGGACCCTCTGGATTCAGGGGCGTCACTT
>NC_051414.1:8973818-8973972 GCF_015228065.2 Penaeus monodon
CTGATCTTGATCTTGGGTCCTGCGCCGGCAAGTCGAAGACGCGATATCGTGCTGCCAACCAAGATCCTAACACTTTCAGAAATCGGCTCTTTTTATATACCCAATCCGTTTCAGGCACGGCGGCCGCTAATATATATGCAATGAGTTTTTTCAG
>NC_051414.1:8975541-8976044 GCF_015228065.2 Penaeus monodon
CCGTTTTCAGGCATGACGCCGCTGAATATATTATGCAAATGAGGGCTTTTTCACATTTCAACGAAACAAAAGTGTGTCGCTGTATTAAGAAGAAGAAAAAAAAAACGATTTAACATCGGATCCTTAAAGGTTTCTTATCAAAGAGCGGAATTAAATCTATTTTATAGTATATGTCGGTTTTATCTTTATTTTTTTCTCTGTTACTTTTTGTCATTCGTTTGTTATTTAATTTTTCTTTGTGAAATAATATAAAAAATATGAAATAATATAAAAATATAACATATATACAAATTAAAATACATAATCTATAAAATATAAATATAAAAAGATAACATAATAAAAAAAAAATATAAATTAATAAATATAACAAATATAACAAATATTAAAAATATAAGAATATTAATGTTATAAAGAGATATCCTTTATACTGTGAATAAATAGTTTTAAAATTTTGTGGGGTTTGAAAGTATTTATCGAGTGAATTAAAATTCTCGAGGAAAACT
>NC_051414.1:8978035-8978124 GCF_015228065.2 Penaeus monodon
AGTAACAAATGCTCGTGATCCATCCACCTAATCACCGAGTGAGTCGTGTCAAGATTTTATAAACATCAGACCACATTTTTAACAAGCTA
>NC_051414.1:8978888-8979211 GCF_015228065.2 Penaeus monodon
TTGATTGATTTGCGAAAATCATGCGCCGCAACAGCAAGGGTATATGGTGCTAAACTAATAAAAAATATAAATCAAGAGTAAAAAACACACAAGTTTACATCAGAAGTAGTTTAATGACTTGTTAAAATAATAAAACAATTAACTTAATCATACTGTAGTCAGAAGACCAGTTTCCCCCCATATAAAACAACCAAGATATCGTGTCCAGAGGTTAGGCATCTTGCTCCCAGGATCAGAGAAAGGTGGAAGGTACTATTCTGCCTCCGGCACTTTCTCATAAATCCCTGAGACTGGGTCACTCGGCCAGCAAGTGTCGGGTATTT
>NC_051414.1:8979706-8979851 GCF_015228065.2 Penaeus monodon
AGGAAGGGATGAAAACGTTTATTCTGCTCAGGGGAAGCCATCGTAAAAACGGCCCTGGCCAAATATCCCACAATGTGGTATTTCCTCCTGCCAAACCGCGGCACTTTGGCTTTGGCCTCCTTCCATTTACTTTTTTTTTTTTTTT
>NC_051414.1:8979980-8980236 GCF_015228065.2 Penaeus monodon
CAGAAGCTTGTCCAATTACAAATGATCTTGCTTGGAAATTGAAAGCTACCCCGTGGGGATTCCTAAGAATGTCTTGAATACAAATTGACGAATTTTGAATTGGTTTCAAAATCAAGCTTACTCTTATTAAACCAGATGTTCTTCGTGATTTTTAAAAAATTGCATCCTACTTCTCGACTGATTTTTTCTTGATTTGTCCAGTCGACAGTCACAGCCGCACTTTGGGCACTTCATCTCGCCTGATATTAGCTTGTGC
>NC_051414.1:8981132-8981621 GCF_015228065.2 Penaeus monodon
AGTTTTCCTCGAGAATTTTAATTCACTCGATAATTACTTTCAAAAAATTTTAAACTATTTATTCACAGTATAAAGGATATCTCTTTATATACATTTAATATTTCTTATATTTTTAATATTTGTTATATTTGTTATATTTTTATATTTTTTATACTTTTTATTTTATATTTTATATTTTATATTATTTCATATTTTATATTATTTCATATCTTATGTTATTTCATATTTTATATTATTTCATATTTTATATTATTTCACAAAGAAAAATAATAACAAACGAATGACAAAAAGTAACAGAAGAAAAAATAAAGATAAAACGACATATACTATAAATAGAGTTAATTCCGCTTCTTTGATAAGAACTTTTAGGATCCGATGTTAAATAGTTTTTTTTTCTTCTTCTTAATACAGCGACACACTTTTGTTTCGTTTGAAATGTGAAAAGCCCTCATTTGCATAATATATTCAGCGGCGTCATGCCTGAAACGG
>NC_051414.1:8982919-8983021 GCF_015228065.2 Penaeus monodon
TCCGATGTTAAATAGGTTCTCTCTGAATACAACACTTGTTTCCTCTGAAATGTGAAAAAACTCATTTGCATATTATATTAAGCGGCGCCGTGCCTGAAACGG
>NC_051414.1:8983392-8983525 GCF_015228065.2 Penaeus monodon
AAGTGACGCCCCTGAATCCAGAGGGTCTTAGTGTAAAATATGGGAGACTGAGAGATCGTCCGTTAACAGTTGACCGGATACTTAAAAGTTCGTGATAACTATCATGGTGGAATGTATAAATGACTGAGCTGAC
>NC_051414.1:8983550-8985052 GCF_015228065.2 Penaeus monodon
AGTTTAAAGAGGCAGAAGGGAGAGGGAGAAATTAGGCATTATGTGAATAACGCGCTCTGACATCTCTGGTTTCACTGACCGGTGATGCTGACGTGGCCAATGGTCAGGTCGTAATGACGGCATGTACATATATAAATTTGCCTAAACTGTATCACATCACCCATTACTACCGCTAAGGCCATCCCTTGAAACCGTAAAAAAAAACGCACTGCCATCACAACCCTTAAAAAAGAGCCACAATTTAATGTACAGTATTGTCACCGAGCTAGTCTAGCTGGTACTTAAATAGCACAGTCACTCCTCAATGTACACAAGGTTTTTGTAGTTGCAGGTACTTGATCCATTTCTTAACCCCCCCCCCTTCCAACGAAGGAATTGTGCAACAGCTACCATTGGCTAGGCCTTATTAATTCGACACTGAGTTCCTCATATTCGCGGGCAAGTATTTAACAATGAAAAAGTGCAAGAATGGAGAGGAAGTGCGACGGTTGTTCTTGGGTTTATTTAAGACTTCATTAGCGTTCTTAAGAAACCACGGTGTGTTGCCCACTGTTGTAGAGTGCCCGCATTGCCATTTACCTGTAAATACCAGAAAAAAATCGTGTGGTATCGCGGCCTTCCTTCCTTTATCTCAAGCTATAAATAATTTTCGTTAACCTAATGGCTCCAAATATTCTGGAACCATGAGACTACCGCCAAATGTCTTAATTTTTCAACCGCTGCTAGTGTTGATTGGAGGATCTTTTGCACTGAAGCGACGGAGAATTAGCTTCAAATTCCAAAGCCAATGGGAGGTGCCGGCGTAATCCGAGATCGACAAGACGTTGCTTGTGCGGCGCAAATATAGCCGAGGCAGACTCCTTAACCAAGTGTGAGTGTTTTGCGGGATCGACAAACAAATTCACTATGCCACGGTTAAATACAGACGATCGATGTTTTGAAACGAATGTCCCTTTTATATAGACAGGTTATACAAGGGAGCAAAATTAATAGTGACGGCTGGGCAGCTTATACGTCCACAAAGTCGCAAACCACTCGGAAAATGTTGTGGACTCCAAGGACTCGATTGTCTTTACGCAGACAGTAGAACGATTGTGGAGGGACTTTAAAGAGTGGACCAAGAGTCCTGGTATGGGCCGAGTACCTTACCTAGTACGTTTTCGGTACGTATATACTAGAGAATACGAAGAAAGTGCCCTCCACATTTTTTTATTGAAGCTGGCCCGGCTGTTAACTCCGGCCCCAGACCCGCTTAATGAGGTGGACACCTCTGATTCGAGGAATTTACGAAACATTTATAAGTGTCCGCGGCATTTAATCTTTGTTTTCCCATGAGATTCATATTAAACAATTATATTACTGAATGTATGATAAATTACTGGTATTGGCAATAAGCATACTATCTAAAATACTGATAATTAATGAGCGCAGGATACATGGGATGTAATGCATATCGTAAAATATTGTTAAGTATTAACCATTTACACGCACACGCACACGCG
>NC_051414.1:8985814-8988406 GCF_015228065.2 Penaeus monodon
CTGCCATACGCTGTTGTTGGCGAGTTGGGTGATAAACCAGATGATCCTTATGCCGCGGCACTTCTTGCTGGTGTTTCTTCACGAAATGGCCCAGGCACTCCAGATTAACCTACATTAGATGGAGTTGTATTTTTGTTGTGCAGATTTGTAGATTGTACTATACATACAAGTTTTACTTTTTTCTGTTCCAGCATGGCATGTCGGTTGCAGCAAATGATGTCTGTATTCTGATTCTGTAATGATGAACCTAACTTGTCTAGCCTAGCTTCCTGCCTGATGCCCTCTGCCTCCTGTTGTCGCTGTCTGCGACCAGAACATACCCAGTCCACGTATACTGCTATGCCTGTTTAGTTACGATATCCCCTTACCCAGATAGGTGTTTGCTTTATAAATGTACTTGTACTTTTCAGATACCTCGTGGGGCCGAGGCAGATAGTGTTCTGGGAGTCCTTCGCTACTGTGGGAGTCTCGTTTGAGCCGAAATATCAGGAACCAGTGGTGGGGCCAGACTAATGGATGAAGAGACGATTTCACTACTGAAAGATAGCCATCTCCAGCATCGCCGCACTTGTTTTCCAAGGGAATGGTTGTATTAGATGGGAAGCTTAAGATATTTTTCAGTTTGCGATGTGCTTGGTTTATTTTACTAGTCAGTTCCCACCTGCTTTACTCACCGATTTTTCATACTCTATCAGATAGCCTTTGGCTTTTGATTTGTTAGTCTGTTCGTTTTAATTTCGGATCAGTTTCCGATATCTTCACATTGATGAACTCGTATGATGAGTTAAACTGAGAAAATATTTAATAAACGTATTTACGGACAATTAGTCTGAGAACTCTTCTACGCGCATACCTTGTAGGGACTAAAATGTACTGACAGTTTTCCTGCGAACTGCGATTTGTGTGTGGGTCATAGGATTTTGCTTTTGTATTTCGGCCGGTGGTTTGTTCTCCTTGTGATCTACCCATACAATCTCAGTGAGAACTATCAATGAAGAATGCCACACATTAGATTTTTATTATTAAAGTACTTATTTCAACTGGCATGGGAGTAGCTCACTAAAACATTACGGGTATCTGTGCCCAAGGTTTTGGTGTTCTTTCCCGACCTTACTGGTTTTATTCCTGTTTTTCTTGAATAGTTTGTCCGTCTTGTGGTGTTTAGTATTAAAATATACTTGTTTTTGTGTATATTCTCCTCAATGCACTTTAATAAATGTTATATGTATTGTATACGAAGTTTTGCTTCCCTGCATAGTGATACATTCTTAAATTTCAGTTAATTACTTTTTAACCATTCTCTTTAATCTAAATACTGATGCAAAACTAAATTCAATGAAAGTAAATGTATTTGCATGGAATCCTAAAGAAAATTGGGACAAGTTCAGCTTCCCTTCCTGACGAGTGTTTCTAATTGGGCACAACAGTATCACCATTTTACACTGGCTGAAATACTGCATCTTCTGAACAACTATTTCAAGAGTACAAGTTTGTAATTATCTTTCTGCACTTTTCATCCTCTTACTAAAGCCATGACTTTCCATGTTTTCTTGTAACCACCAGCATGCCTACCCTTTTCCATTACAGCATCAAATTCGTCCATACCAAAACTTCCCTTTTTTATGGATAAGGCAATTTCTTTCAGAATTCGTCATCTTTTGAGAGATCCAGTACATGTAAAGATCACACTACATGATCCGTATTAATTCTGTGGAAGAATATAAATATTTATCTAGTGGATGGTTTCGAGACCCTGGAAAGATATGGATGTGTTTTCTAATACCACAGGAACAGGAAAAGATTATTCATTTTAATCATGACATCTTTTACACAAGTCAATATTTACTTTTCGGTCTTCTCTTAATCAAGTCTTCACTTTTGTTTTTCCTATCTAGTTACTTTACATATTGCTTTGATATCATTTAAATTTTTAAATTGTTTCATTGTATAATACAAGGTTAAAC
Source organism: Penaeus monodon (assembly GCF_015228065.2). Lineage (NCBI taxonomy): Eukaryota > Metazoa > Arthropoda > Malacostraca > Decapoda > Penaeidae > Penaeus > Penaeus monodon. The sequence continues at coordinate 8,987,779 of NC_051414.1, forward strand.
ATATTTATGATTTGTAGTTTTTTTCTATAGAATACATTAATCTTCACTGTATATTTTCATGTACTGTACATTTGTTAGACCAAATATTTTTCCAGTCTCACACTATTTACTGTAATTATTCATTACCATTAGTGCACTGTTGGAACTTGCTTTAATAGTGGGGAAAAACATGCTTGCCATTTATTCTACTAGAACATAAAATTGTCTTACATCACAGCAGTTTTGTTGCTAGTGGCACAATCTTTTTTATGTACCACAAATTCAAGGATATTTCCTGCAGTTTGTTTCGGAATTCTGTCTAATCTTTGATACCTCTGGAAGGGATGATAACTCTGTATGATTTATGATAGTTCTGAACTGGCATGCCCTATACACTAAAAAATTTATCCTAATAATAAAAATCAACACGGCTTAGGTTGAATTTATCAATTATGACAATTTAAGAAACTTTCACAAGTTTTTTTATTCCCAATTACTGGATAGAAAAAAGCTACATCAATAAAGCCAAGACACTTTCCAAGATTTTTATTCACACATTATGAAATTAATACCTCTCCCTGTGGTGTACCTGAGAATTGTCAAAAAATACCCAAGTCTCTTACTTTATTTATTTTATTGTCCCCATGCC
>NC_051414.1:8988956-8989129 GCF_015228065.2 Penaeus monodon
AAGTATTTTTCCGACACCTTTTGAGTTAAGGTGCCCATACATATTACATATAATTTAGGTTTTGAGGAGAACCTAACTAGCAGCTCAAATAACACTTCAACCTTGCACTGCTAGGGATAAATGCTACTACTTGTATCTACATAATGAAAGGTAAACAGTTAGCTTAACATCTT
>NC_051414.1:8989176-8989980 GCF_015228065.2 Penaeus monodon
GAGAGTCGATATTAATTTTAGTACAGAATTAGTTAAGACCCTCTCCATAATTTACTGTTATGACATTCAAATTTTCAATTCAATCCCCATTTCGAAACTTAATGACCAAAGAAATTTAACTATCAGATGCAAGGAAACACAAATTAAATATTTTAAATTATTTATTCTCATAGATGATCACTTATATACACTATACATATAAAACTAAGGTTCAGAGTGGCACTTCATTTACCCTGTGCCAACTTTTGAATAGCTTCTCCAACTTGACCAGAAGAGAGGCCCTCTAAGGAAACACTGGCTTCTTTGCCCAAATCTGTTCCAAGATAGATAGATATTAGTGCTATGTATATCCTCAGACATTTATAACAAATAATAAATAAAGGGGGGAATAGAATTTCTATCCAGTATAGGACATGCAATATTTCCTATATATTATCAAAATTCATAAATGTGTGCTAGCTGTGTCTATTCAAGGAATTTCTTTGCACCCCTATTTAACAGCATGGAAAATATTTTTGACTGGCAACTTATCTTGATACTCTATTACTTGCAACAAAATCAAACTTAGTGGCAATCCATAATAATATAAATTATCTATACTTTAAGGTTCAAGATGACTAAAGAGTATACTGTTAATTTATAGTGGAAACTCTCAAAATTGACCATCTATATACCATATCTAGCCCAGGCTTTGGGTTGAACACCAGAGCATTCCCTGATGAGAATGGGGAACTTGGGGTTGGCCTGCTTTAGTCCCACATAGCTGCTTTCAATGAAGTCCCTGAGAAAAGAGGAAGATTTAAA
>NC_051414.1:8990195-8990624 GCF_015228065.2 Penaeus monodon
CCTAGCACAATTGGAGGTTGTTACTTTCAAATAATGTCTACAGTATACATGTTCAGGCCAATATTATCTGATACTGTAATCCTCATAAAATATTGTAAAATTATAATAATAAAATTAAATTTGTATATCATTATTACATTCCTTAGCAATAATATGAATAGTTTCTTACATCATTTAAAAATTTTGCCTGCATTTCTAGTATTGCTTGTATCACCCAAAGATATTCTATATCAAATGCACTATTTTCATATTACTGATATACATTTCAAGATAATAAATAACCACAGCATTTCTTTTCTCTGTAAGGATTGGTTTGAGTTCCACTCCAGATCATTTATAACACATTGTAAGCAATATTTAAGAGCTAAATATTAATTCCACTACTGCTCTCTATGCATATTATTGTATACAAAATCCATATGAAAAACT
>NC_051414.1:8990724-8991060 GCF_015228065.2 Penaeus monodon
GACACGGCTTGGTTTTTTGCACGACCGATGCGTAGATCCGTGCATCCAGTTTATAAGGCGTGGTAACGAGCCAACGGTCATTCATGCAGTCCACAGTCCTAGAACGTGACCTTGCGGTTCCCTGGCGCCCATCCCGGCGTGGGTGTGGCCGGCCCTGCCTCCAGTTGTTTCTTGCCCGCAGCCACGGCTTCCCGTCATTACTCCTTCACAAACCGTGCTCCTTTTAGCAATACTTGACTTATTCTCGATACCACGAAACTAAAAAAAAAATTATCATGCAATATCTTATACAGCATAATTTCATATGACCAAATGAATGTTTTAACACAAAAAAAA
>NC_051414.1:8991819-8992821 GCF_015228065.2 Penaeus monodon
AACCCATTTTTTTCATATTGGCGGGTTTATATTTACCTTCAGGGTCCTCCTAAGGCAATTTCTATCAGAATTCGTCATCTTTGAGAGATCCAGTACATGTAAAGATCACACTACATGATCCGTATTAATTCTGTGGAAGAATATAAATATTTATCTAGTGGATGGTTTCGAGACCCTGGAAAGATATGGATGTGTTTTCTAATACCACAGGAACAGGAAAAGATTATTCATTTTAATCATGACATCTTTTACACAAGTCAATATTTACTTTTCGGTCTTCTCTTAATCAAGTCTTCACTTTTGTTTTTCCTATCTAGTTACTTTACATATTGCTTTGATATCATTTAAATTTTCTAAATTGTTTCATTGTATAATACAAGGTTAAACATATTTATGATTTGTAGTTTTTTTCTATAGAATACATTAATCTTCACAGTATATTTTCATGTACTGTACATTTGTTAGACCAAATATTTTTCCAGTCTCACACTATTTACTGTAATTATTCATTACCAATAGTGCACTGTTGGAACTTGCTTTAATAGTGGGGGAAAAACATGCTTGCCATTTATTCTACTAGAACATAAAATTTGTCTTACACACAGCAGTTTTGTTGCTAGTGGCCCCAATTTTTTTATGTACAACAAATTCAAGGATATTTCCTGCAGTTTGTTTCGGAATTCTGTCTAATCTTTGATACCTCTGGAAGGGATGATAACTCTGTATGATTTATGGTAGTTCTGAATTGGCATGCCCTATACACTAAAAGTTTTATCCTAATAATAAAAATCAACACGGCTTGGGTGAATTTATCAATTATGACAATTAAGAAACTTTCACAATTTTTTTTATTCCATTACTGGATAGAAAAAGCTACATCAATAAAGCCAAGACACTTTCCAAGATTTTTATTCATACATTATGAAATTAATACCTCTCCCTGTGGTGTACCTGAGAATTGTCAAAAAAAAAACCCTCTTACTTTATTTATTTTATTGTCCC
>NC_051414.1:8993556-8993732 GCF_015228065.2 Penaeus monodon
CAACAAAGTATTTTTTCCGACACCTTTTGAGTTAGGTGCCCTACATTTACATATATTTAGGTTTTGAGGAGAACCTAACTAGCAGCTCAAATAACACTTCAACCTTGCACTGCTAGGGATAAATGCTACTACTTGTTATTACATAATGAAAGGTAAACAGTTAGCTTAACTCTTAA
>NC_051414.1:8993767-8994617 GCF_015228065.2 Penaeus monodon
TAGTTAAAATGAGAGTCGATATTAATTTTAGTACAGAATTAGTTAAGACCCTCTCCATAATTTATTTGTTATGACATTCAAATGTTCAATTCCCAATCCCCATTTCCAAATTTAATGACCAAAGAAATTTAACTATCATGCAAGGAACACAAATTAAATATTTTAAATTATTTATTCTCATAGATGATCACTTATATACACTATACATATAAAACTAAGGTTCAGAGTGGCATTTCATTTACCCTGTGCCAACTTTTGAATAGCTTCTCCCAACTTGCCCAGAAGAGAGGCCCTCTAAGGAAACACTGGCTTCTTTGCCCAAATCTTTTCCCAAAGATAGATAGATATTAGTGCTAGTATACCCTCAGACATTTATAAACAAATAAAAATTTAAAGGGGGGAATAGAATTTTATCCAGTATAGGACATGCAATATTTCCTATATATTATCAAAATTCATAAATGTGTGTAGCTGTGTCTATTCAAGGAATTTTTTGCACCCCTATTTAACAGCATGGAAAATATTTTTGACGGGCAACTTATCTTGATATTTCTATTACTTGCAACAAAATCAAACTTAGTGGCAATCCATAATAATATAAATTATCTATACTTTAAGGTTCAAGATGACTAAGAGTTACTGTTAATTTATAGTGGAAACTCTCAAAATTGACCATCTATAACCATATCTAGCCCAGGCTTGGGTTAAACAACCAGAGCATTCCCTGATGAGAATGGGGAACTTGGGGTTGGCCTGCTTTAGTCCCACATAGCTGCTTTCAATGAAGTCCCTGAGAAAAGAGGAAGATTTAAATGTTTTTAAATATTGATAATGTTATTGTTTGTGATTA
>NC_051414.1:8994800-8996461 GCF_015228065.2 Penaeus monodon
TAGACAAATTGGAGGTTGTTACTTTCAAATAATGTCTACAGTATATGTTCGGGCCAATTTTATCTGATACTGTAATCCTCATAAAATATTGTAAAATTATAATAATAAAATTAATTTGTATATCATTATTACATTCCTTAGCAATAATATGAATATTTTTTCTTAATCATTTAAAAATTTGCCTGCATTTCTAGTATTGCTTGTATCAAACCAAAAGATATTCTATATCAAATGCACTATTTTCATATTACTGATATACATTTCAAGATAATAAATAACCACAGCATTTCTTTTCTCTGAAAAGGTTTGGGTTTTGAGTTCCACTCCAATCATTTATAACACATTGTAAGCAATATTTAAGAGCTAAAATATTTAATTCCACTACTTGCTCTCTATGCATATTATTGTATACAAAATCCATATGAAAAACTCAAATAAGCCCATACAAAAGATAAAAGATGAAACTAACAAATTTGAAATGCTCAGTAGTATATAGTGCAGTTTCTTAAGTTTTGCAATTCTATGTTTTATTGCAACTCGCATGGCTTAGTCAAGATCACAGCCTTCCTGAATGGGTGCTGCATTCAGGAAGAGTGTTTTTTAAATTTAAGAAAACATCACAAAGTTACTTTGTCTAGTATCAGATGTTTAGAATTTTTTTATTTCTAAATTAGATTGATTTTGTTTTTTCATTGGATCTACCAAAGCAGGTTAACAGTAGACCTGTACAACGCCATAAATAAATTGCTTTTGGGCCCGTAAACTGTTCAGAAAAAAATATTAGTCCTTAGAAACATCTAACCTCAGTCCTGACAGTTGTGGAGGGCAGTATAATCCTGGAAATGGCTCAATATTAACAAAAAATGAAAAACAAAGAGCAGTTTATGCAAATAAACTCTATTCCTTAATACACTACATAACACAGGGGTTATATTAGGGGTCAATGAGAATTGGTAAAGCATCAATCAATGGCCATTATGACTGTCAACTACTACAAACAATGCCAGTAGCCTCTGTGCCTTCAGCACTTCAGCAAAGATTATCAACTTTCATTACATGTTTTACAACCTCTATCTCACTAGAATTAAAATGGTGGATGTTCCCTGACCTTTGCCTGACAGTCACTTACCATGTCATAACTACTGACCATATCATCACTATAGTGTCCCTGTAGACTAAATTACTGGGATTATAGTACAACAGCACATTCCAACCAATTCACTATTGTCAAATTTTTCAGACATCTTTCTAAAAATGCCAAAAATCAAAATATAGGGCCTAAAAATTCTGAAAAAAAATTTTTGAAAGGTATAACACTGGCTCCAACTAAAGACCTAGAAAAAGTCCCACCATATACATTCTGGCAAGACAGAGCTTTAACTCTTCTTGCCATTTTTTCAATAGTGAAGCAACCAGTCTAGGCCTAATATTACAAAATATATATTAGGGGGTTTTGATGGCATTTTCCTGAAAACTCACTTATATTCTGCAGCTGAAATGTTGGAGTTTAACATGATGCCCTCAAAAAAAAATTTTAAATATTTAAAATATATATACATAAGATTAACAGAATGAGGTATCATTACCATAATTCCTCTGGGGCAAACACAACAAACTGAGCACCACTGTGATGTGAACAGTGATGAAATAGCAGCACAGAT
>NC_051414.1:8996621-8996893 GCF_015228065.2 Penaeus monodon
TGGTCTGTATACTCACAAAATCACTCCCCCCCTTTACAAAAAAGAATCCACCATGATAAAAAAACACATACCTACTGCAAGGAGGCTGTGCTCCATCAAACCTAAAACTATAAAGAATTCCCTACATATGCACTGGCAGGACAAAGCAATAGTGAATCACATGGGTATAGGAATGTTTTAAATAGCAGCATACTAAAACTGTGACACATTCAGTATGAATACGACTTGAATGTGGGTAATCCCGATCACTTAATATCCATTTTCTTGTTTAG
>NC_051414.1:8997000-8997126 GCF_015228065.2 Penaeus monodon
GGATGTACAATCATGCCGCACACAGTGGTGCTAACAACAACGCCCAGTGGTGGGGCCCCGCCCACTACGAATACAGCCCAGGAGGGAGGGCTTTCTTTTCGGGAAACCACCCAGCGGCAATGGGTT
>NC_051414.1:8997412-8997660 GCF_015228065.2 Penaeus monodon
GGTTTCCAAAGTCTTCTGCAACATGGGTAGCGGAGGCGAGAGGAATCCAAAGAACCACTAACATCGTGGGGCCCCAAATTTAAACAAAGGCTCTCTAAACCCTCAATAGTACAGGTAGTAATTTGTGATCATGAAACACTCATACTACCTGTTTGTCGCCCGTTTCCATCAATATGTCACAAGTATCAGGGGTGCTTGTGGATAGAGCCGAGCCAAGGGGATTTATAAAAGTCTGGCTCATTTTGAAA
>NC_051414.1:8997679-8998366 GCF_015228065.2 Penaeus monodon
GGCCTCTTAAATTTTAAATATATTCAAGGTCGTAAATAAAAGAGAGAGATGGGGAAATCAAAGGGAAAAATAGTGTTTATTGTTTGCAGTAGCCATATAGAGTAGTCTATGCTTCGTAGTCACAATCAATACATTTTAAAAAAAAGGACGGAATCTGTATTTAATAATTACATCAATATGTAAACATTCTGACGATTCGTAGAAAAAGCAAATCATAAAATCGAAATCACCAAACCTCCCTAGTCCAAACCGGTCACGGCATACGTCCGTACACCAAGTTATCCCGAAGTTAACCGTATTTCTTGTAGTCGCACAAAAACCGTCATGCCCTCAAAATTTTACCTAACGCCCTGACTCGCCGCAGATCGCTGGCAGAGGTGAATCCTGAGCTCGCGAAGAGGAGGGGCGAGTTTCGTTGCTGCTCGGGCGGCCATCTTTGCTCCGGATCCTGGGGTTTATAAAGTCGTGTTGTGCAAACCTGTTCCGTCATTTCCATTTTCGCTTCTGCGTTGCAAATTTGTATGTTAATACTTACTTTCCTTATGAATTTTTCAGTTCTGATTTATTTTTGGGTGGTAATAGTATATATCTAATATGATTTCTAGGGTGTTCGCCTGTTATCCATTATGTAAGGCGGAAAGAAGGTCGACATTTTTCATGGAAATGTACTGAAAAATTGTAAAAATA
>NC_051414.1:8998501-8999186 GCF_015228065.2 Penaeus monodon
TTTTTACAATTTTTCAGTACATTTCCCATGAAACTGTCGACCTTCTTCCGCCTTACATAATGGATAAAAGGCGAACACCCTAGAAATCATATTAGATATATACTATTACCACCCAAAAATAAATCAGAACTGAAAAATTCATAAGGAAAGTAAGTATTAACATACAAATTTGCAACGCAGAAGCGAAAATGGAAATGACGGAACAGGTTTGCACAACACGACTTTATAAACCCCAGGATCCGGAGCAAAGATGGCCGCCCGAGCAGCAACGAAACTCGCCCCTCCTCTTCGCGAGCTCAGGATTCACCTCTGCCAGCGATCTGCGGCGAGTCAGGGCGTTAGGTAAAATATTGAGGGCATGACGGTTTTGTGCAGACTACAAGAAATACGGTTAACTTCGGGATAACTTGGTGTACGGACGTATGCCGTGACCGGTTTGGACTGGGGAGGTTTCGTTGTGATTTCGATTTTATGATTTGCTTTTTCTACGAATCGTCAGAATGTTTACATATTGATGTAATTATTAAATACAGATTCCGTCCTTTATTTTAAATGTATTGATTGTGACTACGAAGCATAGACTACTCTATATGGCTACTGCAAAACAATAAACACTATTTTTCCCTTTGAGTTCCCATCTCTCTCTATTATTTACAGACCTTGAATATATTTACAATTAAGAGGC
>NC_051414.1:8999205-8999447 GCF_015228065.2 Penaeus monodon
TTTCAAAATGAGCCAGACTTTTATAAATCTCTTGGCTCTGCTCTATCCACAAGCACCCTGATACTTGTGACATATTGATGGACGGGCGACAAACAGGTAGTATGAGTGATTCATGATCACTATTACTACCTGTACTATTGATGGTTTTGGGAGAGCCTTTGATTAATTGGGCCACGATGTTAGTGGTATCTTTGGATTCCTCTCGCCCTCCGCTACCCATGTGCAGAAGACGTTTGGAAACC
>NC_051414.1:8999735-8999845 GCF_015228065.2 Penaeus monodon
AACCCTTGCCGCTGGGTGGTTTCCCGAAAAGAAAGCCCTCCCTCCTGGGCTGTATTCGTAGTGGGCCGGGGCCCCACCACTGGGCGATTGTTGTTAGCACCACTGTGTGC
>NC_051414.1:8999971-9000244 GCF_015228065.2 Penaeus monodon
CTAAACAAGAAAATGGATATTAGTGATCTGGATTATCCCACATTCAAGTCGGTATATCATACTGAATGTGTCACAGTTTTAGTATGCTGCTACTTAGAACATTCCTATACCCATGTGATTCACTATTGCTTTGTCCTGCAGTGCATATGTAGGGAATCTTTATGGGTTTTAGGTTTGCATGGAGCACAGCCTCCTTGCAGTAGATGTATGTGTTTGTTATCATGGTGGATTCTTTGTTGTCAAGGGGGGAGTGAGTTGTGAGTATACAGACCA
>NC_051414.1:9000405-9001224 GCF_015228065.2 Penaeus monodon
ATCTGTGCTGCTATTTCATCACTGTTCACATCACAGTGGTGCTCAGTTTGTTGTGTTTGCCCCAGAGGAATTATGGTAATGATACCTCATTCTGTTCATCTTATGTATATATATTTTATATTTATAATTTTTTTGAGGGCATCATGTTAAACTCCAACATTTCAGCTGCAGAATATAAGTGAGCTTTCAGGAAAATGCCATCAAAACCCCCTAATATATATATTCTGGTAATATTAGGCCTAGACTGGTTGCTTTCACATATTGAAACAATGGCAAGAAGAGTTTAAAGCTCTGTCTTGCCAGAATGTATATGGTGGACTTTTCTAGGTCTTTAGTTGAGAGCCAGTGTTATACCATTCATAAATTTTTTCAGAATTTTAGGCCCATATATGTTTGATTTTTGGCATTTTTAGAAAGATGTCTGACAAATTTGACAATAGTGAATTGGTTGGAATGTGCTGTTGTACTATAATCCAGTAATTTAGTCTACAGGGACACTATAGTGATGATATGGTCAGTAGTATGACACTGGTAAGTGACTGTCATGGGCAAAGGTCAGGGAACATCCACCATGTTAATTCTAGTGAGATAGAGGTTGTAAAACATGTAATGAAAGTTGATAATCTTTGCTGAAGTGCTGAAGGCACAGAGGCTACTGGCATTGTTTGTAGTAGTTGACAGTCATAATGGCCATTGATTGATGCTTTACCAATTCTCATTGACCCCTAATATAACCCCTGTGTTATGTAGTGTATTAAGGAATAGAGTTTATTTGCATAAACTGCTCTTTGTTTTTCATTTTTTGTTATATATTGAGCC
>NC_051414.1:9001266-9002071 GCF_015228065.2 Penaeus monodon
GAGGTTAGATGGTTTCTAAGGACTAATATTTGTTTCTGAACAGTTTACAGCAAAAGCAATTTATTTATGGCGTTGTTACAGGTCTACTGTTAACCTGCTTTGGTAGATCCAATGAAAAAACAAAATCAATCTAATTTAGAAATAAAAAAATTCTAAACATCTGATACTAGACAAAGTAACTTTGTGATGTTTCTTAAATTTTCAAACACTCTTCCTGAATGCAGCAGCCATTCAGGAAGGCTGTGATCTTGACTAAGCCATGCGAGTTGCAATAAAACATAGAATTGCAAAACTTAAGAAACTGCACTATATACTACTGAGCATTTCAAATTTGTTAGTTTCATCTTTTATCTTTTGTATGGGCTTATTTGAGTTTTTCATATGGATTTTGTATACAATAATATGCATAGAGAGCAAGTAGTGGAATTAAATATTTTAGCTCTTAAATATTGCTTACAATGTGTTATAAATGATCTGGAGTGGAACTCAAACCAATCCTTACAGAGAAAAGAAATGCTGTGGTTATTTATTATCTTGAAATGTATATCAGTAATATGAAATAGGCATTTGATATAGAATATCTTTTGGGTTTATACAAGCAATACTAGAAATGCAGGCAAAATTTTTAAATGATGTAAGAAACTATTCATATTTTTGCTAAGGAATGTAATAATGATATACAAATTTTAAATTTTTTTATTATAATTTTACAATATTTTATGAGGATTACAGTATCAGATAATATTGGCCTGAACATGTATACTGTAGACATTATTTGAAAGTAACAACCTCCAATTGTGCTAGG
>NC_051414.1:9002286-9003087 GCF_015228065.2 Penaeus monodon
TTTAAATCTTCCTCTTTTCTCAGGGACTTCATTGAAAGCAGCTATGTGGGACTAAAGCAGGCCAACCCCAAGTTCCCCATTCTCATCAGGGAATGCTCTGGTGTTCAACCCAAAGCCTGGGCTAGATATGGTATATAGATGGTCAATTTTGAGAGTTTCCACTATAAATTAACAGTATACTCTTTAGTCATCTTGAACCTTAAAGTATAGATAATTTATATTATTTGGATTGCCACTAAGTTTGATTTTGTTGCAAGTAATAGAGTATCAAGATAAGTTGCCAGTCAAAAATATTTTCCATGCTGTTAAATAGGGGGGGCAAAGAAATTCCTTGAATAGACACGCTAGCACACATTTATGAATTTTGATAATATATAGGAAATATTGCATGTCCTATACTGGATAGAAATTCTATTCCCCCTTTATTATTATTTGTTATAAATGTCTGAGGATATACATAGCACTAATATCTATCTATCTTGGAACAGATTTGGGCAAAGAAGCCAGTGTTTCCTTAGAGGGCCTCTCTTCTGGTCAAGTTGGAGAAGCTATTCAAAAGTTGGCACAGGGTAAATGAAGTGCCACTCTGAACCTTAGTTTTATATGTATAGTGTATATAAGTGATCATCTATGAGAATAAATAATTTAAAATATTTAATTTGTGTTTCCTTGCATCTGATAGTTAAATTTCTTTGGTCATTAAGTTTGGAAATGGGGATTGAATTGAACATTTGAATGTCATAACAGTAAATTATGGAGAGGGTCTTAACTAATTCTGTACTAAAATTAATATCGACTCTC
>NC_051414.1:9003134-9003287 GCF_015228065.2 Penaeus monodon
AAGATGTTAAGCTAACTGTTTACCTTTCATTATGTAGATACAAGTAGTAGCATTTATCCCTAGCAGTGCAAGGTTGAAGTGTTATTTGAGCTGCTAGTTAGGTTCTCCTCAAAACCTAAATTATATGTAATATGTATGGGCACCTTAACTCAA
>NC_051414.1:9004025-9005039 GCF_015228065.2 Penaeus monodon
GGCATGGGGACAATAAAATAAATAAAGTAAGAGGGTTTTTTTTTGACAATTCTCAGGTACACCACAGGGAGAGGTATTAATTTCATAATGTATGAATAAAAATCTTGGAAAGTGTCTTGGCTTTATTGATGTAGCTTTTTCTATCCAGTAATTGGGAATAAAAAAACTTGTGAAAGTTTCTTAAATTGTCATAATTGATAAATTCAACCTAAGCCGTGTTGATTTTTATTATTAGGATAAAACTTTTAGTGTATAGGGCATGCCAATTCAGAACTACCATAAATCATACAGAGTTATCATCCCTTCCAGAGGTATCAAAGATTAGACAGAATTCCGAAACAAACTGCAGGAAATATCCTTGAATTTGTTGTACATAAAAAAGATTGTGCCACTAGCAACAAAACTGCTGTGATGTAAGACAATTTTATGTTCTAGTAGAATAAATGGCAAGCATGTTTTTCCCCCACTATTAAAGCAAGTTCCAACAGTGCACTATTGGTAATGAATAATTACAGTAAATAGTGTGAGACTGGAAAAATATTTGGTCTAACAAATGTACAGTACATGAAAATATACTGTGAAGATTAATGTATTCTATAGAAAAAAACTACAAATCATAAATATGTTTAACCTTGTATTATACAATGAAACAATTTAGAAAATTTAAATGATATCAAAGCAATATGTAAAGTAACTAGATAGGAAAAACAAAAGTGAAGACTTGATTAAGAGAAGACCGAAAAGTAAATATTGACTTGTGTAAAAGATGTCATGATTAAAATGAATAATCTTTCCTGTTCCTGTGGTATTAGAAAACAACATCCATATCTTTCCAGGGTCTCGAAACCATCCACTAGATAAATATTTATATTCTTCCACAGAATTAATACGGATCATGTAGTGTGATCTTTACATGTACTGGATCTCTCAAAAGATGACGAATTCTGATAGAAATTGCCTTAGGAAGGACCCTGAAGGTAAATATAAAACCCCCCAATATGAAAAAAATGGGTT
>NC_051414.1:9005764-9006037 GCF_015228065.2 Penaeus monodon
TGGTCTGTATACTCACAACTCACTCCCCCCTTGACAACAAAGAATCCACCATGATAACAAACACATACATCTACTGCAAGGAGGCTGTGCTCCATGCAAACCTAAAACTATAAAGAATTCCCTACATATGCACTGCAGGACAAAGCAATAGTGAATCACATGGGTATAGGAATGTTCTAAGTAGCAGCATACTAAAACTGTGACACATTCAGTATGATATACCGACTTGAATGTGGGATAATCCAGATCACTAATATCCATTTTCTTGTTTAG
>NC_051414.1:9006163-9006274 GCF_015228065.2 Penaeus monodon
GCACACAGTGGTGCTAACAACAATCGCCCAGTGGTGGGGCCCCGGCCCACTACGAATACAGCCCAGGAGGGAGGGCTTTCTTATCGGGAAACCACCCAGCGGCAATGGGTT
>NC_051414.1:9006565-9006806 GCF_015228065.2 Penaeus monodon
GGTTTCCAAACGTCTTCTGCACATGGGTAGCGGAGGGCGAGAGGAATCCAAAGATACCACTAACATCGTGGCCCAATTAATCAAAGGCTCTCTAAACCATCAATAGTACAGGTAGTAATAGTGATCATGAATCACTCATACTACCTGTTTGTCGCCCGTCCATCAATATGTCACAAGTATCAGGGGTGCTTGTGGATAGAGCAGAGCCAAGAGATTTATAAAAGTCTGGCTCATTTTGAAA
>NC_051414.1:9006825-9007485 GCF_015228065.2 Penaeus monodon
GGCCTCTTAATTGTAAATATATTCAAGGTCTGTAAATAATAGAGAGAGATGGGAACTCAAAGGGAAAAATAGTGTTTATTGTTTGCAGTAGCCATATAGAGTAGTCTATGCTTCGTAGTCACAATCAATACATTTAAAATAAAGGACGGAATCTGTATTTAATAATTACATCAATATGTAAACATTCTGACGATTCGTAGAAAAAGCAAATCATAAAATCGAAATCACACGAAACCTCCCTAGTCCAAACCGGTCACGGCATACGTCCGTACACCAAGTTATCCCGAAGTTAACCGTATTTCTTGTAGTCTGCACAAAAACCGTCATGCCCTCAATATTTTACCTAACGCCCTGACTCGCCGCAGATCGCTGGCAGAGGTGAATCCTGAGCTCGCGAAGAGGAGGGGCGAGTTTCGTTGCTGCTCGGGCGGCCATCTTTGCTCCGGATCCTGGGGTTTATAAAGTCGTGTTGTGCAAACCTGTTCCGTCATTTCCATTTTCGCTTCTGCGTTGCAAATTTGTATGTTAATACTTACTTTCCTTATGAATTTTTCAGTTCTGATTTATTTTTGGGTGGTAATAGTATATATCTAATATGATTTCTAGGGTGTTCGCCTGTTATCCATTATGTAAGGCGGAAAGAAGGTCGACAGTTTCATG
>NC_051414.1:9009352-9009444 GCF_015228065.2 Penaeus monodon
ACTGAGTCGAGGTCAATAGGCCTCCTAGATTCATGATGCTAGAAACAAATATATAGAAGTACGAGTGTCGTAGGGAATAGGTGCAAAGGTGA
>NC_051414.1:9010290-9010752 GCF_015228065.2 Penaeus monodon
TTCTTCCTCTATAATAACAATGAAATCATGGATTTCTTAAATAAAAGTCCCCTGATTTAAGAATATGAGATTGCAAATAACATTCACACTTAAATATCCCATGAAAAAGAAAACACGAGTGATTTACATCTAATGCATTTATTTAACATCAAATGACATCATATGTTCTGAATGACTAGTTTTAATGTTTCCCAAATTATTATGTAGTTTCACAAACTGCATTAATGGTTATATACAATGAAATGTTAATCTTATATTATTTTACACAAGACTGAGTATGACACTACACTGATTTTCAGAAATTATGATAAGTCTTTAAAATAAATTACAATAGGATATATGTGTGCATATACACAGAATCGCTGCAAGCACTAAATAGTATCCCTGCCAATACCACTCGTTACAAAGAATTTCAAGACTTTCATTGTACAATAAGAGATCATATTTGAGACATACATATTA
>NC_051414.1:9010870-9010986 GCF_015228065.2 Penaeus monodon
ATTACCACTACAGGTAACAACTACATATTTATTAACTGATCTGTGTTTTCTACACTTGTGTGTTTTCATGTCATTTTAATTTGAAGTACTTAATACTGCAAAGCCAATAGTGTTCA
>NC_051414.1:9011022-9012412 GCF_015228065.2 Penaeus monodon
GTCATAAAATTCCTTTAAGAAATATTCCAAAACAATAAGCTGCCTGCTTCTATTCCTAAATACTTGGTGTAAAAATTCAACATTAAATATCTTTATTAACAACCCACCAGGTATTCATATACTCAAATTTCATGGTCAGATAAATCAAGAAGACTTTACAATATATTATTATATCAAAATCTAAATAGTGATCTATCTATTCATCCCTTAAATGTCCAACAAATATATTCCTTAAACTTAAATTCTCTGGAATACAATAACTTTACAAGATTACCCGGCATTCTTAAAATACTGCTTAATGTCTTACTTTGTGGGTTTTTCATAATTGTACCTTTACTTAAGGCATGGCATATGACTGTGACATTAACTGCTCTTTGTGGTAGTCATGTAATCAGCAATCTATTCTGTTCATCTACTTGATACACTAATGATGTGGGTTCAGTAGCATCAATACTGAAATAAACAATAACAGACATAGTTAACAATACAGAAGTCTCATTTTTGTGAATGAGCAGAGGAATAGCATGTACTTATCACAGCTACTTCATGTAACAATTTTGTTCAGTTATGGAAAACATTTTTAAATTCATCAGCTGATATCACTGACTGATATTATTATTATTAACAAAGAAATATCTATGCTGAGCCTGTTTCTCGTACAAATAGTGATATGTGTTTCTTCTCAACAACACATACAGAATATAAAGGTTTTCTTGGTTTTCCCTTACTACCTACAGGAAAACACTAGCACTGATCATTTCAATTAGTCTTGTGAAAATATTTTCTGTACTTCCTATTCAACGCAAAATGCATAACAGCTCATCTTTATTACTGATTATTATTCCCAGTTTCAAATATTAAGAAGAAATGCATACCTACTATTGTGGCCAAGACAACTTCAATGAGAATCAGCTCTAATTATCACTCAAAAGATATTCAAATGAATAAATCTCCTGGTTTTATGAGTTGAAGATGTAGAAAGATCTAAAAATTATTTCAGGCAAATATTAATTGTTCTCACCGATCTATTGTGGAAGCTACATCCTCTTTTTTTACTTCTTCATCATTTGTTATTCAAAGTTAGTATAATGAACAATCCTGTTTTTTTATATACATAAATAGCAAGTTTATATATCGCCTGCAAAAAATATATATATATTCAGCTAAAGAAATATTATCAGAGCTTTACTTTCATCCCAGCTTTTGTGATTTGCAAGTTGTCTTCAGTAAAAATAAATGGACAAAAGTGCTTAGCCTTACAGACACTTGAGAAGTTGTACTAATTCAAGCAGCAACTTACATATTGTTGACCTGAAAATCGTTAAATCTTAGCACATACTTAAATGCTGTTACAACAATCAAATACTTCCTCATAGATCTACACTGTTGT
>NC_051414.1:9012454-9012849 GCF_015228065.2 Penaeus monodon
CACAGCGGTCTCCCCTCAGGGAGAGGGCATTGGCTAGTGTGAAAATATCTCAAACATTCAAATACTTCTTGTGGAAAGTTTTTGCAGAAAAAAAGGTGACTTTAATCTTTATCCCTAAAAACAACTTCTCAAATTTCAAAATTAACTTTTTGTAATTTTCAGTCCCTTTGGCACTAATAACTTACTCTCCCCTATAGAGATTACTCTTTATGCATTCACTGATATCAAAGTTCAAATCTAATTACTAAAAAAATTGTAAGAAAGCAGTTATAAAAACAATATTACATAATTAACAGCACAATCCAGACACAGGTGTGAATACCATGAGGGAAAAGGACGGAAAAATAATCCTAGACTACAGTGTCATCCATAGCCACACAAATAAGATTAATTCA
>NC_051414.1:9012891-9013342 GCF_015228065.2 Penaeus monodon
CCTTCTGCCTATCATAAATTCCTTAAAGCAATTCTCCTCATCTGTTTTTCTTCCCGGTTTTCATTTTTCTTTCTTTCATCTCGTACTTTACTTAGAGTACCTATCTTTAGTATAAACATAAATACACGTACTAGCTACAAAATACTAATGAGTCTAATACAAGAAAGGACACACAAATAGGATTTTTAAGTGACAGAATTCTCATAATGTGGGAAATCACTGTTTGAGTAATTGGTAGAGTGAAGTGGCAACACTAGATGAAAACATTTTCTTCAGTTGAATGTTGACTGGTACATTTCTTTCAACATGCGGGAAAACTCCTGCAAAGGAAATAGGTTGCATTATTTCTAATATTCTTCAGAACAGACATCTATCTTCTCACAAATGCCATCAATTTATGTGTCTATTTCCAGGCTGATTGCCAAGGACAAGCTTCATATATCATAGTAAA
>NC_051414.1:9014027-9014202 GCF_015228065.2 Penaeus monodon
TTTTTTTTTATGTTATTGTTTGTTATATCATTCATAATTGAAAATAAAAATATCTATTAGATGAATTAATTTTTGTTGTTATTAGGTTGTGGAAACAACGTCCCAAATTCATCAAACAAACTTCATACTGTAACATGGATGACTGAAAAAAAAACAGCCATATTTCAATATGTAG
>NC_051414.1:9014302-9014429 GCF_015228065.2 Penaeus monodon
CTTTTTTTTTTGGGTCTCCTACAAACCCGGGGGTAAAAAAAGATGGGATTTTTATTGAAAACGGGAAGGCACAAGGACAATAATAGGTGGGTTTGGCCCCTTTTTTTTTTTTTTCCCCCCCCTTTTT
>NC_051414.1:9014590-9014738 GCF_015228065.2 Penaeus monodon
TCCTAATCAGCGTACTTTTTATAAAAACATCTTTTTGCGTTAGTCTCCTCTGACACACTACATGGAATAGTTTAAAAATAGGCAAAAGATAATCAAAAAGCGAAAAAAGAGAAAAAAAGGTTTTTTGTATCTTTCGTTTTTTCTATCG
>NC_051414.1:9014797-9015954 GCF_015228065.2 Penaeus monodon
ACTACCTATTTCCATAAGCTAATTCAACCCGTTAAGCAAGGTCCGGGACTTGTTTACTTGTTAAGCTGCTATTAGTCCTGCAGTTGCGACGGTTAATAAATTTGTGTTTCTTGAATTAACTGGAAAGGCGCAAATAACGTCTTTAGTGGGGTACTTGATTAGGGCGAACTTCCCCGGGCAGGACATCCAAACCATTGGGGCGCAACGGCGTCGTGGGAGTGGGTTTTTTATTACATATAGGCTTTTTTGTGGAAAAAGTCATAATGTTGGTGCGCGTGATCTTACGTTGGGCAAAAGGTATGTTTTAAAATCCCGTAGTGCCCAACCTAGTATGCCTTAAAATAAATTTTTTTTTTTCCTCTCTCTCTTTTTCCCGTCCCTTCATCAACGTGTGTGCTTGAAAATCTCAATGGCATCAATGGGGACTTTTTTAATGCAGTAATCCTTCTTATGGCCCCTTTTTTAAAAGAGCTTTTCCATTTCCCAACTTTCCGGTGCATATTTTTTTTCCCTCCCTTCTTTCCAAAAATTAAACGTAGATGGGTACCTTGCCCCCATTCAAAATGACAACCTTTTCCCTCTATGCGGACGGCTAAAATGATTCTTGCCCCCCTTTTAACATCCCTGGTCTTCCAACGTGTCCTCCTCCCAAGTCTTTTTTTTCAGTGTATCTCTCCCCTTCGTCTCAAAAAGGTACCTCTTAAGCCTTTTAAAAATCTCGTCGACCCTTTGGACTTTAAAAAGTTTCCCCGGCCATTTGAAAAGTATCTTCGGCCTTTCCAAATGTGACCCTTTGAAACTTCAGTAGTGCCCCTAGGGGTTTCCCCTCGGAGTCGACCTTCCAAAAAATACGCTTTACCCCTCCCTACCCCTTTGAAACCCCCCATGGGATCTCTCCTGCCATTCCAGGTGTCATTTCGGGCCTCCCCCAGTGTTCGCCCCCCCCCATTCAGGCATTTCCTTGGTGTCATCACCCCTTTCAAAAACGTCCTCAACCCTTTTCCAGCGGAATAATCAGCTAATTGTAAAAATAAGTCCCATTCCTGACCTACGCCTTAAGATAAACAAAAGGGCAAATGATTAGCAAATGAAGAAACTGTTTAAATTACATCTAAAAAAGCCCAACCTAAACGAAATGGCTCCTCCTCGTGGGCGTC
>NC_051414.1:9016422-9016595 GCF_015228065.2 Penaeus monodon
ATGGGCATGCCTTGCTTGATCTGGCTACTCAGTAATGCTACTCAAGATATTTTATAGCGTGTTGTGGAAATTACTTAGGTCTAAAAAAACTTCTATTTATCTTCCTTTTCTCTCTACCTCTCTCTCAATCACACTCATGCTTCTGTGTGTTTTTTGTGTGCATGTTTGTGTTG
>NC_051414.1:9017432-9017520 GCF_015228065.2 Penaeus monodon
TCTCCCAGCCCTCATTTTAATTATTTTGGGGGAAATTTTTCCCCAAAACCCTGCAGGGTCACCTCTGATGGCCCCTGAAAAAGAAAGC
>NC_051414.1:9021843-9021976 GCF_015228065.2 Penaeus monodon
GTATTTTATTAGTCAATTACGATTAATCTTCAGAAGTATCGCTATTATTTTTATCAGTTGTGGTTATACCAATTAGGCGTAATTTTCTTTTAATATAAAACTTATTCATTTCTTTCATAAAGTCAGTAGTCCC
>NC_051414.1:9022036-9022698 GCF_015228065.2 Penaeus monodon
CAAAATACGATATAGAAATCTATGTAAATAATTCTAAATAATAATGATATAACATGTAATAAACATGTATATACATATACGACTGTAATATCATATGCATTTAACCCCATAGTATTGAAATATATACATACAGTACAATAGAAATAAAATTTTAACCCCGTAATCCTCACAAGTCAAGACGGTTTGTTTACATCACAGATTTTAGTCCAGATCTTTCATGTGACGAGAAAATACACTAACATTACGCATAAATCACGTTAATTTCACATTTTCTAACGGTATACGGACAGACAGTGGGTTGGCGTTTCTTAAATTAGAAAAATCGAAGTGGTAGTCGAGTGAACTAAGTGCTGACATGAGGAAACATATAATGAAGAATGTGTTGCCTCCTATGCCAATGGGACCTCCAGGGTAAGGGCAAAGTGTTATTTGTGGCATATAAGATTAAGGATTAGGATCTAAAGAAGTATGTGTAAGGTAGGACGTAAATAGTTACAGTGTGGATCTATTGTCTATGTCCATACTGTTTGTTTTCACAAAAGGCACATTACATACGGCTCCCTGAAATATTTTTTAAAAATTTTCCTAGTTGATGCCTTAGAATTTAGGTGTGGTCAACATTATGGACTTGATGGAGATGTACAATTAAACGGAAGTAATAA
>NC_051414.1:9023315-9023451 GCF_015228065.2 Penaeus monodon
AAAATAAAATTATGATGTAATAATGGGACTACTGACTTATGAAAGAATGAATAAGTTTTATATTAAAAGAAAATTACGCCTAATTGGTATAACCACAACTGATAAAAATAATAGCGATACTTCTGAAGATAATCGT
>NC_051414.1:9028940-9029086 GCF_015228065.2 Penaeus monodon
GAATGCATGAGTGTGAGTGAGAGAGAGGTAGAGAGAAAAGGAAAGATAAATAGAAGTTTTTTTTAGACCTAAGTAATTTCCACAACACGCTATAAAATATCTTGAGTAGCATTACTTGAGTAGCCAGATCAAGCAAGGGCATGCCG
>NC_051414.1:9029620-9030455 GCF_015228065.2 Penaeus monodon
CTAGGTTGGGCTTTTTTATGATCGTAATTTATAACTAGTTTCTTCATTTGTCTAATCATTTTGTAATTTCTTCGTTTATATTTAAGGCGTAGGTCAGGAATGGGACTTATTTTTTACAATTTAGCTGATTATTTCCGCTGGAAAGGTTGAGGGACGCTTTTGTAAGGGCTGATGACACCAATGGAAATGCCTGAATGGGAGGGGGCTGAACACTGGCGGATGGACCGAAATGACACCTTGGAATGGCAGGAGAGATACCACTGGGAGGGTCGAAGGGGTAGTGGAGGGGTCAAAAGCGTATCTTTGGAAGGATCGACCTGCAGCATTGGGAAAGGCCTATGGGCACTACTAGAAGCTTCAAAGGGTCACAGTTGGAAAGGCCGAAGATGTACATTTCAAATTGGCCGAGGGACACTATTTAAGTCCAAAGGGTCGACGAGCACTATTTAAAGGGCTTAAGAGGTACCTTTTTTGTAGAGCCGAAGGGGAGAGATACCACTGAAAAGAAAAGACACATCTGGAGGGACTGAGAGGCACGCTTGGAAGACCTGACGGGACTCGTTTAGAAGGGGGCAAGATGCATCTATTTTTAGCCGTCCGCCATAGACGGGAAAAGGCTGCTACATGTTGAATAGGGCAAGGTAGCCATCTTACGTTTCAATTTGGAAGCAATGTGGATGGGAAAAATATGCACCGGAAATGCTTCGGACTGGGAAAATGCTCTATGTAGAAAGGGGCACATAATGAATGGATTTACTGCATTTGAAAAGTCTCCATTGATGCCATTGAGTATTTGCAAGCACACATCTGTATGATGTACAGTGGACGGCACAAA
>NC_051414.1:9030474-9030875 GCF_015228065.2 Penaeus monodon
AAAATTAAAGTTTATGTTGTAAGGTCACTACTATGCGTTGGATCGACATACGGGATTTTACGCATACCTTACTGCCCAACGTCATAGATCACGCGCATCCAACATTATTGACTTATTCCCACAAATAAGACCTATATGTAATAAACACCCACTCCTACTGACTGCCGTTGCTGCCCCCAATGGCCTTTGGATGTCCTGCCCGGGAACTGTTCGCACCTAATCACCTGTTACCCTACTAAAGTACGTTTATTTTGCGCCCTTTCCAGTTAATTCAAGAAACATCAAGTTGATGTAACCGTCGCTAACTGCAGCTGACTAATATGCAGCTTAATCAAGTAATACAATGTCCAGGACCTGGCATATAACGGGTTGAATTTACGCGTTATGTATAATAGCGTAGT
>NC_051414.1:9030944-9031111 GCF_015228065.2 Penaeus monodon
CGATAGAATACAAACGAACGATACAATAAAACCTTTTTCATCTTCCTTTTATATCGCTTTTTGGATTATCTTATGCCTTATTTTAAGCTATTACCACTGTAGTGTGATCAGAGGAGACTAACGCAACAAAGTACTGTTTATATAAAAACGTATCGCTGATTCAGGAC
>NC_051414.1:9031315-9031877 GCF_015228065.2 Penaeus monodon
GCACCGAGAGACCACCTATTATTGTCCTCGTGTTCCTTCCCAGTTATCAATTAACGCCATCTCCTTATCTTCTTATCTTCTTATCCCTGGATTTTAGCCTCAGTGAGACCAAGAATAAAAACTGCTGGATTATCGTGTTAGGTAAGATATGATGATAATTGATTAGAAAGACATTGCAGTAAGAAAAGGGAGGAAAGGAAATTGGAAAAAATTGTTTCTTGTGTAAAATTTTATTTATTTTTTTCTCATATTTTGTGCAAGCTGTTGAATTATATGGGGCATTGTTCTATAATTTGTAAATGATAGACGTACTAGCATAACCCACGTGTATGTAAAATAACTTTTTTTTATAGCTATATTATACCAATAATAATGGTTTAGTACATGTGGTTGTATAAAAAAAAATGATTAAATAAAATTTTCTTTAAGTCTGCCTATGTGCATTGTTTCCATTAGCTTATTTGTTCACATTCAATTAGGTTTAAAAAAATAGGCAGTTGGTTATGAATGTTTCTGAATATTGTAGGCCTATAATTATATAATCTTTTTCATTATCTGGTAC
>NC_051414.1:9031927-9032865 GCF_015228065.2 Penaeus monodon
CAAAAGTTACATATTCAGGTATTATTATATGTAGATTTTTTTTTTTTTTTTGGAGGGGGGGTATGAGGAATGTTTCTCTTATGACAAACTTCCTTTAATTTTTTTTTTCAAGGATTTCTGATGTATTATAAATGTTTCTAATCAGCATGTCTGTTCATAACAGTATCCACCTCCCCCTTTCATTAGGGGAACAATCACTTTTCTGACAGACAGTGTGGAATATTTCAATATACATTAAGAAAGCATAAATTAGAAATAAACATAACCTCGACTGCTAGTCTGGAAACCTCCTCTAACCCTTAAATAACATGCTATCCCGTCATCTGAGGCAGAGGTGGTATGTCAGCTCCCTAAATAACCATTTACGTCATCTCGAATTCACTGCTCAAACGCATATAAAAACTGATCTGTATTTTTGAAATCTCGAAATCAATGTTAATGTTACAAGGCTTACAGACACCACATTCAATTCTCCAGCCTCCATTAGGTGTAATTTTTGCCTTGTATCGTCATCCAAGTTTGGTTAAAATATAGTACACCTATTCTAAAGGGATTAAGATGAAATTCCTGCCCACCTTATGCAACTTGATATAAATTGTACAGTGTTTTGTGCTGTGCATAATTAAGTATTTAGCACTCCTGTTAAAATGCTGTCAGAATTCTTTCATGCTTTGATGTCGATGTGATTGGCCTCTATGTCGTGGTTGGCACTGGGAATAAATAGTTAATTTCAACTGGCTATGTAATAGAGCATATTACTGATGTTTTTTTTTCCATGAAGCTTATATCACTATAGTTTTTTTTATTTTTTACTATGCTCTATGTAGACATGTTGTTATAAAGTTATATCGCTATAGTTTTTTTTTTTTTAACATTTGCGTATACAATAGTTTATATATTTTTTTCTTTGTATCAAATATTTCAAGTTCTGTTTATTT
>NC_051414.1:9032965-9034091 GCF_015228065.2 Penaeus monodon
AGTCTGGAATTCACTTGAAGGTAATTAGACATTTCTTGGATTTTTGAATGGTTTTATGCATGGTCTTTGTTTTATGAATGGTTTATTTATATTCAAGTCTGAACTTATGAACTTGTAAATTATATTTTATATGATTTATGAATTGGTTTTTAAACTTTTTTTTTTTTTTCATGCAGTTTAGGAGGATGTGTATTATTTGAGATGTGTTATATATTTCTTATATTTTTATGTTATGTATTTATTTGTGGTTATAAGTTGAAGTTTATATATAATAAGTGGAATTTCAGAATGCGTTTCTCCACAGAACATATGTCCCTATAATCCTGTATTGGCCCGAAAATATTTAAACCTACGTGACATGCTGGAGAGTACAAAAGCCAAAGCCATCGGTGAGTTTTATTCTGAAATAACAGGACTGGGTTAAGACAATGGTGGAGACCTTAAACCATGAGAAGCTGTATAGAGAAGCTAATTAAGCTGTGACAGTTCTTGAAAAATGTATGAGTGAGAATAAATTTTTTACATATTGTATTGTGAAATTGTTTGTTCTTATTAACAATTACTTTTGGGTATGTTTAGCAAGTTACCAGAGAAAGATCTATCAGTTGAACTCACCAATAACAGTATATGGCAACTATCTTCACAATATTATTTTACTATCATTACATGAATATAAGCAAGGATAAGATTAGTATTAAAGAGATATGACATTTTCTCACATTGCTATTCCTGTTTGAGAAATGTAGAATGCCTCTTTATGTACATCAGTTATTAACATTGGACACTTCAGATACTTATATCATGCAGTACTCATTATGATCATTTCAGGTCTCCAGATGGTTGAGGAATTTCATGTCCCAGGGAAGCTGTATTACAAGTGCATATTGTGTGGAAATCATGGAAAGATGCAAGTCATGTATGATCATGTGGTCGGGAGAGAACACATGAATAAATACATGGTAAGTGAGTATTTGTGTGTAGCTATAGAAGTTGATTATGTGTATCTTTAGAATTAGCTACCATAGTCATAGGAATATCTTTGTGTTGGTAAGTGTTTGTGTATATGTTATTGCTTTTATCCATGTAAGTAGGGTTAAGTGTTTGTTTGTTACCATATACATAAATA
>NC_051414.1:9034292-9036332 GCF_015228065.2 Penaeus monodon
ATCATGTATTTTTCTGTACTGTACTCTCTTATCAAAGTCCATCCAAAAAGTGTAACCAGCTTTAAAGTACGTGTAAACTACCTGAACTTCTTTCAGGTTAGTGATGATTGTTATCATGTAGTCATTTTGTACTGCCTGATTTTTTAAAAATCATACTGTATGTCATTCATTCAATTATGTCAAAGGGTTGAGCATTTGAATGGTAGGTAGTGTATGTGCTGTTTCTGTTTGGTTACCATGTGTTTATTAAAGAAAAATATATTTGCTCTTCATCCACTTGTATAATAGAAATAGTCATTTATAATTTATATAAGAGAGATTTTCAGTTTAAATCAGTATAATTGTATCATATTACAGAAAATGAGAGGGGATTGCAGAGGCCATTTTATGTCAGCAAATGAGCAAGAGGCTCTCTGCAATCATATAATTAATACGGAAGGAACTCACATTGCTGAAATAAAGAAGATAAAAGGTAGGTGAAAGAGTGAAAGTTTTTTTAATGAACTAATATGAATAAATATAATAAATACTGTTAGATCTCAGATTGTCTGTGATTTCATGCCACAAAGACAAATTATTACTAATATTCATTTTTTCTTCATGATATCAGCTGATATTACTGACAATTTTTTTACAATACAGATACAACATTAAACACAAAGTGATTGCATGTTCCACTATTGTTATGAGCATTTTTATGATGATTAGCTGATGACATCATAAAGTTAAGCTTTGGCTAATAAAATGATAATTTTAAGGCCTTAATCCTTAAAAATAGTTATAAGAGCTTTGTCTGTATAAGTGACTTGAGTTAAACAGTCTATATAAGATGAAATAATCAGTTACATTTTTCTCACACCAAAGCATCCAAAATCATAAGACTTGATTTTTGTTAGCTTTTTAGCTTTGATGCTCATAAATTGTTCTCTTCAATTTATAAGCTGTTCATTTTTGGGGATAATCTAATCAACATGAATTAAATATCAAATGTGGCACTTAACTAATAGTGGAATTATTATGGGTAGATTACATGAAAAAGAAAAAATACAAATGGTAGATGTTAAATTGGGAAGCTATAATTGTGATAATATAAAACTCTCCATTCTTTTGTTTGTTGTTATAGTAACTGTTAGTTCTTAAAAATAACATTATATTCTCATATAATTTTTATGTACCTCATCAAATCAGTGTTAGGCTATATAAAAAATAGCATCATACCCTTATATAGTTTTTGAATATTTTCATCAGACTACTGTTGTTTGTATGATGTTTATGCATATATATTCTCATGAATATATTATTGAGGTAAAATATCAGTTTTATATACATGTATTTTTTCTTCCATCTTATAAATAGGTTCGAAGTATTTCCCTTATCGATGGATGCTGGAATCGTCAAATTAATGGCACGAGAAAGTAATTATCTTTATGTTTTTGTAAATGAAATTGATTGTAATGTGAGTGATTAAATATTGCTTTCTTGTGTATTATTTTGTTATTTTTGAGACACGGATTTATAATTTAGTTTCATGCTTTTTATGATATGCTTGTATTAGAAAGAACCAAGTTGAAACAAAACTAGTGTGAATTTGAAGGTTTTGCTAATTCATTATACAAATTTAGTTGTGATGAATGATGTCATGTATGAAGATGTCTTTTCTATTTCTGTTGAGGAAAAAAATAAGTTATTTGGTTTGCACAAAAACAGATAACAAAATGTTTTGGTTCTAAGGTTATGGCTTGTCCATGAATGGACTTATTTGTAAAATTGCTAGATTACTTCAGAATACATTTTTCATACAGTTTATTTTGTTATTTTATTTCTCCTGGAAAATGTAATTAGTGTTCACATAAATTATAGGGTTATTTTAATTTGTGGATTTTACGTGTGACAAGGGTGGACACAACATACAAAAAATAAAGAATTTTTTTCTCAAGAAACAAGTTGAGAAAGTCACTTCATTGATACATATAAGTAACACTCAGGAGGTTGATGTATGCAGTTATTTCAAAGTATTTTGTTTTAACCCAATGCTGCCAT
>NC_051414.1:9036391-9036924 GCF_015228065.2 Penaeus monodon
GGGTTAAGGGGACCGTTCTGCCGTAGTTAAAAAAAATCCCCCTAAAATCAAAATGAGACGTGTATGGTAAAAAATGTTTTTTGAGGGGGGGCGTCACCTCCCTTAGGGGAAATTCCATAAATTTTGTACCAAAGATATGGAATGCTACAATAAACAAAATATCCAAATTTGAAGACAATCTGTAAGACAGTTTTGTTTTTATTAGTATTTGAAAAAAAGAACCCCCTTTACCCCCCTACCCTCACCACGTTGTGTGATGGTCCCATTAACACTAACACTAGTAGAGTTTAGGGAAACAGACCATCTGAAATCACAAACAATTTTGGATCTAAAGTTTCAGAAAAATAATTGAGATACAAATAAATAAATATGAATTTAAGTGTAAAAGATATTAGAAATATGTGGTATTGGAAAAAGCATCTCCCAAGAAAACTGAAAGGTAAGGAGCAACAAGAAATGGGAAGTAATGATATAAGATTCAGTCTGTTATCAAGATGGGAATCATTAAAGGGCTGTTTCTTACCATTTTACTA
>NC_051414.1:9037597-9039381 GCF_015228065.2 Penaeus monodon
ATGTGAAAATATCGAATAGTGCATGGGAAACCTTTGGTTCAGTCCAGAGTAACATGATATTTATATTTGAATTACTGAAATAAAGATCAGTTCTTTTCAGCTAACAATATGAAAAAGAAAGAACATAATGTCTACAGATTCTTCAATGTCTTGCAACAGGGTTGGACATTGGTACTGGTGATGTTGGGCTCCAGTGTCTCAGGATAGGCAAGTGGGTCCCTCCCTTCCACCAGTCTTTTCCAGGCAGGTCCACTCCCTGGTCCATTCTTGTAGATGAACTCCTGTTGAAGGACATGATCAAAACAAACAATGGGCCAGGTACACTTGAACTGGCTCATTGAGATGCTGAAGTAGGACTCTTGATGGTTGTTTGGTCATCCACAAGAAAATTGCAGGAGATGAGAACTTTCAGTGGGGCAAGTTAATGAGCTTGCAGTTGAACTTCCCCAAGTGCTATCTTGGTGCTATAGCGCCCCTCTCTTGGTTGGGTCTCTAGTGGATTGTGGCTGTGGGGACAGGGAAGTGGCCTTGGAAGATCTTTCAGACTATTTCTGCTTTCTTTATGTCATGTCAGCATTGGGAGAATCTGCTGGGTTCCCTTAACCATTCAGTTAAAGCAGTAGATTCACTCTGTTACTTTGTCCTTAAGCTGTTTGATGGTTCTCCTCAGATAGATGGGTGAGAGGTACTTGACTTGCTTCCTGTAGGAGTCCCATTCATGGCTCTATGACTGTGCTACAATAATGTTTGCACCCCCTTTCCCCAAATGAGTTGGTGCTGCAAGGTGCTCATGTCTTTCACTTCACAAAGTCTTTACAACTTCATATATGGAGCTTCTGCAGAGGTCACTCACTACCAGTGATGGTGGCGAATCACATCAATAACCACCATAACTCTATGATGTGGCATTATTAGTTGGCATGTTCTACCTTCCAGGAGTGTTTACATACCTTTGGAGCAAGTTAGATCATACATTGCAACAGTCTCCACTCACCTGGAAGTAATTGCAAACACTCTTTGGTGTGCCTCGAGAAATTCTGCAGATCCTAGAGCTTTAGAACTTCCCAAGTCTATTTTCTACAGACAACGAGGTACCTGGATTTGTAGTGCATCCATCTAAGAATAGTCATTAAATTCTGTTTTTGACTGCCGTGGCACCAGGGCTTAGAGCCTTGCAGCTGACAGCATTTGCCCTCCCTCACCTCATTTAATCTGCCCAGTGTATCAGTCTTGCTTGCCCAACACTTGGGGTTTGTGGCCAAGAAAGAACTGGGGTGTGACAGTGTGGGTTCTTTATTATCCCAGTATGGTTCATGAATGACCGTCAACTGCCTGTGGCTGCACTTATTATAAACCTGCTCCTCACCCAATGCGAGAGGAACTGTTGTCTGTGCCTCAGACCAATTTTGTACTGCATCCTTTCAGAAGACACTCTGGACAAGGTCCTTTGGCCTTACCAAGTCAGTAGATTCACCAAATCTCTTGCTTCTTATGCTCATTTGATGTGACACAAGTACAGGAGGCAGGGCAGTGGGCACCCTCCACTGCCAGCTGAACATCCTTGTTTCCCCAAAAAGGTCATACCAATGAGGGAGGCAGGATGGGGACAGGGTGTTCAATGATGTAAATTTTTATTCCACCTGGAGGAATATTTACTGTTTTTTTAACTGGAGGTGTATTGACACCTGGTTGAATAGGACAACCAGGAGTGGTTTTATTACTGTTAATAATCAAGTCAAGGCATTTCAGTACCTTTTATCATGGGTACCCAAAATTTTTTTTGG
>NC_051414.1:9040950-9041404 GCF_015228065.2 Penaeus monodon
CTGGAGGGTTGTTCGTCCTTCCGTCTCTCTCCCTGCTGCAGGAGTCTCCTCTGACATGCTCTGGCTTGAACTCTGCCTGGTTCACTTTGCATCCTAGAACCCTTTTGTCATATCCAGAATATAAAAAAAATATCTTTCCTTGGCCTGTACTGGCCCTTTTATAATTTTATAGCCAATTAAGTCACTCCATCGAGGTACATGGCCAGACGTCTGGTCAAATGACATGACGTCAATTGGCAGCGAAAATAACTGATATAACGTAAGTCACTTGACATGACGTAGTGTCTGGTCACGTCTCGTCACGTGACATGGTGTCATAAGGCGTGGAAAACATTATAAAATAACTTCGAGAACAGTCCATGTTGAGGCTATTCCAAAATTACGAGCATACCCGAATTGACGAATCATGTCGACTGTAACCGTACCCATGACGATTATACCCCTTCCCGTCGTA
>NC_051414.1:9041753-9042895 GCF_015228065.2 Penaeus monodon
GTTATACATACATATATGTCGCCAAATCGTACGGTCTCAGTTACGCATGGAAACTTGAAAGTATTAATACCGTAAAATCTCAGACTAGGGCCTACACGGTTCGTGAGTATTCAAGTGAGACTATCCAAAACTATCGCTAATCTGCAAGTTTCTGGCACTGTGGCCCTAAGGAATCTGTCAGAGCAGTGATAGCCTCGCTCATAACAATCAAGTGCCTGTCTTGGGGAGTAAGGGAAAATCGTCTTTGATGACCAAGCCTAGACGCCTAAATTCCCCTCTGACAAACAGAGCGGAGTGCCATGACTGATCGTTGCCACTAACTACTTCTTTGTAGTTATTAGCACATCCAGCTCCCCATTGTGTGTGAAATGTTTCATGATCTTTATAGGGATTTTTATATGCCATGATAATTATATACCAATTTGATATATTATGCATATATACAACGTCTATTTTATTCGGGTTTGTGACTATCTACTGTTGAGTATTCTGTATCCCGGTATATTACGTCCACGCAAACCGGTTTATGTCCAAACCGTACTTCACTGCAGAATTCCGGTGACCACGGTGCTAAACATCAGTTAAGACTCGTCGGGGGGGGGGGGGATACAGGCTCGAAGACGCAGGAGAAATAAAGTAATACTGAGGAAGCAAGGGATGGGGGACGTACCAAATGTGACGTCATCAGAGCGTCCGATATTTCTCCGAATCGTCACTGAAGGGAGTTGAAAGTTGGGTCGCGTCGAGGCGTGGGCTCAGGAGGACTATTGAAGGCGAAAGATACAACCGCATTTCCATCGTGATGAGTCAGATAATTCAGAGCGCAACTTTAGTATGACAGACTGGAGATTCGAGTCGCAAGAAGAGACCGATTCGTTAGAGGAACCTTGAGACACCTTCGCTCGCATCGTCTCTTTCCTCGGGAACTTTAAACACTTGAGGTGATCAGCGTCGTGGCCCTCGCATCGTGGCCCTCTCGCCGTGGCCCTCTCATCGTGGCCCTCTCGCCGTGGCCCTCTCCTCGCCCAGCTACTCCTCGGCCTCCGCTCCCCAACATTACTATTGGAGAACCGAATGATGTGAGTGTGGATAGGGATGGTAAGGATTCTTGAAAAGCAAAGGGTCATGGGTAATGTAACATG
>NC_051414.1:9042965-9043085 GCF_015228065.2 Penaeus monodon
CAAGCGTAAATACATAGAGGAAAAGACATAGGTAACCTGACGATAAACAGAGGATTTGCGCTCTCTGAGTGCTTTCTAGTTCCATGTGTTTATCGTAGACATGTGGAATTCCCAGTAGAA
>NC_051414.1:9043410-9043585 GCF_015228065.2 Penaeus monodon
ACTTGCCCTCTTGCCCCTTCTCCCTTATTTTACTCCTTGGATAACCCGAATACTCTAAGATAAAAAGCCAGATCTCCGACTGCATAGCTGGCCTAATCCTCCACTCATCCCGAGAACGACGTCCTTGAACCGCGTTGGCTAAGGAGGAGCTTGTCTTCAGGTTAGAAAATGGACA
>NC_051414.1:9043677-9043824 GCF_015228065.2 Penaeus monodon
GTAGACGACCCAAGCCCTCGCCCCGGATTCTTCCGGGGCGACATCATGCTTCCCTCCGAGGACCACCTTCTTAAAGCCTCCAGGTAATGTGTCACTGTCTCTGCTCACCGCTCGCTGCCTCTCTCGTCTGAATCCACATTTTCCTCG
>NC_051414.1:9043939-9045107 GCF_015228065.2 Penaeus monodon
TACACAGAGCATCAAACCTTTATATTTGCAAATCAATAAAACAAGTGATAACGAGTGACAGATATATCATGAAAGGAGCTTGAGTGTAATACGAATATTCTTAGAAAATAATCAAAATGTATAGGGATATAACCTTTCAGTATCCAAATGGAAATAAGGCATGTTAAAATGTACAACTAGTAATTACCCGTAAGCTGAGCCACCATGTTATGTCATAAAAGGTCCTGTGTGCTTCAAAGACCGCAGTTACAAAGTGTTGGAAAACGTAGAGAGGTCAAATAATCGATTAAAAGACTGGGTGGAATGACCTCCCTGCTTCGCTAGACATTTTTTTCTGTGTCGGTGAAAGTTTACAACAATAGTATCGGCGGGGGACTGACAGTGAGACGGCACACACAGGCGTGTTGTCTGAACGTATTAGAATGTAACTTAAACAGTAAATATATATTCGGGCTAAAGTTTCAACGTTTAAGAAAAAATATCAATGCAGTGGGCTACTGTTAGCTAGACATACTAATTTATATGGCATTGGACGTCAAGCCAAAGAGGATCTCAAAAAAAAGACGACCATTAACTTTTTAATCAACGAATTCTTTAGTACTCGAACGTAATCTTGCACTGACCCGCACTGCCTATCCTAGCTAAAAGAACATATCGTTGGTGTGGCGGCGCTGTATAAACGCACTAGGGCCTAGTAAGATAAGCTCAGACTTCACGAGGCAACCTTCAGAAAGGGTAGCTATTCAATAATAATAACGCAAGCTGATCCAATTACTTATTCAACCCTACAGGGTTCACCGGACGCTTTGGGAAGCTGTTCTCCGTCGGTGTTTGTTTAATATTGTACTCAGGAAAAGGAATGTTATGGCTTGCTTGAAAAGATAAGCAGGTGACCATCAATACGATTAGTAATTTCAACATATCCGAATCAGTCAGGAAATAAATGCAACCACATTCTATATCAAATCCATAACTGATTGGTAGAGAACCTGCGCACAATACATTTTCATTTCATCCCCCCTCCCTCCTTACACGTGATATCTGAGCCTTTTGTCACCTGTAAGTCGCATTCATCGCACTCAGATATATGCTAATTATTCTGAAATACTTCTTCCTTCCAATTAACTTATATTCATACCAACTTTACAATTAGTTTTCACTTCCTGAC
>NC_051414.1:9046094-9048003 GCF_015228065.2 Penaeus monodon
CAACTGCCTTGCCATATGCCGCCGTGTCCGTTTGTCTATCCATGCCGAAGATGCCGCTACGAATACCGTTACTCGGACAACGGGATCTTTACTCATCACAAAGCGTCTCGCAGGCCTGTCCATTTAAAACAGATTGCAAAACTAGCTTCCTAAACTCTTAGACATTTACATATTCTGATTTAAAAGGCAATTTGAAATATATATATATTTTTTGATGACGACTAACAACTTTGTTTGATAAGGCATCTATATGTATAATCGTATATGTTTTGTATATATTTTCCTGACATGGAAACTTGCCGGCATCTGCGGGTTGTTTCAAAGCGAGACATTGAAGCTTTCCCGTTAACGCTGTTAATGGATGCTGATTGCGGATTGAACATGATTAATAAATGTATAATTATAATCATCTGAATTCTAAAAGTGACAGCTTAAACATCTGTTTGAGGCCTAAGAAGGTGCCGTGACGAATGCGTTTGGACGGAGCACGCATGCAATCAACGCATGCACTGTACTGGCAATGTTTTTTTGGCTTCCTTGATAAATGTATAGAGAATTATGTAATTATTGGTGTAATGAGTAGCATTTTGAATCACGCCGCATGTCGACGAGGACCATATTTGCTAATTTATCCATTTACCATTGTCATATTTTTATTCAAAATACCCATTGATTGCAAACTTTCTAAAGAGTTTGGTTTATCCCGAGAGAAATGAGTTAAGACAGCGAATATAGTGTGTCGGATAAAAACTAAAAAGACGACTACAGGATAGAAGCTGTATTCTCCGAGGAAAGGCACACATTTAAGCTCAAATAAAGCTCAAAATACAGACATTATTCGTCCAAAAGTCTCCCTCTCCCGGAAGACCTGCCATTGCTGCGGCCATTGTTGGAACCAAACAAACCTTCCCTCAGCCAGCGTTCGCGAGGTGCGTCGATTTTCATTCACCTTTTTCACGCTACTGACTCTCCCTCGGCTACTATCATGACTCATGGCATATAATAGTTGATGTTTGGACTCCGGGTGCAAACCAGGCAGAGTTACAGGCGTGCAGGGGTTAGTGAAAAGGCTGCGGCATAAACCACGGCACCTTTGAACCTCAGGGAAAACCCATGAACAACTCGCTTTCCGGAAGATAACTGTCCTTTGTTCAGATTTATTATACTTTGCCGCGGGTGTTGCTCGTAGGATACGGGGAGTGTTGAGAACGTATAAGAATTTGGTAACTGATATGACTTGGACGGCATTTTTGCAACATTTCTGGAAGGAACTGATGACATTTTTTGGTTGAACGGACAATGGAATCGTTCTGTCTTATTTCAGATTACAAATGCTGTTGTAGATCTTAGGTGCAAAGCAAGGAGTAGTGATTTTATGATAGAGGAGTAATGAAACTTCCATTTTAAGAGATTCAGGTTAACAGTTACAGATTGTGTCTATGTCAAGCACTGCATTTTGAACCTTTGGTATACTACCGGTGGCCTGCAGACTCTACGTTGCTTATTTTGGCAAGATTGATCTATTTGACATCTGGTAATTAGTCTTCAAAGCATGAACACATTAAAGCTAGTAGTTTTGATGTCCATTGTAAGTGTGTGTATTTGATGTGTTTTTCAGAGTAATTGTAGGGTGTGAAGAGTAATTATTTGAACTGGGTACTGGCCCACAACTGGATCAAAATTTGGGCACTATGCTTCTTGAGTGGTGACTCTTTCGGGAGTGTTGCTTGTGTGGCTGGCTCACGTGAACATGTGTGGTACCAATACGCAATGCCTATCCCATACAGTTATAATTAATATAAATAATATTGTGTTATTTGTATCATCATTTGATATTTTTGTATTTATATTTTGTATGATTTAATTTACTGGGTAAGAAAAGAATGCTGAGCTTAGAAATAGTGGCTTA
>NC_051414.1:9054542-9054723 GCF_015228065.2 Penaeus monodon
CTCTCAGCCTAAATGATCAGTCCACGATGGGGGATGGAATGCTTTCCTTGTCGTGGAACAACCACAGCGCCACGTTCTGCCATACGCTCTCCACACTAAGAGCAAAGGTTTGTCTCCCATTTTATATGTCAGTTTATTAGAAGAGTTTGTATTTCCTCTGCTTAGAAAAAAAATCCATGGG
>NC_051414.1:9054756-9057967 GCF_015228065.2 Penaeus monodon
GCCACATTATTCTCCTTTGCATCATTTTTATTCTCTCGCATATTTAGATCTTTTTTCTTTTCCAAGTGTGTTCTCTGTTTACAAGGCATAGATTTCTTTAAGAGTCAAAGCAGAACTGCCAGTGGGCTGTGATATATTCCAGATATTAAGATGGATCATTTTGCAGAAAAATGTGAAGAAAAAAGTATTTTTAAAAGTTGGTAACAGAGTGGATAATGTATGGAATAGCCTAATAGATTTCTACTTAGTAACAAATAATATTTTTTATTTTTGTCAAGGCTGCTTTTGTTTAAATTCATAGATAAATGGCATGGAAGTAAAAGTAGACTATATACTTATATTTGTTTTATATAATTTTACAATAGAAAAAGAGAGCCTGGTAAACATTATATGAAAGTCCCTTGAGAAATGTGCTGACTAAGAAATAAAGAGAGAAGTGGAAGCATTTGACAAAATTAGCTATATCACCTCCTGTTTCAAGCAGTCTGATATATTATTTTTAAATGTGTCTGAAATCAATAAACTGAATTAGGTAAATACTGAAATTAATCCTTGAAAATTTATCAGAAAATTTGAGTCATAATCCTTGGTCCTCTGAAAGGAAAAGGTTTTTATGTTTATCTTTACTTAGGTTTTGTTAATATGTATTTGGCATAATGTATATGAAATGAGGATATTATTTTCAGTATTGGATTTATTTCTTTTTGGCATTTCAGGACAGGTACACAGATGTCACCTTGGCGTGTGAAGGAAAGTTTTACCCTGTACACAAGTTGGTGTTATCAACTTGTAGTGAATACTTTGAAAACATGTTTGAAAATACTCCATGTAAACACCCTGTTATTGTGTTGCGAGATGTTCGATGTGATGAGCTTGAGGCTCTTCTTAGTTATATGTATGCTGGTATTGTAAGTGTTGCCCAATCAGACCTAGCACAGCTGATCAAAGTGGCAGAGTTGCTGCAAATTAAAGGTCTAGCAGTGCCAGATGAGCCTCCCAATAGTAACAAGAGGCCATCTGATGATGATAGAACTAGTCCACACATGAGAACTCGCCAGGGTCAGAATGCCAGCAATGACCGGAGTAGCCCGTACCTCAGGACAAAGCATTCCCAGGCATCCAGTGAAGACAGAGCTAGTCCCCTTCCCAAGAGGCGAAGAAGAACGGATACAGAAGTCTCTCTTGAAGATTCCCAGTCATCCAGTGGTATGCAGTCTGTGAGCAAAACGCCATCGCAAGCATGTGAACAGCAAGACCATTCTAGACTTTGTGGTGAAATAGAGGAGACAGACAACAGGAATGGGACAGATCAGAATGATTATCAGTCTAGTGCGCAGGAATCACTTATTTCAAATGTACAGGTGTGTAATGCTTTTGATTTTATAATGATTACAGTATAGACTAAATCACTTGTTATAGATAGTTTTATTTATTTATTTTTTAAGATTCTATTTTAGATTATCAATAGATATATGCAGATTGATCACCTCTAATCTTGGAACACCATGACCTACACCATGTTGTATTAGGGAAAAGACTAGAAGACTCATCTCTAAACAATAGCTTGTAAATGTTGTTAATCTGTTTTTTTTTTTTTTACTATTCTTTGTTAATCTACAAGGAAGTTGCCTTAAGCTGTTACTGAAGGTTTATAAGGCATATAACTGTAACACATTGATACTGGGAAGGTAAAAATACATTCCATGACCACTGATTTTGGATCCATATATGTGCAAACAAAATACACAAGACAAAATAGAGTGGAAAGTATAAGTACCCAGCAGCAGTGGGTTAAGTTCAGCAAGGCAAATGATTAGTGATCACCACAGTTTACCTAAAATCGTAAAGTCTGATACATACTTGTACTGCAGCAGATACTTATAAAGTTTTATTAAGTTTGGAAGATATGTTTGGGAAATTTGGCATCATTGCTGGATTAATAAAGGGATAAGATTATAGACAAGTGAATTAGAGGTGGTCAGCCTGTTTAGGAAAGTGAATAGATGTAGTTGAATAAATCATTAAAAACTTATGATAATTGCTACCTTAGACAGTAACTGTGAGTAATATTTGCCCCAAAATATATGTTTATTGATTTAAATCTAAGGACTACAAAGTTTAAGTAAAAGATTCAAAGGCTGTCATTAATGTGGCAACTGTGCAATTAAGATTTCTTGACTGCTGCTGGTTGCATTATATGTGACAAAGGATCAAAACAGTTTTTGTTCATATAAAATCCAAGAGATACATATAGAGTATCAGATGATAAAAAAGGTCATATATCTGTGTCTGTACTACATTGTGGAAGGTGGTCTAGTCAGGGTGGATGGGGGGAGGGGGCTGGAATGGGTGGGGGGGAGAAAGTGTGTTTAGGAGGGTGTCACCAAGAAAGGGATGATGTTGCCACTTGAGGTTAATTAGATTTTAACCTGGCTTAGCGAGGATATTTTGATACGGAATTCAGAACATTTGTCAACTTAAAAATGTCTTGCACAGTCACTCATATATCGCATTTAAGATGTCTAGCACAGTTTATAGTTTAACTATTTGAGTTGTCATCAGACATTATGTACCTTATTATATATTTTGATTGATTGTCCTGTAGATTTTGTGATGGTATCACAGACTTTATATTACCAATATGAACAATATGTGTATTAGGTATTATAGATGTCAAGTATGTTAGACCAAAATATATTTGGCATAATATTGAATTCATAGAAACATTATTATTAACCATATGGAAAAATATGTTTCAGGTAACATTAGAAGAGACATTGGTAAAAGAGGAGGTATTGGAAGATATGCCTGACAACCAGGCAGACACGTCAGATCCAGGCCATGAATTTGACAGCTCGACT
Source organism: Penaeus monodon (assembly GCF_015228065.2). Classification (NCBI taxonomy): domain Eukaryota; kingdom Metazoa; phylum Arthropoda; class Malacostraca; order Decapoda; family Penaeidae; genus Penaeus; species Penaeus monodon. The sequence goes on from NC_051414.1 coordinate 9,057,618, forward strand.
GGGGGCCAAGACTCGGGTAACTTGATGATCCCGAAGTACGATGATCAGGATTCTGAAGGCCTTACGCAGTCTGGGCTCAGTCAGGCTCCCCCTCTATCGGAAGCTGTTATAGAAGCACTCGCTGGTCCATCAGGAATGCAAGGTGTAAGTGGATGAAGTCTTTTGATGTTCAGTCTGTCATTGCAATGTAGAATTTAGGAAATTTGTGCTGTTATGCATTAGTAGCATTTGTGAAATTTGCTATATTTACGTATTGATTGTAGAAATAGGGTTAGTAGGGAATATTTACATATTTATATATTCTATTTAAAATATTGAAATGAAGAGTATATGATTAAATAGGGAAATTG
>NC_051414.1:9058148-9058352 GCF_015228065.2 Penaeus monodon
ATTCAGTAACAGTAACATGCTCAAGGAAAGGACACAGTCATCATGATATGAATAGTACTGCTGTTCAAGTTCTGCCAGTCACAGGGAACAAATTAGCAGTATTTTAAGATCATGCATTTTGTCATATTTGGCAAGCTATCACTTGTATCCTGTATCTACGCAGTAGCTGTGTTAAAAGTTAGCTAAACACCACTAACTTTTTTT
>NC_051414.1:9058378-9059064 GCF_015228065.2 Penaeus monodon
GGGAGAGTCTCAATTTGTGCCCAGTTTTTTTGGTATTTCAACTTTGGTTATTTGTTGCTAGACTTAATAGAAAATATCTTTGGGGGGGAATAATTTTCTTTATGGTAAGGGTAGAACAGAAATTGTCATATCGAGGGGGTGCTCTTTTAAGTTGGTGGATCTCCTCTTTTTTGTGTTTTTAGTGGTAAAAAAAAAAGTAAAAATAAAGAAATTTGAATCTTGAAATATAAAGAAATTAGAAAGATAGATGAAACATAGCCATTTTGTTTTAAATGTTTTAAGATATAGTAAAAATATAAAAGGCAGTTCAAGTTTTTGTTACTAAGAATTCAAACTAGTGTTGTGGGGAGTATTTGGAATGGCTTATTTGTGCAAGATTCTGGTTGAGATTTCTTATTTATGTTCTGTTTCCAAGTTATTTTTAAGGGTAAATAGAGTGCCTGTACAATATAGCCTCCATTGCTGTTGCTCTTTTAACCTCTAATAGAATCCGAAATATAGATTTCCATATATTCCTACTTCACATATCTTATGTGGGTTTCTGAATAGCTGATGAATATCAGTAATCTGGTAGCCCCCTTTTTTTTTGGGGGGGGGGTAGCAAAAATGAAAATACAGAGTAAAATAAAATTCTTGTCTTTGCTCCATATGTAACATTTATTGAAACATAGTTTTGAGTTGATATG
>NC_051414.1:9060170-9060480 GCF_015228065.2 Penaeus monodon
AAGACAGTCATTTTGTTGCTACTGGAGATTTGCTAAATAATCTTTAAAACTATTTATCTTTATTGTCTAAAAAATCTCATGATATCTTCAAATTATATAGCTTTTTGAGGGATCTTTTTGTAAGTGAGAAGGAAATTTCTACACTGATTTGTAAATAATGGCACTACTGTATCATAGTACACCTAGGATATAAACCTTTGGAGTTATTCTTTTGGCAAAGCAATTACTTTTTTTGGGGGGAGACATCTTTGAAGAATACTCCTATATAAAACAAAACTCCAATTTTCAAAGTAAGAGCCATACAGCTTGG
>NC_051414.1:9061059-9061219 GCF_015228065.2 Penaeus monodon
GATTGGGAACCTACCACTTATTAGATCGTTAAAAGAAAACGGTTGTAGATATATAGTTGATTTCTTTTGCGTGTTATAGAGTATAAAATAGTGATTTGTCTTGTATATAATTTAAATGGGGCATCCCCCCTTTTTGGGTAGAGGCACCCCAAATAAGCTT
>NC_051414.1:9061246-9061423 GCF_015228065.2 Penaeus monodon
TTGACATTGGGCCGGACCATCCCATTGGTTGAATTTATCCCTGAACTACCTAAAAAATATTCTTCACTTTGATCAACTCTATGGGAAGGTCATGTCATGTTCTGATTTTTTAATTTCCATTAACTTTTTTTTCGCACTGTATGTCATGCTGAACTAAACTTTAAATTTTTTTGCCAC
>NC_051414.1:9061514-9061830 GCF_015228065.2 Penaeus monodon
TATCATGCTCAACATAAAATAATCAATATTTCACTTATTTTTACTAAGTTCAAATTTCTGACCATAGTGTGGTCTTCTATTGAGGTACTTGTTACAATGACAAATTTAAAATCAAAACGAATTTGCCGATTGTGGACGGTACTGACAGCTAGAGCTATTCCAAACCGAAATATTAGTTATACTTTTATTTTTGAACATTATTGCTTTGTACTCAGTACACATATAGACCCTACATAAACTATAGCATGTTACCAGGGAGTCTTGATGGAAAGCATATTTCATGTATAAATGTACACTAAACTTACATTTTTGAAGA
>NC_051414.1:9061910-9061995 GCF_015228065.2 Penaeus monodon
ATTCACATACTCTTCTATGAGCAATGTCATTATCAAATGCTATATGCAAGATTGCAACAAGCAAAAGTCCATACAGGTGTACCTG
>NC_051414.1:9062078-9062826 GCF_015228065.2 Penaeus monodon
TTCTTCATTCTTGTACATATAACATATGCTAGCTAATTCCAATAGACTCTTTAACCCTCCATCATTAGGGGTGGTCCCCTTAGTGTGTTCATCTCATTTTAGATTGTTATACGATATATAAACATTTTGAAGATTGCCTGTGCAATAGCTAATGTGGTTATCACTGTGAAAAGTAATTTTAAGCTTTTGAGATTATTGATTTAGAAAGCTTTATAACTTTTATATGAAAGGGAATTATAATCCTGTTTATTCATTTTGTAGTACAGGTAGACCTTGATTTAGTATAGTCCTGTTCTTTTAATCTGTACCAGGAATTTAAATAACATGAAACAAGATTATTATTCCCACAAGAAATGGTGGGGGATGGGATGTGTTTCCTAACCTCCCACCTAGACCCCATGACTCAATGTATACAAAAATAATTGAATTTCATTAAAACTTTTTAGATAAATGGTAGAAATAATGCAATATATTAAACAGTAATAAAAGGCAGATATACATAACATGGCAATGCAGGGGAGCACGTGTGTTCACAGACACACCAAACTGGAGGGGCTAGGGGAGAGGTTCCTTTGTCCCTCATCTTCCAATGCTGTTTTGTTTAAAAAAAGATATCCAATATGGCTTTTTTGCTGTTTCTCTCCTTCTTGTATAGTTCTTCATAACAATGAAAATATTCTCTGATTTTTGGCTCACCTTTTGAACTTGTTCTCCATCGTCAATGACGTCAAGTGCTGATGTCAGTTTC
>NC_051414.1:9062869-9063690 GCF_015228065.2 Penaeus monodon
CATCATCTTTGTGAAAGTAAATTTACAAAAAAAATATTGTGGACAGCACATAAATCCAGGGATGATGGTTTAAAAACTTGTTGGGCTGTATACCTTCCATCTTTGATAATATTCTTCAAGGTAGCTAACCAGTAGTTTGAAGAGGTAATGTCTGCATGAATAGATTTGCTGGTTTTCATCGTGTTTTGGAATCTATATCTTACCTTAAAGTACAGAAACCATCTTTGGCTGGTATTAACTGTATCTTTGTTTGAACCATCTTGTTGCTTGATCTCCTCATAAAGTGCATTCGCATTGTATTTTATTGCCATAAGGCTCACTGGCCAGCATTTTTTCCATCTTTTCAATATTGTTTGAGAATAACTTGCTTGGAGCATACTTGTTTGAGAACCCAGGCTAATCATCTTCCTTATCTTCTCTTTGTTCAGCTGGATTGTTTGTAGTGTCAATGCTTGAGCGACATTTATAATCATTATACTATTTTCTTATTGCTGTATAACTTTAAATTTAAAAATAGCAAGTTAGATACCCTTGCATGTTTTTTTCTTACTTCTTCATCCTTGGTGCCCTTCTGGGAGCCTCTTTAGAAGTTGATATCATGTAAGGGAACCAGAAATATCCAAAAAAGCAAGAGCCATGGAAAAATCATGTTAAGGGAAATGCAGCAAACCGAGATTTGGTAAAACTAGGATTACCTGGACCTGACACAGTACAAAGGGGTGATAGAGGAAATGTAGAAATTGTAAGTGTTCTCATCCTTTGGTGTATAATCAGAATGTCTGTTAAACATCTAAGTGTTTCACTAATTCAATTAGGGCGGG
>NC_051414.1:9064142-9064298 GCF_015228065.2 Penaeus monodon
TATATAATGTACGGTAACAAAAACAAAACTCATACCTTCCAATGTTTATGGCCAAGCATTGCAGCATAATCCACCTTACTTCAATAAAGTTAGTATAAAGATCAATAGGTTTTGAAGGATGCAGCAAATAGCCTTAGATATATGAATCACTAAACA
>NC_051414.1:9064402-9065033 GCF_015228065.2 Penaeus monodon
TGTATGTTTTTGAAGGTTTTCCATGATTCTGTAGCCTGTGTTTTACAGTGGCCAGGAGGTGGTGACATGGCACGACGACTAGCCCTTGGAGAAGGTTTTGTTGACACTAACCAAGATGTGTCAGCACTCACCTTAGGCCAGGCCGGCTCCCAGGCACATCAGCTGGTGAGTGTTAATGTGCTCTTTGAGAAGAAGGTGACCATTCTGGATGAAGTGTTGCTGTGTACTTTTTGTAATTTGCTAAACAAAAACACAATTAGTGCTTATAAAAACAAATACTTATGGATTGAGTATTTTGATTTTGATTAACATTTGTGAGAAATAACCAAAAGTGCAACAAAATTGACAAACTTTTCCTTCATAAGAGAAACTTAGCCCATTACTATCAGTGTGAATTATGCCCTTGCAATAACAAACTTTGTTATAATGGATCTCAGTTACTATGGACAAATTTGGGTGGATCATACAGAAGAAATATTTGTCAATTCATTTATTTAGACTTTCAAATTATCCTCCACTTATAAGTTCATATACCAAAAAGTACTGATTTCTATTAGTTGCTAGGGAAACAGTTCTATATAAAACAAGCTGTGTCTCTAGCAGTATTGGTTCCCCCAAGGTACATATAAGA
>NC_051414.1:9065157-9065366 GCF_015228065.2 Penaeus monodon
GTTTCACTTTTGTATTTGCGGTACAAGCCACACTCTTGTCCTAATTAATGGATACCCATTGAAAGAAATAAGAGAAAATGCATCATCCCACTGCATGAAATAAAACATAGTAGTAGTGGTGGATTTGTTATTCACAACAGAGTTGTATTTCATGATTATAATGAGTTGCCATTTCTTTTTGCCAAAAAAAGGGGTGTCTTTTTAGATGA
>NC_051414.1:9065602-9065746 GCF_015228065.2 Penaeus monodon
GTTACCATTTTGCAGATTTTAAATGGTGACTGTTTCTTTAGTGTATTTTCTTTGAAATAGTTCATTAATGAGAGTGGTAAGAAAGTTATTGAAAAAAAAGGGAAAAAAAGCCTCTTAATATTTGAAACAATTAAAAATGAATGA
>NC_051414.1:9065821-9065949 GCF_015228065.2 Penaeus monodon
GGTTCCCAAAATAATGGCAAAACTATGAGTATTGTTAAAAACTAGCCACTAGCAGTTGTTTCTAGAAGTACTTCCCATCTATTGCTATTATTTTTTAGGACCAGAATCACTAGAGGCATCACTAGTAG
>NC_051414.1:9066334-9066957 GCF_015228065.2 Penaeus monodon
CCCCTCGTTTTTTTTTTCTAATTTTTTCTTACCTTAAAAAGTAAAAACCTTTTTGGGCGGGTATTAACGATCTTTTTTTGAACCATCTTTTTGCTTGATCCCCTCTAAAGTGCATTCGTTGTATTTTATTGCCTAAGCTCACTGGCCAGCATTTTTTCCTCTTTTAAATATTGTTTGAAAATAATTTTGTTTGGAGCATACTTTTTTTTGGACCCGGGCTATCATTTTCCCTATTTCTCTTTTTTCGCTGGATTTTTTGTAGTGTCAATGTTTGGCGAATTTAATCTTATATATTTTCTTTGTGCTTATAATTTTAATTTTAAAAATAGAATTAGATACCCTTCATGTTTTTTTTTATTTTTCACCCCTTGGGTGCCTTCTGGGGCCTCTTTAGAATTTGATATCATGTAAGGAACCAGAAATATCCAAAAAAGAAGGGCCATGGAAAATCATGTTAAGGAAATCAGCAAACTGAGTTTTGGTAAAACTATTACCGGACCTGAAAAAGTACAAAGGGGTGTAGGGGAAAATTGAAATTGTAAGGTTTCTCATCCTTTGGTGTATAATCAGAAGTCTGTTAAAATCTAAGTGTTTCACTAATTAAATTTGGGGCGGAGGGAAGC
>NC_051414.1:9067365-9067513 GCF_015228065.2 Penaeus monodon
TATAAATGTACGGTAAAAAACAAAACTCATACCTTCCAATTTTTAGGCCAAAGCATTCAGCATAACCCACCTTATTAAAAAAGTATATAAAGATCAATATTTTTAAAGGAGCGCAAATAGCCTTAGATATATGAATCAAAAAAAAAAC
>NC_051414.1:9067604-9068531 GCF_015228065.2 Penaeus monodon
TGTATTTTTTTTAAAGGTTTTTCCATTTTCGTACCCTGTGTTTACGGGCCCGGGAGGTGGGCATGGCACGACACTAGCCCTTGAAAAGGGTTTTTTGTTGACACAAACCAAGATGTGTCACCTCCCCTTAGGCCGGGCCGCCCCCGGGCACATCACTGGTGATGTTAAATGTGCTCTTTGAAAAGAAGGTGCCCCCATTTGGTGAAGGGTTTGCTGGTACTTTTTGAATTTTGGCAAAAAAAAACACTTATGTTTTAAAAAAAAATACTTATGGTTTGAGTATTTTGTTTTTGTTTAAACTTTGGAGAAATAACCCAAAAGTGCAAAAAAAATTAAAAAATTTTTTCCCTTCATAAGAAAACTTAGCCCTTTACTATCGTGTAAATTTGCCCTTGAAATAACAAACTTTGTTATAATGGATCTCATTTACTTGGACAAATTTGGGGGGATCTACGAAAAATTTTTGTCAATTCTTTTATTTAGACTCTCAAATTACCCTCCACTTATAAGTTATATACCAAAAGTCGATTTCTATTAGTTGCTAGGGAAACAGTTCTTATAAACCAAAGCGTGTCTCTAGCAGTACTGTTCCCCCAAGGTCATATAAGACAGGTAGCCCCATTTTCTATACCCCTATTAAAAACCAAAAGGGAAATTTGATTTTTTCTCCAGGCAAAAAATCTTCCCCTGGGTCTATGAGTGGGTTTCAGGGGGTCTGTGGGATCAGAAAAAGTTTCACTTTTGTTTTTTGCGGTCAAGCCACACTTTTCCCTAATTAAGTACCCTTGAAAGAAATAAAAAAAAGCATATCCCACTGCATGAAAAAAACATAGTAGTATGGTGGTTTTGTTTTTCCCAACCCGAGTTTTTTTTCATGTTTATAAGAGTTGCCTTTCTTTTTCCCAAAAAAAGGGGGTTCTTTTTAGA
>NC_051414.1:9068587-9068661 GCF_015228065.2 Penaeus monodon
ATCTCTTTAAAATAAAGTACTTATACACATTCCCTGTAAGTGTTTTATGTGAATTTTTCGGGGGGAGGGGCCCA
>NC_051414.1:9068719-9068906 GCF_015228065.2 Penaeus monodon
GTCCTAGGTATTCTGACGCTGTTTATGATATGGAATCTTTGTTGTCATTACCATTTTGCAGTTTTCAAATGGTACTGTTTTTTTAGTGTATTTTTTTTGAAATAGTTCTTTAAAAGAAGGGGTAAAAAAAGATATTGAAAAAAAGGGAAAAAAGCCTTTTAATTTGAAAAAAATTAAAATTGAATGA
>NC_051414.1:9068980-9069106 GCF_015228065.2 Penaeus monodon
GGGTTCCCAAAAAAATGGCAAACATGAGTATTTTTAAAAACTACCACTAGCAGTTGTTTCTAGAAGTGTTCCCATCTATTTCTATTATTTTTTAGGGCCAGAAACATAGAGGGTCACTATTCGTCG
>NC_051414.1:9076043-9076220 GCF_015228065.2 Penaeus monodon
CTATTATGTGGATACTTTCCACTCATGATAGTTTTGTGATGTTTCCCATTCTATTATGTATGATATATGTTTACTAAGACTTTTGGACATTGACTTGTTTCCTGTGAAAAACAGCAATATATTCCAGAATGGTTATTGCAGTGTCACAAAGTTTATTTTGTGGCTCTTAGGGCAACA
>NC_051414.1:9076320-9076556 GCF_015228065.2 Penaeus monodon
GCCATTTATAGTAAATCAGGGATGGAACATATCCATGACAGCATGATATGAATTTATCTCAAACCCTGTGCCCAGCTCTTATGTGTCTTCCAGTTAATGCTTTCAAGATATTCTTACTATAATGCCTCCCTCTGGAGAGTGAGCTTCTGGTCTACCCACGCTCCAGGGTACTGCAACACCTACATCCATTCCAGGTTCAATCTCTGGACATGAAGTGTTGAACCTTGGACATCCAA
>NC_051414.1:9077865-9078329 GCF_015228065.2 Penaeus monodon
AGGGTTGTTCGTCCTTCCGTCTCTCTCCCTGCTGCAGGAGTCTCCTCTGACATGCTCTGGCTTGAACTCTGCCTGGTTCACTTTGCATCCTAGAACCCTTTTGTCATATCCAGAATATAAAAAAATATCTTTCCTTGGCCTGTACTGGCCCTTTTATAATTTTATAGCCAATTAGGTCACTCCATCGAGGTACATGGCCAACTTTTTGGTAAAATTTTGACATGAGGGAAATTGGCGGGCAAAAATAACTGATATAACTTCCCACTTGACATGACGTAGTGTCTGGTCACGTCTCGTCATGTGACATGGGGCAAGGCGTGGGAAAAAATTTTAAAAAAACTTCGAGAAAAGTCCCTGGGTTTAGGCCATTCCAAAATTAAAAGCATACCCAATGACGATCATGTCGACTGTAAACCCCTACCCATGACGATTATACCCCTTCCGTCGTAAAACACCAAAAACCC
>NC_051414.1:9078771-9080122 GCF_015228065.2 Penaeus monodon
TTTTTTATAAGTATATGATATAGTTTTTTACATAATTTGTCGCCAATCGTTTCGGTCTCAGTTTTGCCCTGGAAAATTTAAAGTATTTTTACCGTAAAATCTCAGACTAGGGGCCCACACGGTTCGTGAATTTTTCCCCCTGGGGGACTATCCAAAACTATCGGGTAAACTGCAATTTTTGGGACTGTGGCCCCAGGGAAACTGTCCCGAGCAGTGTTTTGCCTCGCTCCAAACATTTTGTGCCTGTCTTGGGGAAATAAAAGGGGAAAAACGTCTTTGATGACCAAAACCTAGACGCCTAAATTCCCCCCCTGAAAAAAAAGCGGAGTGCCATGGGCTGATCGTTGCCCCTAACTACTTCTTTTTAGTTATTAAACCATCCAGCTCCCCATTGTAAAGTAAAAGTTTCATGTCTTTATAGGGATTTTTTTTTATGCCATGATAATTATATACCAATTTGATATATTATGCATATATACAACGTCTATTTTATTCGGGTTTGTGACTATCCACTGTTGAGTATTCTATATCCCGGTATATTACGTCCACGCAAACCGGTTTATGTCCAAACCGTACTTCACTGCAGAATTCCGGTGACCACGGTGCTAAACATCAGTTAAGACTCGTCGGGGGGGGGGGGGATACAGGCTCGAAGACGCAGGAGAAATAAAGTAATACTGAGGAAGCAAGGGATGGAGGACGTACCAAATGTGACGTCATCAGAGCGTCCGATATTTCTCCGAATCGTCACTGAAGGGAGTTGAAAGTTGGGTCGCGTCGAGGCGTGGGCTCAGGAGGACTATTGAAGGCGAAAGATACAACCGCATTTCCATCGTAATGAGTCTGATAATTCAGAGCGCAACTTTAGTATGACAGACTGGAGATTCGAGTCGCAAGAAGAGACCGATTCGTTAGAGGAACCTTGAGACACCTTCGCTCGCATCGTCTCTTTCCTCGGGAACTTTAAACACTTGAGGTGATCAGCGTCGTGGCCCTCGCATCGTGGCCCTCTCGCCGTGGCCCTCTCATCGTGGCCTCTCGCCGTGCCCTCTCCTCGCCCAGCTACTCTCGGCCTCCGCTCCCCAACATTACTATTGGAGAACCGAATGGTGTGAGTGTGGATAGGGATGGTAAGGATTCTTGAAAAGCAAAGGGTCATGGGTAATGTAACATGCTCTCTTTTCTCTATATCCAGCTATCAATCTATCTCTGTATATATCTTTATCTGCCTACCTGTATACAAGCGTAAATACATAGAGGAAAAGACATAGGTAACCTGACGATAAACGGAGGTTTGCGCTCTCTGAGTGCTTTCTAGTTCCATGTGTTTATCGTAGACATGTGGAATTCC
>NC_051414.1:9080479-9080666 GCF_015228065.2 Penaeus monodon
CGGGGTGCAGGTCAGTCTTTATGCTTGCCCTCTTGCCCCTTCTCCCTTTTTTACCCCTTGGAAAAACCCCAATATCTAAGATAAAAAGCCAGATCTCCGACTGCATAGCTGGCCTAATCCTCCACTCATCCCGAGAACGACGTCCTTGAACCGCGTTGGCTAAGGAGGAGCTTGTCTTCAGGTTAGA
>NC_051414.1:9080755-9080972 GCF_015228065.2 Penaeus monodon
AGGGGTAGACACCCAAGCCTCGCCCCGATTTTCCTGGGCGACATCATGCTTCCCTTCGAGGACCACCTTCTTAAGCATCCAGGTAATGTGTCACTGTCTCTGCTCACCGCTCGCTGCCTCTCTCGTCTGAATCACATTTTCCTCGCTACTTTTCTTGTGTCTATGTTCTCTGTGCGTTTTTTCTTTCTTTATCTAATCGCATCACATACACACACAC
>NC_051414.1:9081012-9082093 GCF_015228065.2 Penaeus monodon
CAAATACACAGAGCATCAAACCTTTATATTTGCAAATCAATAAAACAAGTGATAACGAGTGACAGATATATCATGAAAGGAGCTTGAGTGTAATACGAATATTCTTAGAAAATAATCAAAATGTATAGGGATATAAACTTTCAGTATCCAAATGGAAATAAGGCATGTTAAAATGTACAACTAGTAATTCCCCGTAAGCTGAGCCACCATGTTATGTCATACAAGGTCCTGTGTGCTTCAAAGACCGCAGTTACAAAGTGTTGGAAAACGTAGAGAGGTCAAATAATCGATTAAAAGACTGGGTGGAATAACCTCCCTGCTTCGCTAGACATTTTTTTCTGTGTCGGTGAAAGTTTACAACAATAGTATCGGCGGGGACTGACAGTGAGACGGCAACACAGGGTGTTTCTGAAGTATAGAATGTAACTTAAAAGTAAATATTATTCGGGCTAAAGTTTCAACGTTAGAAAATATCAAGCAGTGGCTACTGTTAGCTAGAATATAATTTATGCATGGACGTCAAGCAAAGAGGATCTCAAAAAAAGACGACCATAACTTTTTAATCAACGAATTCTTAGTACTGAACGTAATCTTGCACTACCGCACTGCTACTACTAAAAGACTATCGTTGGTGTGGCGGCGCTGTATAAACCCTAGGGCCTAGTAAGATAAGCTAGACTTCACGAGGCAACTCAGAAAGGGTAGATTCATAATAAAACGCAGCTGACCAATTACTTATTCACCCTACAGGTTCACCACGCTTTGGACTGTTTCCTGGTGTTTTAATATTGTACTAGAAAAGAATGTTAGCTGCTTGAAAAATAAGCAGGTGACATCAATACGTTAGTAATTTCAACATATCCGAATCATCAGGAAATAAATGCAACCACATTTATATAAAATCCATAACTGATTGGTAGAGAACTGCGAACAATACATTTTCATTTATCCCATCCTCTTAACGTGATATCGAGCCTTGCATAAGTCGCCATTCATCGCACTCAGATATATCTAATTATTTGAAATACTCTTCCTCAATTAACTATATTCATACCAACTACCAATTAGTTTCACCCTGACC
>NC_051414.1:9083149-9085063 GCF_015228065.2 Penaeus monodon
CAACTGCCTTGCCATATGCCGCCGTGTCCGTTTGTCTATCCATGCCGAAGATGCCGCTACGAATACCGCTACTCGGACAACGGGATCTTTACTCATCACGAAGCGTCTCGCAGGCCTGTCCATTTAAAACAGATTGCAAAACTAGCTTCCTAAACTCTTAGACATTTACATATTCTGATTTAAAAGGCAATTTGAAATATATATATAATTTTTTGATTGACGACTAACAACTTTGTTTGATAAGGCATCTATATGTATAATCGTATATGTTTTGTATATATTTTCCTGACGGAAACGTGCCGGCATCTGCGGGTTGTTTCAAAGCGAGACATTGAAGCTTTCCCGTTAACCCTGTTAATGGATGCTGATTGCGGATTGAACATGATTAATAAATGTATAATTATAATCATCTGAATTCTAAATGTGACAGCTTAAAGATCTGTTTGAGGCCTAAGAAGGTGCCGTGACGAATGCGTTTGGACGGAGCACGCATGCAATCAACGCATGCACTGTACTGGCAATGTTTTTTTGGCTTCCTTGATAAATGTATAGAGAATTATGTAATTATTGGTGTAATGAGTAGCATTTTGAATCACGCCGCATGTCGACGAGGTCCATATTTGCTAATTTATCCATTTACCATTGTCATATTTTTATTCAAAATACCCATTGATTGCAAACTTTCTAAAGAGTTTGGTTTATCCCGAGAGAAATGAGTTACGACAGCGAATATAGTGTGTCGGATAAAAACTAAAAAGACGACTACAGGATAGAAGCTGTATTCTCCGAGGAAAGGCACACATTTAAGCTCAAATAAAGCTCAAAATACAGACATTGTTCGTCCAAAAGTCTCCCTCTCCCGGAAGACCTGCCATTGCTGCGGCCATTGTTGGAACCAAACAAACCTTCCCTCAGCCAGCGTTCGCGAGGTGCGTCGATTTTCATTCACCTTTTTCCACGCTACTGACTCTCCCTCGGCTACTATCATGACTCATGGCATATAATAGTTGATGTTTGGACTCCGGGTGCAAACCAGGCAGAGTTACAGGCGTGCAGGGGTTAGTGAAAAGGCTGCGGCATAAACCACGGCACCTTTGAACCTCAGGGAAAACCCATGAACAACTCGCTTTCCGGAAGATAACTGTCCTTTGTTCAGATTTATTATACTTTGCCGCGGGTGTTGCTCGTAGGCTACGGGGAGTGTTGAGAACGTATAAGAATTTGGTAACTGATATGACTTGGACGGCATTTTTGCAACATTTCTGGAAGGAACTGATGACATTTTTTGGTTGAACGGACAATGGAATCGTTCTGTCTTATTTCAGATTACAAATGCTGTTGTAGATCTTAGGTGCAAAGCAAGGAGTAGTGATTTTATGATAGAGGAGTAATGAAACTTCCATTTTAAGAGATTCAGGTTAACAGTTACAGATTGTGTTTATGTCAAGCACTGCATTTTGAACCTTTGGTATACTACCGGTGGCCTGCAGACTCTACATTGCTTATTTTGGCAAGATTGATCTATTTGACATCTGGTAGTTAGTCTTCAAAGCATGAACACATTAAAGCTAGTAGTTTTGATGTCCATTGTAAGTGTGTGTATTTGTTGTGTTTTTCAGAGTAATTGTAGGGTGTGAAGAGTAATTATTTGAACTGGGTACTTCACGGCCCACAACTGGATCAAAATTTGGGCACTATGCTTCTTGAGTGGTGACTCTTTCGGGAGTGTTGCTTGTGTGGCTGGCTCACGTGAACATGTGTGGTACCAATACGCAATGCCTATCCCATACAGTTATAATTAATATAAATAATATTGTGTTATTTGTATCATCATTTGATATTTTTGTATTTATATTTTGTATGATTTAATTTACTGGGTAAGAAAAGAATGCTGAGCATAGAAATAGTGGCTTA
>NC_051414.1:9086464-9086550 GCF_015228065.2 Penaeus monodon
AAACACAATACATAATTATTTATAACATATCAAACAATCACACAAGACACACAATCCACATCAACAACACACATACAACCACATAC
>NC_051414.1:9086642-9086740 GCF_015228065.2 Penaeus monodon
ATACAAGATACATAACCCACACACACACAACACAAATAAACACACACATATTGACCCCGAACAAGGCACATAAACTTATCTCAAATAGAAAAATACAG
>NC_051414.1:9086901-9087363 GCF_015228065.2 Penaeus monodon
GATCATACCATATAATCCACACACACAATTTTTTCTACGAGGCCAAAGAGCCACGGGCACGCATGCACACCATTGTAGTTCATGTGAGCTCTGAGAGACGGCAGCACCATCCCCACGGAGAGCCCTTTAACTTTAAAACATCACTCTACACACCCCACACACAAACATAATACTTGTGTGGTCAGGGGGTCCTCGCATCTCTATCTTACATTTAACATATTCCATGTCATAGCCCTGGTCCAGAATATCTCCTTGTATTTCATGATGCTATCCGATCCATACCATACGATGTACTATCCCAATCCACCTTCCCAAACAGTTCCAGGTCCTACTAAATATAAGATATAAATATTATTCTGCTCCTCTCGTTATATATAATTATTTAGAATTTTAGGATCTGCCTATAAATAATTTGACATATTCATTTATACAATTGCCTTTTTAAATTGAGATACTTATTTT
>NC_051414.1:9090102-9090320 GCF_015228065.2 Penaeus monodon
ACCCTTTTATGGGGGGCCCGTTCAGAAAAAGCAAAGCTTTTCCTTACCCCCAAGTTGGGGCAACCCGGAAGGGACCACCGGAACGAGGCTAACCCACAAAGGGAAAAACGTCTCCTGAGACTGGCCTAAAAATTATTGGGTTTTGTAAATTTTTTCGGGCCTTCTGGTTGGGGCGGGCCGAGGGGGATCAAACGAATGGCCACAGTAACTTGGGGCTC
>NC_051414.1:9090725-9091027 GCF_015228065.2 Penaeus monodon
TGGACCATTAATGTGAAAAATTGGAACCCTAAGGCCGCGGTGGCCAAAGGGGGCTCGACTAAATTACAGAACTGATTGGGGGTTCATCAGGGCCCCGTTTGTCCGGGGAAGAACTTCACCTGATTGCCCTACCATTGCAAGCAAGTCAGTCTTGCCTAATAGGATGTTATAATCCAAATCCAGGGGAAAAATTGGACCAACCCTCAACATTATCAAAATCATAGCTCCTAAAAAGGATGGACCAATAAGACATTGGACCCAAGACTGACACCATTTATCTATTTAGTACGAGCTTTTGCATT
>NC_051414.1:9091935-9092116 GCF_015228065.2 Penaeus monodon
CTCTCAGCCTAAATGATCAGTCCACGATGGGGGATGGAATGCTCTCCTTGTCGTGGAACAACCACAGCGCCACGTTCTGCCATACGCTCTCCACACTAAGAGCAAAGGTTTGTCTCCCATTTTATATGTCAGTTTATTAGAAGAGTTTGTATTTCCTCTGCTTAGAAAAAAAATCCATGGG
>NC_051414.1:9092143-9095170 GCF_015228065.2 Penaeus monodon
ACTTACTTGCCACATTATTCTCCTTTGCATCATTTTTATTCTCTCGCCATATTTAGATCTTTTTTCTTTTCCAAGTGTGTTTTCTGTTTACAAGGCATAATTTCTTTAAGAGTCAAAGCAGAACTGCCATGGGCTTGATATATTCCAGATATTAAGATGGATCATTTGCAGAAAAATGTGAAGAAAAAAAGTATTTTTAAAAGTTGGTAACAGAGTGGATAATGTATGGAATAGCCTAATATAATTTCTACTTAGTAACAAATAATATTTTTTATTTTTGTCAAGGCTGGCTTTGTTTAAATTCATAGATAAATGGCATGGAAGTAAAAGTAGACTATATACTTTTATTTGTTTTTATTATTTTTGCAATAGAAAAAGAGAGCCTGGTAAACATTATATGAAAGTCCCTTGAGAATGTGCTGACTAAAAATAAGAGAGAAGTTGGAAGCATTTGACAAAATTAGCTATATCACCTCCTGTTTCAAGCAGTCTGATATATTTTTTTAAATGTGTCTGAAATCAATAAACTGAATTAGGTAAAAACTGAAATTAAACCCCTTTAAATTTATCAGAAAATTTGAGTCATAATCCTTGGTTCCTCTGAAAGGAAAAGGTTTTTATGTTTATCTTTACTTGGGTTTTGTTAATATGTATTTGGCATAATGTATATGAAATGAGGGTATTATTTTCAGTATTGGATTTATTTCTTTTTTTGGGATTTCAAGGACAGGTACACGGATGTCACCTTGGCGTGTTTAAGGAAAGTTTTACCCTGTACACAAGTTGGTGTTATCAACTTGTAGTGAATACTTTGAAACATGTTTGAAAATACTCCATGTAAACACCCTGTTATTGTGTTGCGAGATGTTCGATGTGATGAGCTTGAGGCTCTTCTTTGTTATTGTTTTGCTGGTATTGTAAGGGGTTGCCCAATCAGACCTAGCACAAACTGATCAAAGTGGCAGAGTTGCTGCAAATTAAAAGGGCTAGCAGTGCCAGATGAGCCTCCAATAGTAACAAGAGGCCATCTGATGATGATAGAATAGTCCCCCACATGAGAAATCGCCAGGGTCAGGGAATGCCCCGCAATGACCGGAGTAGCCCGTACCTCAGGACAAAGCATTCCCAGGCATCCAGTGAAGACAGAGCTAGTCCCCTTCCCAAGAGGCGAAAAAGAAAAGGATACAGAAGTCTCTCTTGAAGATTCCCAGTCATCCATTTGGGATGCAGTCTGTGAGCAAAAACGCCATCGCAAGCATGTGAACAGCAAGACCATTTTTAGACTTTGTGGTGAAATAGAGGAGACAGACAACAGGAATGGGACAGATCAGAATGATTATCAGTCTAGTGCGCAGGAATCACTTATTTCAAATGTACAGGTGTGTAATGCTTTTGATTTATAATGATTACAGTATAGACTAATCACTTGTTATAGAGAGTTTTATTATTATTTTTAAGATCTATTTTAGATTTCATAGGGATAGCAATTGCACTTAATCTTTGGGAACCCAGACCTACACCTGTTGTATTAGGGAAAGCTCTAAAGACTCATCCTAACATGCTTGTAAAGTGTATCTGTTTTTTTTTACTTTCTTTTTTAATCTACAAGAGTTGCCTTAAGCTTTACTGAGGTTTATGCAATACTGTACCTGATACTGGGAAGGAAAATACATTCCATGACCAGATTTTGGATCCATATATGTGCAAACAAATACACAGACAAAAAGAGTGGAAGTATAAGTACCAGCGCGTGGGTTAGTCGCAGCAATGATTAGTGATCACCACATTTCCTAAATGTAAGTCTGTACATATTGTATGCACAGTACTTATAAAGTTTTATTAAGTTGGAAGATATTTGGGAAATTGGGACATTGCGATTAATAAAGGGATAAATTATAAAGGAATAGAGGTGTCAGCCTGTTTAGAAATGAATAGTGTATTGATAATCATTAAACTTAGATAATTTCTACCTTAGACAGTACTTGAGTATTTTGCCCAAATATATGTTTATTATTTAATCTAAGATACAAAGTTTATAAAGATCAAAGGGTCATTAGTGCAACGTGCATAAGATTTCTTGATGCTGCTGTTTATTATATGTGAAAAGATCAAACAGTTTTTTTCAATAAAATCAAGAACATATAGAGTTCATGATAAAAAAGTCATAATCTGTGTCTGTACTACTTGGGAAAGGGGGTCTAGCAGGGGATTGGGGGGAGGGGGCGAATGGGTGGGGGGGAGAAAGTGTGTTTAGGAGGGTGTCACCCAAGAAAGGGATGATGTTGCCACTTGAGGTTAATTAGATTTTAACCTGGCTTAGCGAGGATATTTTGATACGGAATTCAGAACATTTGTTCAACTTAAAATGTCTTGCACAGTCACTCATATATCGCATTTAAGATGTCTAGCACAGTTTATAGTTTAACTATTTGAGTTGTCATCAGACATTATGTACCTTATTATATATTTTGATTGATTGTCCTGTAGATTTTGTGATGGTATCACAGACTTTATATTACCAGTATGAACAATATCTGTATTAGGTATTATAGATGTCAAGTATGTTAGACCAAAATATATTTGGCATAATATTGAATTCATAGAACATTATTATTAAACCATATGGAAAAATATGTTTCAGGTAACATTAGAAGAGACATTGGTAAAAGAGGAGGTATTGGAAGATATGCCTGACAACCAGGCAGACACGTCAGATCCAGGCCATGAATTTGACAGCTCGACTGGGGGCCAAGACTCGGGTAACTTGATGATCCCGAAGTACGATGATCAGGATTCTGAAGGCCTTACGCAGTCTGGGCTCAGTCAGGCTCCCCCTCTATCGGAAGCTGTTATAGAAGCACTCGCTGGTCCATCAGGAATGCAAGGTGTAAGTGGATGAAGTCTTTTGCTGTTCAGTCTGTCATTGCAATGTAGAATTTAGGAAATTTGTGTTGTTATGTGTTAGTAGCATTTGTGAAATTTGCTTTATTTACATATTGATTGTAGAAATAGGGTTAGTAGGGAATG
>NC_051414.1:9095433-9095639 GCF_015228065.2 Penaeus monodon
ATTCAGTAACAGTAACATGCTCAAGGAAAGGACACAGTCATCATGATATGAATAGTACTGCTGTTCAAGTTCTGCCAGTCACAGTGAACAAATTAGCAGTATTTTAAGATCATGCATTTTGTCATATTTGGCAAGCTATCACTTGTATCCTGTATCAATGCAGTAGCTGTGATAAAAGTTAGCTAAACACCAGTAACTTTTTTTTT
>NC_051414.1:9095665-9095849 GCF_015228065.2 Penaeus monodon
GGGAGAGTCTCAATTTGTGCCCAGTTTTTTTGGTATTTCAACTTTGGGTATTTGTTGCTAGACTTAATAGAAAATATCTTTGGGGGGGAATAATTTTCTTTATGGTAAGGGTAGAACAGAAATTGTCATATCGAGGGGGTGCTCTTTAAGTTGGTGGATCTCCTCTTTTTTGTGTTTTTAGTGG
>NC_051414.1:9095921-9096690 GCF_015228065.2 Penaeus monodon
GCCATTTTGTTTTAAATATTTTAAGATATAGTAAAAATATAAAAGGCAGTTCAAGTTTTTGTTACTAAGAATTCAAACTAGTGTTGTGGGGAGTATTTGGAATGGCTTATTTGTGCAAGATTCTGGTTGAGATTTCTTATTTATGTTCTGTTTCCAAGTTATTTTTAAGGGTAAATAGAGTGCCTGTACAATATAGCCTCCATTGCTGTTGCTCTTTTAACCTCTAATAGAATCCGAATAAGATTTCCTATTTCCTACTTCACATATCTTATGGGGGTTTTCTGAATACTGTGATATCGTAATCTGGTACCCCCTTTTTTTTTTAGGGGGGGGGTAGAAAAAATGAAAATACAGAGAAAATAAATTCTTGTCTTTGCTCCTATTTTAACTTTTTATTGAAACGTTTGAGTTGTATTTTAAAATTTTAAAAATGTTGAATATATATTTAGATTTGGAATTTAAAAGCAGTCATTTTTTTGCTACGGGAGATTTGAAAATAATCTTTAAACTTTTTTCTTTTTTTTCAAAAAAATCTCATAATTTTAAAATTATTTGCTTTTTGGGAGGGATCTTTTTGTAAGTGAGAAGGAAATTCTACATAAATTTGTAAATAATGCACTACTGAAATCTATTTAACACCTAGGATATAACCTTTGGAGTTATTCTTTGGAAAAAGCAATTACTTTTTGGGGGGGAGACATCTTTGAAGAATTACTCCTATATAAAAAACAAAACTCCAATTTTCAAAAAGTAAGAGCCATACAGCTTG
>NC_051414.1:9096746-9096815 GCF_015228065.2 Penaeus monodon
TGGCCATCTGAGGGGTCTGTGGATGTAGACTGGGGGCCCTGTGAAAACTTTTTTGGTGGTGAAAAGAAA
>NC_051414.1:9097274-9097437 GCF_015228065.2 Penaeus monodon
GATTGGGAACCTACCACTCATTAGGATCGTTTAAAAGAAAACGGTTGTAGATATATAGTTGATTTTCTTTTGCGTGTTATAGAGTATAAAATGGTGATTTGTCTCGTATATAATTTAAATGGGGTATCCCCCCTTTTTGGGTTGAGGCACCCCAAATAAGCTT
>NC_051414.1:9097465-9097644 GCF_015228065.2 Penaeus monodon
TTGACATTGGCCGGACCATCCCATTGGTTGAATTTATCCCTGAACTACCTAAAAAATATTCTTCACTTTGATCAACTCTATGGGAAGGTCACATCATGCTCTGATTTTTTAATTCCCACTTACTTTTTTTTCGCACTGTATGTCATGCTGAACTAAACTTTAAATTTTTTGCCACATAC
>NC_051414.1:9097761-9098084 GCF_015228065.2 Penaeus monodon
TAGTATATCTCAAATATAAATAATCAATATTTCACTTTATTTTTTACTAAGTTTCAAATTTCTGACCATAGTGTGGTCTTCTATTGAGGTACTTGTTACAATGACAAATTTAAAATCAAAACGAATTTGCCGATTGTGGACGTACTGACAGCTAGAGCTATTCCAAACCGAAATATTTAGTTTATACTTTTATTTTTGAACATTATTGCTTTTTGTACTCAGTACACATATAGACCCTACATAAACTATAGCATGTTACCAGGGAGTCTTGACTGGAAAGCATATTTCATGTATAAATGTACAACTAAACTTACATTTTGAAG
>NC_051414.1:9098162-9098246 GCF_015228065.2 Penaeus monodon
ATTCACATACTCTTCTATGAGCAATGTCATTATCAAATGCTATATGCAAGATTGCAACAAGCAAAGTCCATACAGGTGTACCTG
>NC_051414.1:9098328-9099917 GCF_015228065.2 Penaeus monodon
TTCTTCATTCTTGTACATATAACATATGCTAGCTAATTCCAATAGACTCTTTAAACCCTCCATCATTAGGGGTGGTCCCCTTAGTGTGTTCATCTCATTTTAGATTGTTATACGATATATAACATTTTGAAGATTGCCTGTGCAATAGCTAATGTGGTTATCACTGTGAAAAGTAATTTTAAGCTTTTGAGATTATTGATTTAGAAAGCTTTATAACTTTTATATGAAGGGAATTATAATCCTGTTTATTCATTTTGTAGTACAGGTAGACCTTGATTTAGTATAGTCCTGTTCTTTTTATCTGTACCAGGAATTTAAATAACATGAAACAAGATTATTATTCCCACAAGAAATGGTGGGGGATGGGATGTGTTTTCCTAACCTCCCACCTAGACCCCATGACTCAATGTATACAAAATAATTGAATTTCATTAAACTTTTTAGATAAATGGTAAAATAATGCAATATATTAACACGTATAAAAGGCAGCAATACATAACATGGCAATGCAGGGGAGCACGTGTGTTCACAGACACACCAAACTGGAGGGCTAGGGAGAGGTTCCTTTGTCCCTCATCTTCAATGCAGTTTTGTTTAAAAAAAGATATCCAAAATGGCTTTTTGGCTGTTTCTCACCATCTTGTATAGTTCTTAATAAAAATGAAAATATTCTCTGATTTTTGGCTCACCTTTTGAACTTGTTCTCCATCGTCAATGACGTCAAGTGCTGATGTCAGTTTCCCAGTTCTAGGAATAGTGAAATCAGTAGTGGTTTACTAGGGCCTCATCATCTTTTGTGAAAGTAAATTTACAAAAAAAATATTGTGGACAGCACATAAATCCAGGATGATGGTTTAAAAACTTGTTGGGCTGTATACCTTCCATCTTTGATAATATTCTTCAAGTAGCTAACCAGTAGTTTTGAAGAGGTAATGTCTGCATGAATAGATTTGCTGGTTTTCATCGTGTTTTGGAATCTATATCTTACCTTAAAGTACAGAAACCATCTTTGGCTGGTATTAACTGTATCTTTGTTTGAACCATCTTGTTGCTTGATCTCCTCATAAAGTGCATTCGCATTGTATTTTATTGCCATAAGGCTCACTGGCCAGCATTTTTTCCATCTTTTCAATATTGTTTGAGAATAACTTGCTTGGAGCATACTTGTTTGAGAACCCAGGCTAATCATCTTCCTTATCTTCTCTTTGTTCAGCTGGATTGTTTGTAGTGTCAATGCTTGAGCGACATTTATAATCATTATACTATTTTCTTTGTGCTGTATAACTTTAAATTTAAAAATAGCAAGTTAGATACCCTTGCATGTTTTTTTTCTTACTTCTTCATCCTTGGTGCCCTTCTGGGAGCCTCTTTAGAAGTTGATATCATGTAAGGGAACCAGAAATATCCGAAAAAGCAAGAGCCATGGAAAAATCATGTTAAGGGAAATGCAGCAAACTGAGATTTGGTAAAACTAGGATTACCTGGACCTGACACAGTACAAAGGGGTGATAGAGGAAATGTAGAAATTGTAAGTGTTCTCATCCTTTGGTGTATAATCAGAATGTCTGTTAAACATCTAAGTGTTTCAC
>NC_051414.1:9100359-9100541 GCF_015228065.2 Penaeus monodon
AAGCAATGGTTTTGTTTATGGAATAGTATATAATGTACGGTAACAAAACAAAACTCATACCTTCCAATGTTTATGGCCAAGCATTGCAGCATAATCCACCTTACTTCAATAAGTTAGTATAAAGATCAATAGGTTTTGAAGGGTGCAGCAAAAAGCCTTAGATATATGAATCACTAAACAAA
>NC_051414.1:9100638-9100913 GCF_015228065.2 Penaeus monodon
TGTATGTTTTTGAAGGTTTTCCATGATTCTGTAGCCTGTTTTTACAGTGGCCAGGAGGTGGGGACATGCACGACGACTAGCCCTTGGAGAAGGTTTTGTTGACACTAACCAAGTGTTCGCCTCCCTTAGGCCAGGCCGGCTCCAGGCACATCAGCTGGTGAGGTTTTAATGTGCTCTTTGAGAAGAAGGTGACCATTTTTGGATGAAATGTTGCTGTGTACTTTTTGTAATTTTTCTAAACAAAAACACAATTAGTGCTTATAAAAACAAAAACT
>NC_051414.1:9100949-9101197 GCF_015228065.2 Penaeus monodon
TGAGAAAAAACCAAAAGTGCAACAAAATTGACAAACTTTTCCTTCATAAAGAAACTTCCCATTTACTATCAGTGTGAATTATGCCCTTGCAATAACAACTTTGTTTTAATGTCTCTTCTATGGACAAATTTGGTGATCATACAGAGAATATTGTCATTCATTTATTAGACTTTCAATATCCTCCCTTATAGTTCAATCCAAAAGACTGTTTCTATTAGTTGCTAGGGGAAAAATTTCTATATCATGGG
>NC_051414.1:9101297-9101435 GCF_015228065.2 Penaeus monodon
AAGTGTCCCTATAAAACCTATATTACTGCCAATGGTTGCAATTTTAATAGGCCCAGAATCCTATGATACACCTCCACATACTGATCATGTTTTTTTTTAACATGTTTTGGAAAGGTTTGGAGGAGCAATGTAATAATG
>NC_051414.1:9101514-9101616 GCF_015228065.2 Penaeus monodon
AGATGTGGATGGCTTCATATAAGCATTTTAGTTTTAACCAAAGAGGGTTTAAATTTTTTCCTAAACCTTTACATATTAACCCCTTTTCTTGAAGCATTGGGA
>NC_051414.1:9101658-9102024 GCF_015228065.2 Penaeus monodon
ACAAGACATAAATAATCATTATGGCAATGTTAAGGTGATGATGACAAATTAATAAGAAAATAAAAAAAAAACTTTTTACCAAAAAAAATTTTAAAAAATTGGTCAGGTAAAAACAGGTTTTGGTTCCAGGGAAAAGCCCTAGTAAAATTGAACTTTAATTGGTGACCAAAGTTTATTTGGTCATACAAATCTATTTGCAAAAATTTGGAAAAAGGAAATAGAAAAAAACCAGGCCCTCATAATAAAACAGTTGGGCAAGTTTTCCAGGCCATTTAGTGGGTTTTCCATGCAGTTTTTAAGTTTTTTTTCTAGTTGCTAAAAAAAATCTACTTTTATGGGGCTTATGTACAAATGTTTTTTTTTTTT
>NC_051414.1:9102068-9102350 GCF_015228065.2 Penaeus monodon
TTGAAAGCTTGGCTGGTAGTGGCAACTGAACAGGGGCTCATTTAAGCAGACTGGTTATAGGTTAAACATAGGTAAAGAGATTGCAATTATTATTCTTTAAGAGAGACCTATGATTATTGATTAGGAAAGCATATATATCTGCTTCTGATATAAAAAGGAAAAAAAAAAAATTTAAAACTGTTGTTTATTTTACAGTTTGATTTTTATTTTTGGTTACAATCCACATACGACATAAAGATTGTATAGAAATCTATCATATAGATGATTATCTATGGACAAACA
>NC_051414.1:9102402-9103727 GCF_015228065.2 Penaeus monodon
CTTTGTGGGGAGTGTTTAAGGGAGTCATTTAAAAGTGTGTGGAGATATAAAAGACTGATTATAAAATCCATTTGTTTTTTTTTAAAAGTGGAAAAAATAGGTAAAAACGTAGTTTGAATTTTTGCCAACATGTCCCACTTAGGTCAGGTTTTTGTTTTGGTTTAAACCCTATTACGCTTATATATGTTAGTACCCATAGGTGGTAAATGTAAACAAGGCCCATTGTATATATTTATCTGCTACCTGTTTTTTGTTGATAACATTTCATAAATGTAATATCAGATTTCATGTTAGAATAACAGTAGAAACTACTTCCAGAAATTGTACTTAACGGCAAGCCAGTACACTGTAATGTTCTCTAAGGAAATATTGGCAAAGTATTGTAATCCTCCACATCCCAGTGACATACCATCTGTGAACCGTATTCATTGTGGACCAAAATGGTAGAAAAAAAAGGTATGAATGAGAGAAAAGAAAATATCTTTCGCAAAATTGTGGAAAGATATTCCAATCTACTCTTACCTTTTTTTCTACAAAAAACCATCCTGCTTTGAACATACCACTCTCAGTGTTAAAACTAATAAGTTCTTAAAGGAAGTGTTGAAGTTTTGAAAATTTTAAAGGAAATTTTGGAGTTACCTATTTTTGTCTATGGAAATAAAACTGCCTAGTTTTTAATTGAAATGAAGTGCTTAGTTTTTAATGGAAGTGAAAGCTTGCAATAGTTTTTTTTTAAATGGAAGTGAAAGCTGCAATAGTTTTTTTTTATTGGAAATGGGTGAAAAGTGCCCTAGTTTTTTTTTTTTGATGGAAGTGAAGCTGCCTAGTTTTTAATCGAACTGAAGTGCCTAGTTTTTGATGGATGTGAAAGCTGCCTTTTTTTATTAAAGTGAAACTGCCTAGTTTTACATAGTGTCTGTGTGTTTGGTATACATTAATTTCTTTGGCTAGTCCTTATACATTAAGTGAAGCAGGGCCATGATGATATAAAGAACTGAAATATCACACCTGAGATTGGATTCTCAATCTGGATTATCAGTTAGAAAAGCATCATAGATTAACTACAAATATGTATGTCATGGATTTCATTCTTATTTTCTTGTATCAAGTATATGAGAACTTTGATTTTGATCTTAATCAGGACTTGCAGAAAAGTCTTCTTTCTTGTAAATGCCCCAGGGATCTCAATATGTGGGCCTTGAATCATGATCTAACTTTTTATGTAATCTTATAAGGGCAGGCAAAATTATCTGTCATGCATGTGAGATATTGCAAACAGTCCCACAGATTGGGAACCTTACTAGCAATTTTTTTTTAACATAATG
>NC_051414.1:9104973-9105186 GCF_015228065.2 Penaeus monodon
TATTACCAGAATTAATTTTTTTTTTGGATTTTAAGTTGGTTTTGGTATATATTTGTCCCCCCAGGTCCATTGAAAAAAAAAGGATTGCTGATTAATAATACTCCAGTCCCCCTTTACTTCTCCATACTCTTGGCCCTGCTTTTGGGGGGACTGCGTAACAGTCCACCAGCCCCTCTTACGGGAAAAATAAAAAGAAACAACAGGTTGGAAAAG
>NC_051414.1:9105212-9106170 GCF_015228065.2 Penaeus monodon
GTAAGTCAGGAGGCTAGAAAAAGAGGACCCTTTAAAGCTGTATACTATGAAAGGGCCTATTACCTCCTTAGTGGGAACCACAAGTCCCAAAAATTATGTTTATAAAACTGTTTTTTAGCACACCACAAATGTAAGAGTAAGTTTCCAAAACCTTGGCTTTGTGGCCCATAAGATAATTTTTGCCCAACATAAATTGGTGGATGGTTTTGTTTTGGTGTGGGGCCCCCATAGGAAAATAGATGTTTTTTACTGAACATGAAACAAGGTTTTTAGTGTGTAAAAAGGGGGGAATTTATATATATAACAAACAATAATAAACACCAAAGTAGCAAAAAATAAACACCAAGGGAAAAAAAATGAATTTTTTTAATATTTAATATGGCCAGTTAAAGCGAAAAACTTGCAAATAGTAAAAAAACAATAAAAGAAATATTTGTTGCTAATGCCGTTTAAATTAGCAAGAAAGTGGTTTTTGTGGTAAGGTTGAGTATTTAATTTTCCTATTAGTGCTTTGTAAACAACTTAATGGATTGACTTTGGTCCAACCAAAACTAGTTATCTGAGGGAATACATTTTACCTTCTTAACCCTAATACCCATGTATACTTTTTTTTAAAAACCCGTTTTGCCCCTCCCGATTGATTTGTGGTAAGTTTTTTCATGTTCCCCCAATAAGCTTAACTTGGGCTTGTGGGGGTGGGGAAATTGGTTGTTTTTATTCCCCTGTCAGGGCCTGAACCTTTGGTTTTTGTTGTTGGTTTTTTACAGAAGATTGGGTCATTACAATGTCCCCCCCATCTTTAATGTGATGCATGCATTTACATTTTTTTAATGCTGTTTTGTTTCTTTTTATAAGGTTACCCCTCAATGCCACCCACCATCGTGTTAACCCCCAGATGCCATCGCCTAAGGGAAAGAGGGGGGAATGTGGGGTTTAAATTGCTTCCTGGTTTTTAGCA
>NC_051414.1:9106192-9107430 GCF_015228065.2 Penaeus monodon
AGCGTAATGATAATTTTTTTTTTTCCCCACTATTTTTCCCTGGAAAAAGAAATTGTCCCACACAACAAAAAAATTGGCACGCTTCCTAGCTTGCTTGCTGTTTTTAACCTGTAAAGCGACCCTTTCATTTCCTACTTTTACAACAAAAGGGGAATTGTACTTGAAAGTTTTTGGTGGGGAAGTTACAATCACCCCCTTTTTTAAATAAACTGGAGAAACAGTCCCCCCCCCCCATATTTTTTTGTAAGAATAAGATTTGTGTGAAAGGGAAAAAGAAAAAAAACCTATTTTTTTTAAATCCCCCTAAAGAAAAACCAAAAATTTCCCCCCACTTTATTTCCCTAGCCAGAAGCTGAGACCAATTTGCAAGGGCAAAAAATCCCTTCAGGGAGGCAGTTGGGGGTTTTTTTTTAAAAAAAGATAACCTGGGCATTTTTTCCTATTGCCACCCTAGCAAATCCTTTTTTTTTTTCTTATAACCGATAATTGAGGCAATGTGTTTTGTCCCCCATAGTGGGGGCAAAGGGGAGCCAGTGGAACAAAAACCCCTGAAACAGTTGGGGGAAAGGGGAAAATAAAATTAAAAAAGACAAGTTTTTGATGGTCCCCCAGGCTTTTTTGTTTGAAAGAAAGATTATGCACAGGAAAGGGAAGAAAGAGAGGAATCGGGTTTTTTTGAAATGAATTTTTAAAAAAAGTATTTGGGGCTGCCAAAACCTAATTTTTGGTTTTTTCATGGTTTAAAGTGAGTGGGAAGTTGGGAATGTGAAGTGGTGAATGTGGTGAGTGGGGGAGGAAATTGGGTTTGGAGGGGAGTGAAGTGGTAAAATTGTGTGAGTGAGTGGTGGAGTGAAAATGTGGGTTTTTGGTGTGTTGGTGTGTGTGGTGGGTTTGGTGTGTGGTGTTGGTGGGTTGTTTGGTTGTTGTGTGGGAAATGTTGGGTTGGTGGTGGGTGGTGGTTGTTGGGTTGTTGTGGGTTTGGGTGTGTTTGGGGGGGGGTTGTTGTGTTGGGGGGTGGGTGTTTGGGTGGGTTGTTGTGGTGGGGTGTGGGGGGGTGGGGTTGGGGTGTTTGGGTTTGTGTGGGGTGGTTGGGGTGTGGGGGTGGGTGTTGTGGGGTTTTTTGAGGGAGTGGGAGTGAGGTGAGTGTTGAATGAAATTGGAGTGACCTTTGCCCCCCTTGGTGGTAACAATTGATTAATTTTGTTTCCTGCCCTGTAACAGTAAAAACATTTATATAA
>NC_051414.1:9107456-9107656 GCF_015228065.2 Penaeus monodon
GCTAAATATCCTCTTTTATGAAAAAATGAAAAAATTTTTTTGGTTTTTTTCAATAAAATTGTGGAAAAAAAATTTTTTTTTTTCAAGTAATTGGAGGGTTTTTTAGTTGGATGTACAAGATAAATTTTTTGGGCAAATAATTTGGAATTCAATTTGTTTATTGGATAATTTGTGTGTTTTACTTAAAATGGAATTTCTAG
>NC_051414.1:9107673-9109891 GCF_015228065.2 Penaeus monodon
GAGTAAGGGTGAATTTGGCAGTTTTATAGTTTTTTTTGTTTTGACAGTTAAAATGAAGTATTGGTAGGTTTTTTGTCCAGTCCTTTAAAGTATAATAGAAAAAAAATGTTTTTGGAAATATTAGTTATTTTTTGTATGATCCATGGAAAAAAAATAGGTTTTAAACTTTTATACCCCTAGTGGAAACAGCAACGAAAGACCCTGAAAAGCTAATGAGTAATTTTTTTTTGGTATGGTTCCAAAATCCCTCTGTTTTTCCTCCAGGATGCAAATCTCCGTAATTCCCTGGAATGGTGTGTTTGTTGGAGGAGTTTTTTCCTATCGAGGGGTTTTTTTTAAAGGTGTAAAAAAAAAGGAAAATTTCAGCAAAAAATTTTCCAACGGGGGGGGGACAGGTTGTTCCCAAAAAAAGGTCTTTGTGGTGCAGTCGAGTGTTGATAAGATTTTGATAAGCCCTACACCCAAATTTACCGCCAGGGGATTAAAAGTTAGTTTTTTTTTTATTACCTTTCCCCGATGAGAAAAAAACCCAAGAAATCTACATTTCCACCACCACTATAATATTTAAAGGGGGGAGGTTAGTAAAAAAAAGGTGCTTTGAAATTAATTTGTTAATTGGGAGAGAACAAAATAATTAATGAATGGCCAAGGAAATATGGATAAAAAAACATTTGGCTTTGTAGGGGGAGGTAGTTTAACATAATAAAAATTTTATTTGTGTATGGCAATGGTCCAAGGCAGATAAGCACCAGAAGAAAGAAGGAAAACAAGGGTGGAAAGTTAAGGAAGATAGAAAGCAACAGTTCTGTGGTTGGTCGTTAGGATTAATTTTTAGGTTTTTTTGTAAAAAAGGGGGACAAGGGCCAGCCACATTTTTTTGATATTTCATATAAAGGCTTGTTTTTGATGTTACTAATTTTTTTGGGGAAAAAAATGGGGGGCAGTAGGGGAAGGTGGAGGGGGAAAGAAGCTTTTGTGGAAAATCAAATGTAAAACAAAAAATCTGGAAGATTTTTTTTTTTATCCTTTTTTGCAGGGAAAAACAGGTTAAATAACAGGAAATATTTTGGAATGTTATAGTGTTTCAGTGGGCAAGTCCCTTATATTTCCCATTCCAAGGGGGGTCTGTCTATCCCCCAGTTTTATTTTTTATAATGATAGGGGAAAAAAAAAAGGTGTTGGTAAGATTTGGCTTCCTTTCTCCCTTGTTGTATGTGTATTGGAAAAAAGTGATTTTTCAAAGGGCCCAAAAAAAAAATGGGGGACGTAGTTTTGTTGTTTCACCTTTTTTTCCTATAAAGTGTCATTTAATGTTTCCAAAAGCAAAGTAGTAATTCTGGTTTAGTTTTCCCCCCCCTTTCAACTGCAGCCTTTTCACCAATGTTGAGAAAGACTAGTAAGCGCGATATCTCCACAGGTGGGACTGGGCAGCATGAGTGAGAGGAAAGGTGGACAAGATACCACCAAGAAGAGGCACCGATGCCCCTACTGTGTCTACTCCACTGCTAGGAAAGATCATTTGAAAAAGCACATAAGAGTGCACACCGGGGAAAAGCCCTTTGCCTGCGCACACTGTCCCTACCGCTCCTCACAGGGAAAAAATAAAAAAAAAACCTTTAAGGAGTCATGGAGTTCCACCCATAAGCTGTAATGTGTAGCAGAAATTTAGGATAGAATATGCAGTGCCATCAGCCAGCTGCCTGTGTGAAAGGTTGAACGGTTTGTCCTGGTCTATTTCTGTTTATTTTGTCATTTTTTTTTTTTCCAACATCCTTTCCAGTATTTTTTAGTTTTAATTTTTGATGGAAAAGGGGAAATTTTTGGGCCTTCATGATTTTTGGCACAAAAGAAATGTTGAGTTTCTGTTAAAAGAGTTTTCTCTTAGTTCTTGTTGTTTTATATAGAGGGCAGCCAATCTTTTACAAAAATTTTTGTAGTCATTTTATTTTGTCATGGCATCCTCATGATAATTTTTCTGAAGATGAACATGATCATAATGGAACCAATCCCCACCATCATGAAATATAATTTATCATGGGGTTGATGGGACCATCCATTATCATGGATTCATGTTCATCAATTATGAAAAAAAATGAATTCATTTGGAATATTCATTTTCATCAATCATCAAATCATTCATTTAATTCAATTCCATCATTTTCATCATCATTTCCATCACATCATCAATCTCCATCATCCACATCCTTATCATCATTCC
>NC_051414.1:9109943-9110213 GCF_015228065.2 Penaeus monodon
TTTCATCATCATTCATTTTCTCATTCAATCCATCATTTCATCATCATTTCCAATCATTCATTTTCAATCAATCAATCCCTTCATTTTCCATTCTCATCATCATTCATCATTCATTCCATATTCCAATTTTCATCAATTCCATTCCATCATTTTCCATTCTCCATTCATTTTCTTCCCAGAAGAATGGAACTTTTCAGTTTTACCTGTGGCTTTACCCTTTGGCGTAGCTGCTTTTTAGAGTGGATTGCCTTGGCTTGGGAAGTGTTCCAT
>NC_051414.1:9110380-9110721 GCF_015228065.2 Penaeus monodon
TACCGTATGCCACATTTATCGTCCTGCTAAACATGAACTCCAATAAAATAATCCAACGCAGGCATTTTCTCAAGCCCGACCAATTCTCATTATTATCACACAAGCTAATCCACTAAAAGCACCAATGTACCCTAGATAATCATACTAAGCCTGCGTTAATGTTATGCTCGCATTTCGTGATGCAGAAAATAACAGGATGAGATAAGACGTGACGACTGCAAGATTTCGTGAGCATTGCACTGCAACGCGACGTCCACGACACACGCCCGCGGCAGGAAGGCGTGTGGCCGTGTCCGGGAGCTTGTGACTGCGGACGTACTCATGCTCATTCAACCTGCGTG
>NC_051414.1:9111085-9111156 GCF_015228065.2 Penaeus monodon
CTCACTTTTGCACGGCTAAGATATATGATATAGTGATACCCTACTCAAATGGCTGCATGGTTTGTGTGGCG
>NC_051414.1:9112173-9112627 GCF_015228065.2 Penaeus monodon
GCTCGCGACTGTCTGATAAAAGAAACAGTTTAAGAAAGTTTTCTCAAAACATTGTTCTCTTCATTATCCAGAAGACGCCTTAACACCGGCCATGACATTTCCTATCAAAATTCTGGAATATTTCGATAGGCCTATTACCTCTGGTTGTGTCTGTCGCATTTCCTCCATCCATTTGTTATCTTTTATATGATTTACCCAATTTATCATTCTCAGTAGTTTAATTTTGTTCGTGACCGTGTTATACCTCTAGGAATTTATATACAGATGACAAAGTAAAAAAAAAAAATATATATATACCATTTAAAAGTGCGACATTGTCCCAAACGCACAAATGGTTTGCACGAAGTCGAGTAAGTTGTAAGTTGTAATACGATATAACAGTGCGGGTATCATATGCAGGAATCAAGACCATTTTAAGAACACAAGACCAACTGGAAAGACATATTAGTGGATG
>NC_051414.1:9112700-9113107 GCF_015228065.2 Penaeus monodon
AGACTTCAGAGCAAGGACTGTTGCAAGGGCGTGTGTTGCAAGGGTGTTTATTTTATAACTGTTAAATAGGATGTTGTTCATATAGGTAAAATTTTATCTATATTATTATAGCAGTGTTGATGTCATCCTAGGTGAAGAAAACTGCATTTAAGATGATGCTTTAATGCTAAATAGTTTGATATAGTGTATTATGCTTCACTTTATAAATTCTTCAGTTGAAAATGCGGAAAAATGTAGCGTTTATAATTGCATTAAGGATTATGGTTTAAAACTGTAATGTGGTCACAGTATTTAATCATTTTTTAAAATTCATTGCGTTTAAATTAACGTGTGTTGCATATTTGATTTGAATTGAAATTTCGATAACCAGATAAGTAATAGATCTAATTTTGATTTTTTTTCAAATC
>NC_051414.1:9114186-9114327 GCF_015228065.2 Penaeus monodon
CAATGCCATTCAGTTCATTTTTATGTGAACCATAATGTTAACAAACATTTCATTCAAACAATATTCGTATTCTACACAGACGGAATACCTGAATTATAATGAAAAGTCTAAGAAGATGCTGTGTGAATACCAGCCGACGAC
>NC_051414.1:9114384-9114663 GCF_015228065.2 Penaeus monodon
GACTTCAACCATTCCAGGGCCGGAAGATCGGAAGATGCAATACGGTTGCTAAACGCCAATACTGAGGAATCTCGGCGTCCAGGTGAGAATCGCTAATCGGGGAAAATGGGTGTGAAGTTGGTGATTCCGGTAATCTCGTACATTTCTCTAGAAAATCTGGAACGGGAAAGATGTATAAGAATAGCAAAGCGTCCCCGCAAATGTCCTTTTCAAAGTGTACAGATTTTGAATCACAGGCCCTGATTTTATAGACAAAAAATAAAAGAGCTTGTCTTTACC
>NC_051414.1:9114705-9114945 GCF_015228065.2 Penaeus monodon
GTGGATACATGGTGTGTGATAATTTCCGACGAATTATTTCAGACTCGAAGGGAAATGTCAAACACAAACCTGTACCGCCTTTGTGTCCGGACGTCCGGGTAACGACCTCCCCCCCCGCCAGGTACCCCGTCCAGAAGCCGAAGCTGCCCAGGGTGACGATGCTGTGGTTGCAGGACGAGAAGGAGCGCCATGTCCTCGAAAGGAGATGCACCTGGAAGGTTTTTAGCAATATATATGTAA
>NC_051414.1:9115120-9115617 GCF_015228065.2 Penaeus monodon
CTTTCTCATATCCAGGGATAAATGGAAGAATACTAGGATAAATTTACGTGTTAACGACGGAGCCAAAGTAAGCACTACAAAGGCTTTTTCATAACCCTATAAGGCTGTGTGTGTGTGTGTGCACATTACACGTATGTCTATCGGTATACCCTTGTACTTTTCTAAGAATGTATGTGACTGTATGCATGTTTCCAGACATGCACTTTGCACCTCTTTTATAAGGTGCTAATCTTTCTTTCACTTAAAATTACCCGTATACATGGATACAAACTCCTACCATTCCAAGCACAAACACTTAATCCTCACCTGCGGAGAAATACACATCCGAGTGGTTACCGAGCTTCATCCTGACGAAGGCCATGTCGTCCGAAGCGACCACGAAGGCCACGTCGTTGGAGAACTTTCGCCTGTAGTAATTGAGGGCCCTCGTGAAGTAATGGTTCCGGGCAGCTTCCCTCCGAAGATCCTCTGAAAGGATGAAAGGAGGAGGATCGAAC
>NC_051414.1:9115646-9115772 GCF_015228065.2 Penaeus monodon
GAAGGCAAGGCTATTGTGGTATGTGTGGGATACAGTTATCGAAGAAATGAGGATATATTTTGGTGCTATTCGAGATGATAGAAATTAAACGAAAGATGACATTGATGGCTGTGGATATAATCACTC
>NC_051414.1:9116139-9116397 GCF_015228065.2 Penaeus monodon
GGAACCACGAGCATAGAATGTGTATGGATGGAAAGTAAGAGCGATCTATTGTTAATCAATTTCTACAACAAGACATTATGATTGTTATCATCCTGGCAAATGCACTGTCCTGTTCATTGTGGCTTTACATTGTGACTTACAAAGGCATGGTTTGCGTAGTCAGTTCGGCGGACGTGGAACCCGACCAGCACTGGGAGCCGTGCTGTTGTTGATGGACTGCCACTCCTGTTGCACGTTGCTAGGCTCTCTCTCACCTGG
>NC_051414.1:9116606-9116748 GCF_015228065.2 Penaeus monodon
CTATGGTAACGTGATCTTATCGTCCTTTGGTTAAGTACACGAATAAAACTCGCCTTTCGTTGTATCTCTTCCGCGAATGTAAATTCTCGTCTCAGGTCTTCCTTAAAAAATTGAACAGATGAATTTCGAAAAGACAATCTGA
>NC_051414.1:9116928-9117151 GCF_015228065.2 Penaeus monodon
GCTCATGAAAGAAATGTATTTGTTTTCTTGTTTAGATTAAATATTTACTTGTAAGGACGAAGGTTCCGGGTCCGAAGACCTGCTGCGGCATTTTCGATTTTCGTGAAATTATAATGGCTAATTCCCCCGGTTCTCCCCATTCGCTTCCAGCCCGTCGTGTTGCAGCCGTCTGGTGGGGATTTGCGAATTAGTGGAGAGCAAAGGCATTGACTTTGCCAGGACG
>NC_051414.1:9117217-9117538 GCF_015228065.2 Penaeus monodon
TGTAGCAGAGTACAAGGGTGAAGCTTCGTTTTGGGTAGAAATCTTGACAAACTCGTAATTACAAAAAACGAACCTCTGATATGCCTGGAAAAAAAGTAGACAAAAATAATAACAAATTTAGTCTGGGGGGAAAAAAAATCTTATTTACTTGCAGCCGTACCTTCTAGTTTACACAGGGTGTGAGAACTGCATTAAGAACTGCCCTTATCAGTTCATAGAGTATCTTGTAAACTCCCATATACTTATCACTTAGATAAATGTGTAAGTTGAAATCTCAGTGTTTCAGTAATTTTCAGAATTTCCCTGGACAAGGGTTTTGAG
>NC_051414.1:9118131-9118479 GCF_015228065.2 Penaeus monodon
ATCTAATCGTAACTTCTAAAGCAGATATTCATCTAAAAACCCCCTTTCCCGGGGAAAATTCTAAAAATTATGAAACCTGAGTTTTAAACACACATTTATCTAAGTGATAAGTAATGGGATTTTTAAAAGATACTCTATGAACTGAAAAGGGCATTTTTAAATGCAGTTTCACACCCTTTTTAAAAACTAAAAGGCTGCAAGAAAATAAGATTTTTTCCCCTCGACAAAAATTTGTTATTTTTTTTGTCTACTTTTTTCCAGGGTTCAGAGGTTCGTTTTTTTTTAATTACGAGTTTTTCCCAAGATTTCTACCCCCAAAAAGAAAACTTCACCCTTGTACTCTGCTAA
>NC_051414.1:9118544-9118761 GCF_015228065.2 Penaeus monodon
TCCTGGCAAAGTCAATGCCTTTTTCTCCCCCTAATTTTCAAATCCCCCCCAACGGCTGCCAAAACCGACGGGCTGGAAGCGATGGGGAGAAAACCGGGGAATTAGCCATTTAATTTCAGAAAATGAAAATCCGCAGCAGGGCTTCCGGACCCGGCCCCTTTGTCTTACAAGTAAAAATTTTAATCTAAACAAAAAACAAATCATTTCTTTTATGAGC
>NC_051414.1:9118927-9119115 GCF_015228065.2 Penaeus monodon
AGATTGTCTTTTTGAAAATTTATTGTTCAATTTTTTTTAAAGGGAAACCTGAGACGAGAATTTACATTCGCGGAAGAGATACACGAAAGGCGAGTTTTATTCGTGTACTTAACCAAAGGACGATAAGATCACGTTACCATAGCATAGGAATTAGGCGCAAGATGCATATACCGGATATGTATATGAAC
>NC_051414.1:9119249-9119546 GCF_015228065.2 Penaeus monodon
GACTATACTCATAAAATACCATGGATATGACGGACACAGGTGAGAGAGAGCCTAGCAAACGTGCAACAGGAGTGGCAGTCCATCAACAACAGCACGGTCCTCCCAGTGCTGGTCGGGTTCCACGTCCGCCGAACTGACTACGCAAACCATGCCTTTGTAAGTCACAATGTAAAGCCACAATGAACAGACAGTGTCATTTGCCAGGATGATAACAATCATAATGTCTTGTTGTAGAAATTGATTAACAATAGATCGCTCTTACTTTCCATCCATACACATTCTATGCTCGTGGTTCCC
>NC_051414.1:9119944-9120601 GCF_015228065.2 Penaeus monodon
CTTTCGTTTAATTTCTATCATCTCGAATACCACCAAAATATATCCTTCATTTCTTCGATAACTGTATCCCACACGTACCCACAATAGCCTTGCCTTCAATAAAAATAAGAAACAAATAAAAAAAAGTTCGATCCTCCTCCTTTCATCCTTTCAGAGGATCTTCGGAGGGAAGCTGCCCGAACCATTTACTTCACGAGGGCCCTCAATTACTACAGGCGAAAGTTCTCCAACGACGTGGCCTTCGTGGTCGCTTCGGACGACATGGCCTTCGTCAGGATGAAGCTCGGTAACCACTCGGATGGTATTTCTCCGCAGGTGAGGATTAAGTGTTTGTGCTTGGAATGGTAGGAGTTTGTATCCATGTATACGGGTAATTTTAAGTGAAAGAAAGATTAGCACCTTATAAAAGAGGTGCAAGTGCATGTCTGGAAACATGCATACAGTCACATACATTCTTAGAAAAGTACAAGGGTATACCGATAGACATACGTGTAATGTGCACACACACACACACAGCCTTATAGGGTTATGAAAAAGCCTTTTGTAGTGCTTACTTTGGCTCCGTCGTTAACACGTAAATTTTATCCAGTATTCTTCCATTTATCCCTGATATGAGAGTATATCATATATAACATCTATCATTCATTTATATCTAGT
>NC_051414.1:9120797-9120983 GCF_015228065.2 Penaeus monodon
TATGAGGAAATAAGAGAGGACAGATTGGAGGGAAAAAGGAAAATAGGATGTCCATTTGTACAGTGCAACTGTATTGCATACATCAGAATGTTAATTAAGGGGATGATCCCAAAAGACATCAAAGTATGGTGGTAAGGTTTCGGATAAAAAGCTGTTAAAAGATATCCACTCGAGATATTGCACTGA
>NC_051414.1:9121581-9122014 GCF_015228065.2 Penaeus monodon
GGGCACGAAAGCTTCGAGCACTTGCTCCACGAGATCCCTAGTTTGAACACCTAGGCCTGGCCAGAAGGGAGATGGCCTGTGATTTGAGTCTGGCCCTAGAGTCAGATAAGGCTGTACTTGCTGAGTTGAGCTGAGGTTGAGTATATTCTATCACTCAATCTGTTAATTGAGGCAGTTTCACTTGATCAGCCTCCAGTTCTTATACAATTCTCCAAGAGTATTCTGTACCTGGACAAACTCCTGCATTGAGCATAAGCACAAGTTTGTAGATATTGTTGTTTTAGAGAGATTCCATTTCTGTAGGAGGCTTGCATCTGAGAGTTTGTTGGAAGGGTGAAGGGAGAGGAATGAGAGACAGGAATGCATAGAGAAAGATTGTAAGTAGGGTGACTGAAGGAATATGTCCAGTATCTTTTCTAACCTGCTTCATATA
>NC_051414.1:9122077-9122558 GCF_015228065.2 Penaeus monodon
AACTCTCCAGAAATGTTACTCTTGGAAATATTCTCCCTTGGGTAGAATTTGCAATGGTGTTGGACATCAATTTTAGGAGCAGGAAAGTTCAACTTTTCCTCTAGCAAGTGCAAAATTATCTTTTTCGGGTTTAAAGGGTTAAGCTTTGCTTGACAGATCACATTGGCTTGCTCTACTCTTCAATAACCTCACTTTCAAAGTTTCATTGACAATAAAGTACAAAGTAAAATAGTAATACCCGAGACTCATGTGCCACGGGGAAGCACCAGTACATATATTGAAGCTCTGCTATACCACAGTGGGACAAGTATACTTCATTGAACTTATACACATGATACTGGGGTAAAACCTTTTCCTTTCTGTGTGCAGACATATTTGAAAAAAACAACAACATTGTTTTCCTTTTACTGGTTTTCTGGTTTGCATATAAATTTTTGCATTATTCAGTCTTCAAAGAGAATCTCTTTTAAGAAATACATGG
>NC_051414.1:9122591-9123311 GCF_015228065.2 Penaeus monodon
GTATAACAATAAACTATTAGCAGCTCTAAAGTTGAATATGCTCAGTTTCTGATGAATGGATAGATTTATTGCCTGTGTGTTGTTTGCAGAGTCTTGGTGACTGATTTTAATTTGATATAAAATAATTAGTTGTAAGAGTTTACCAGTAGCAAAAGTCAGGTCTTTTCAGTTTTGATTGTTTATTATGGGCTACCTTGGTGTCTTCTCTTAGGAAATACAGTACTTTTAAACCCAAAACTCTCCATCTATATATTTTGATAGTGAATGGGTATTTGATTCTCCATCTGAATATGTGAAGTAGACTAAAGTAGCATCAAAACGAATGGTAATAGGCAGAAATGGGATTATGATAGGAGGATAAATGGTAGCATCATAGTTTTGATAGGAGGATAGTTATAATGAAGCATTAACAATAATAGTTATAATGTAAAGAATGTGTAGCTAATGATGATGCTGGATAATAACTATAAAGATAGTAACATGAATAGGGATATGTCCATCACACCGATTGCCGTTAGAGAAAGTAAACAAGCTTTAAACCAGTTGTTTAGTTTGTATAAATGTAGAAAAGGTATGAATGCCGTGTTCTGATGTTGGCCGTCAGTATTTCTTGTTCATACCTTTTCTACTGAGTTTAGGAACTCTGTTCATTATCATAGCAAATTTTATGATAGTTTGTTGTGTTGAAGGAATAAAGTGGAATTATAGTTTAATAAGAAA
>NC_051414.1:9124093-9124306 GCF_015228065.2 Penaeus monodon
GCATTCGTGATTTCGTGACCTTTGGAAAGATGTTTGAAATATATTGACGAGAAACACTGCCACACTATGAGCACAT
Source organism: Penaeus monodon (assembly GCF_015228065.2). Lineage (NCBI taxonomy): Eukaryota > Metazoa > Arthropoda > Malacostraca > Decapoda > Penaeidae > Penaeus > Penaeus monodon. Next base: position 9,124,170 of record NC_051414.1, read on the forward strand.
TTCCTATCTCTTCGCAAGGGAGGGTTATGCACACCATATATTTTTTGGATTAAGGTTGAAAATATTAGTGTAAGAAGAGATGGTATAGATTTTTGCATTCATTAAAGATTAAATTGATCAAGAAGCAACTTGTACAT
>NC_051414.1:9125970-9127536 GCF_015228065.2 Penaeus monodon
TATAATGATTCAGTGTATGAATAAAATGAATGCATTGTTCAATAGCCTAGATGAAAAAAAAAAAAAATGTTTTGATTTGTTTATCTTTTAGAGATTAACACATCTGGAATAATCCATTACTTACAAAACTGTATTGTCTAATTATAGAAGATTATCCTTTATCACTGCTGTGTGGGTGTCAGCAGATGATAAAACATTTTCCTATAGGTCTTGGGAGAACTGAGCTCTGTCACTCCATGTTTCATTATTCGTGTTGTGAATTGCTTTGATACTTTTTTCTGCTGTACACACTTAGCATCTTATAAGAACAAGTATAAAAAAAACTATCAATCCCCTACAGGTGGAATTGGAGAGTGACATGCACAGTTCCAGTGGGAGAAGATTGACAATAGCTAGGATGGATAATGATGATCAGAAAAAGAAGATGAAAAAGTGCCCTTTTTGCCCATACACGACCACAAGGCTCTCTCACATGATTTGCCATAAGCGCACACACAGTGGCGAGAAGCCGTATTCCTGCCACCTTTGCTCATTCCAGACCTGTAGAAGTGACAGTCTGAAAAGACACTTGCGTAGTCATGGCGGGGAAAAGCTTTACAGCTGTCAGCATTGCCCTCTGAGCTTCCACTCTCGGACAAGTCTTGGGAAGCACCTCTCATCTCACATATTTCCGGGCCCATTCTCTTGCCCCCACTGCCCTCACAGCAGCACCAGCCTGGATACTCTCAGAGAACACATGGCTCTGCATTTAGGACCGATGGAAGCTTTTGTGCAATATACAAGTTAGAATTTTAAGAGTGTTTCTTGTTCAAAGTTGTAAGAATAAATTGAGAAATGTATATTATTTTTATTAAAGCTGTCCTTTCTATTTATTATATTTTGTAGTACTACAGATTTAATTGAATTTATATAAATTATTTGATTACCAAGGGGTTATGCATTTCCAGTAGGATATTCCTGTACTTTGAACTTGGTTAAAATGATTGTTTGTGAGTGAGGTATGAACATTTCTCTTCACAGTATGTGTTATTGTGTATCAGAATGTAAAACTGAATATTTTGTTGTGTAAGTTAATCTTTCTTGTTTCTTTTAACATTCAAAATGAGGCATTGATTTGGCAAAACATTTATTGTCTGAGTTATCCATGCATTTCATTTAGAAAGATTTATTCTAAGCAGAATAAATGTGGAAAAAGGAGAATGTTGGTTTGATAAAGCATAGTTGATTTAGATGCTATGCAGTGGATGTTAGGCCTTTTGACACCTGGTCTCGTGAAGTGTATCTGAGTGGATTTGCTCATGGAACTGATAATAATGAAACTGCACTTTTTGTTGGATGAGCACATATCTGATCTGCTAATCCTTTGTGAAAGAATTACAAGGTCATATTGGATAAGAAAAATGGAGCAAAAGGCAGACATTTATGGGGACCATCATCAAAGTCACACAAATAACTGTTGGGGGGTTTTACTTGAAAATGAAAAATAATTGATGAAATAAAATGCCTTGAACAATCTGCCACTATGCACATCCCCCAAGAAAAGTAAAATTAAAGAAGAAATAAAGA
>NC_051414.1:9127565-9127683 GCF_015228065.2 Penaeus monodon
AACATTGAAAAAATAAGAACACGGATGACACTCAGAATTTAGCCATGTATTCACCAACCGGTTACTGCACACACATTTACTCTTTATAAATTATTGTGATCACTACTTTATCCATCCA
>NC_051414.1:9128161-9129991 GCF_015228065.2 Penaeus monodon
TTAAAAAAGAGAAAAACTGCTCATTTTAAAATAAAGATGACCATTCTTTATAGATTTGTTAATTTTATGTACTGGAAGACAAGATTTGAGATTTGTATGAGGATGGTAGTAGATCCAAATACTTATTAACACTGTCCTTAAAAACTACATAGAAAACTATCTGCTCCTACATAAGTGGACAGGCCATGCACTTGTCTAAATTTCCAGTTAAAGAATGTTGCTTCAAGAACCATTTTTCCAATCACACCAAGGAAAAGTCATTATAGCTACTGACCAGTTGATTAGCAGCATGTGAATTTGCCCTAATGAATGTGAATTCTAATAGATTAATTGTATTTTTCTTGTGAGAACTGTAATATCTGTCTTGTTTGTGTGCTTTTGTCTCAAAAAAAGGAAGACTGAGTCGAATTCTTTTATGTTTGCACTTTGAAAAGACAATTTTATATTTGGACATACCAATTCTATCAGCAGCGCAGAAATAGCCATAAGAAATCTAGTAATACGTATTGTTAACAAAAATTGTTTATATATATGTATATAACTTGTATGTCTCGTCTTTAAAATGATAGTGATTTGTTAAATAAGTTTATATTTTTTAGTTGGACATGATATGCTACCATACCTGATTAGCATTTCCTGATATTTCAGTGCACTGTATCTTTGGATCTGATACTAGTAAGGGAACCCTTATGTTGGCCTGCCCATTGTACCCTCCATTTCAGTTTCCAAGCTAAGTGGCAGTGAATGCATGCTTTAATCCTTAACCAGTCCCTAAATATTCAGTAAGACATTACTAAATCTTACTGTTTTATTTAAAGATCTGAATATTATAGAACAAAAAATGTGGGCCTTTCAACTTCATGGAATGATGTTCTGTAAAATTATTACAGATGTTAGTTAAATTTAATAAGATATGTCTCTCTAGGGTTTAGCTGCGTCTTCCTTCTGGAGAAAACAGTTTTGAGTATAAACATTAATGATAGTGACTAGCCTTGAGTAACATGAGCATCTCCAACAGGTGGGACTGGTGGTGAGCGATCACTGGAGAGATGGGATAAGACCCACACAAGGGCCACAAACCCTTCCAGGCACCCTTGCCAGGAAACACCTTAGCTTCGCCTCGTATGAATCTCATCGGATCAGTAGGCTCCACAGGAAATATGCTCAAAGTAACAGTGAAAGAAAACCCTATCTGTGTCCCCATTGTCCATTTAAGGCATCTCAGCGTTACCTGCTGAAAAACCATATGCGCACACACACAGGGGAAAGACCTTTTTCATGCTACCTATGTTCACAGTGCTTTGCCTCAAGAGGTACGCTAAAAACCCATATAATGACCCACACTGGAGAAAAACCTCATTCGTGCCACCTCTGCCCAATGACCTTTGCACGTGGCAGCACTCTGAAATCCCATATTATGACTCACACAGGAGAAAAACCCTATTCTTGTGACCACTGTTCGTATAGGTGCACACAGAAGAGTGATCTAAAGAAACACATAAACACACACAATAAATAGTCGTTTTTGATATTGTTTTGTGTATATTTTGTTTGATTTCTTCTTGAACTGTTTGACTTACTGTAATGTTTAGTTAGAAGTGGAGAGTGGAGATACATGGGACTGATGAATTTTCAAAACCTGCACCTTGCATTCAAACTGCTTGTAATAATGCCAATGTATACTTATAATAAAACATGTAGTTATTGAAGTAAAACTGTTTTATTATTCAGATATAAATATAAACTGACAAATCCCAGGAAAGAAAAAAGTTATTGGGATATATTTTAAGAAAGATAGAGGAGGAAGAGAAGATGAAAGAACAATATTAT
>NC_051414.1:9131216-9132543 GCF_015228065.2 Penaeus monodon
CAGCATTCCACATGAGCTTTCAGAAAATGGCTTCATTCAATATTTTTCTCTTCATGTGGCCTTAGCCGTCATTTTTGAAAAGTTTTTAGAAGTTTGCATGAAAGATTTTAATGTCAAGTTATTGAATTTAGTTTCATCTATGTATTTGCAGTTTATTTATATTTTTTTTTTCAGCATTTCCTTTTGTTTGCAAGGGATAGATTTTTATTTATAGGAAGATCTTGTCAGCACCACCTGTTTTGTCAACAATATTCTTTTTGAGTATTTTGTATATAATTTTGGTAATAGTTTAAGATGGTTACTATAATCACCAATACATATTACAAACATTTTTGTTGTTTAAAAAAAAGTTTATAGTTTGATAAAATATTAAAGTTAGGTAAGGAAATGGATTAAAAAAATTAAAAATTTAATTAATTATAAAATTTAAAAAAAATTTTTTTTTTTTTAAAACCAAAATAAGAATTAAGGGGCCTTCCCAGAAAAAGGGGAAAAACCTTTCCTTTTCCCCATTCCCTTAAGCCGTCGAAAAGAAATTTGGGAGGGAAATTTTAAAGGGGCGGGGGTTATTGAATTTGGTTTTTTGTTTTGAGAATAAGCCACCTTTTGTTTCAGGGGGATAAATTTTTTTTATGGAAGTTTTTAAAAAAAACCCCCTGTTTTAAAAAAAATTTTTTTTGAGTATTTTGACTAATTTGGAAAGAAATGGAATTTAAACCCTCTTTCCCTTTTTTTGAAAAAAGTTTTATTTTTAAATTAAAAAGGTTTTTCTGACCGGGCAACCAACAAAAAATTTTAAAGAACCCAAAAAGGAAAGGGTTTCCCCATTTCCTGAAAGGGGAAAAATTTTACCCATCCCCAAATTTCCCATGTCCTATACCAAAATAAAAATTTAAAGGAAAAATTAAGCGGGAGAAAAAATTTCCTTCCCTTTTCCCCTTTTAAGAGTGAAAAAAATTTGGTTTGATTCTAGCCAACTGGGGGCCTTCCCCCTGCCCAATAATTTTTTGGGTTTTTTTTAAAATTCCCCCTTTTGAAAATTCGGGGGAAAACCTCCAAGGGGGTCTTTTTATTTATAAAAAAATATTAAAAATTTATTTTATTTTTAAAATACTTTAATATAAGAATAAACTTTTAAAACTTTTATTTTTATTAGATTTATTTCTTTTAGTATTTAATTTTTAAATTATATTTTACGAAAAGGGGGGGATTTAGGTAAAAATTTTTATGTAAAAACTTAATATTTATAGTAATTTTTTGTATATGATTTTTTGTAAAAAGTTTTAAAATTATATTAAAATTTTAAAATTTTAATTTTTAAAAAATA
>NC_051414.1:9136281-9136446 GCF_015228065.2 Penaeus monodon
TATTAAATTTATTTTTATAAATTTTATAAAAACCCCCCCATTATTTATTATTGTTATTATTATATATTTTAATTTTATAAAATTATATAATAATAATTTTTATATATTTTATATATGTAAAACATATAATTAAAAATAAAAACCTTCTATAAAACATATAATACA
>NC_051414.1:9136825-9136931 GCF_015228065.2 Penaeus monodon
TCCTTTTTTTTTTTTTTTGGGGGGGGGGGGGGGGTTTTTTTTTTTTTGGGGGGGGTTTTTTTTTTACTTCTTTCTTTCCAAATAATATTTAATATACCAAATTTTT
>NC_051414.1:9144415-9144522 GCF_015228065.2 Penaeus monodon
ATTTTTCATCACTAAATTTTTTGTTCAGTTATAATGGAGATTGAATTTTTTCTGGGAAGGTAGACAGGTTTTGTTTCATATGTGTAAGATTCTTTTTTATTATATTT
>NC_051414.1:9144544-9145210 GCF_015228065.2 Penaeus monodon
TAGCTGATTTTGTGAAAGTGCTCCTTGTTAGTATTCCTTTAACGAGAAAGGAAGAGTGAGGAACTTGGTAAAGGATCTGTAGAAGCAATGACAGAGACTATGGAAATCTATACTCTGCAAATCAGAGTTAACGATTATAGTATTTCGAGATTCCAGACATTAGTAGATCCTTATAAATCTTAGTAACACAACAGGCATAAATGATTAAGTTATTTTTGAAAATCAGTAACGTGACCATCTTCTACAGATGTACCTGCAGGACCGCACCCTTGAGATGCATGATGCAAGAGGAACCTGTGGATCTTCAGAGAACTGCTGCTTCCCTTCTTGTCAAATCCGATGAGAAAAAAATGTATTGTTGTCTATACTGTCACTATGAAAGCAACAAGAACATTAAGCAGCATACCCACAGTCTATTTTGGGGAAAAAATCCCATGCCTATGTGCTTACTACCCCTTCAGAGCTAAAGAGAAAATCCAGCTGAGGAACCAAGAGCAGACTCGCATGGCTAATTGCCATTTGATAGAAATTGGGTGTCAGTGCAACTCTTGAGGTACGCATTATGACCCACACAGGAAAAAAGCCTTACGGTAGCCCCTTCTGCCCACCCAATTTTGCCTGGAGTGGCTTTCTGAAAAGCATTGCCCTGGGGACCACTTCCTCCAG
>NC_051414.1:9145247-9145663 GCF_015228065.2 Penaeus monodon
AACTGTTACTTTGCTGTTTTCCCAAGTATAGTGCTCTGATTTTAAGATATTGATATGTAAAGCTCCCCACACATTGTATAATGATAAACATGGATTATATGCTTTTTGTTTTTTAAAGTTTGAAATATTTCGTATTTACAAACCAACATGATTAAAATTAAGGTATAAGAAAGGAGGAATAAGGTCTCTTGTAAGTGTCTCTGTAGCTTGTGTGAATTTCTTTATGAATTTCTTTGTAAGATGGCAATGGATGTACAAAAACAAAAATAGATATTCATTCTTGTCTTACATAATTTTTAAAAGTTGGCATGCAGCAGATCATTTGAATTGTGAACATATTTGAGTTGGAAAAAGAGAAGCTACTTTTCTTCATGTGTGTTTCAGTTGTAAGAAATTATGCAGATATCATGAAACCT
>NC_051414.1:9145686-9146117 GCF_015228065.2 Penaeus monodon
GAGATGGGGAAACATCAAGTTTATTATCCCCACCTGTTGCATATTGGACAATTTGCTTAGATTATAGTCTAGCATAGTGTTCAGGCTAGGAGGATATTCACAGAAGAAATAACGTTTTGGTCTTACTGTAATCGTTCCTGCCAGTGTAAATTTCTGAAATGTTTAAATATTTTATTTCTCCAAGAGCAGATTGAAAGTAACCTTGGATGTACTATTAAAACTTGTTTGAGGGTCCCTCATCTTTACAGAAGTGAGGCCCTTAAATTTTGGTATTCTTAAACTGACACTGGAAACCCTCAGCTTCCTTTTGGCCATTGGTAATGCTGACAGAATTTGTTCATTATAAAATGTAGGTGCAAGTGAGAAAAATAATGAATAATAAAACACATGTCAGTGTGAGGTATTTACATTATACAAACAAGCAAGCTTTG
>NC_051414.1:9146168-9146477 GCF_015228065.2 Penaeus monodon
GTAACCGTCCTTAGTGTCTCCCAAATAACCAACAGTAAGAATCATCAGGAAGGGTATAGATAACATAAAACCAGATAATATGAATATTAAAATTGCCTGGTACAGTATTGTGCCAACTCAGTAGATGGTGCTGGGGACCATAGGGGGGAGCACTTTTTTATGGCAGGTTTCTCATAGCCTTTAAAGCGGTGTCACACTTGGATTTTTTCCACATAGTATTTTTGGCACATGTAGTCACACAAGTGGTAAGAACCACAGAACGAGTATATTCACTGCTGGCCCTTGCTCTCATTTGGGTGATGGGAAACA
>NC_051414.1:9146601-9146700 GCF_015228065.2 Penaeus monodon
CCTTTCATAATGTAAATATATTTGTTTTGCATTACTATAGTGAATATCAGTTATAGCTTATGAGTTGAACAAAAAGAGCAAAGGGAAAATATGCCATTG
>NC_051414.1:9146819-9147817 GCF_015228065.2 Penaeus monodon
ATTATGAAAAAAATTATATTTTAGTGTTATGTTTAGTTTTCTGTTTTTTAAGTATTCTCATGTATAAAAGTATTTAAGTTATGAAGCAAAATTATAGAGGAAAAAGAAAAAAAGGGATAAAGTTAAATTACACCCACAAATCACCAGTAATACACGTGTTTAATGAGATGGTAAAGGGCGAGGAGTAACAAATCTCATGTAAGGGTTTCTTAACTAGGAAAATGATACACCCCTTTGGTGCAGCCACCTTTACACCTTAAAGATGCCTCATGTACATAGATAGAACTGAAAAAAAAAGAGAAAAGTGACAAAGTGCACTCATTCTATAATCCGTATTTTGTTGCCTACGTATAATTTACCCGTCATTTTATGAAATATGACTTGAGAAGTTAATTGTTTAGGAGGGTAGTGGTGACATCAATTCCACAAAATTGTTTTTGGACATTTTGAGCTAATGAGTGATTGTTGAATGTCAGGTCGCATGTATTCTAGTTGCCAGTATTGGGGAATGCATTTTTGCCGATCTCAAAGAGGATGGAGATACAAAGAGCTAAATTTTCTCATGGACACAAAAATAAATTCAAATTTTACTTCAGAGCTGCAGTATATGCCTCTGTGGATATAGAAGTGCTTTTAATGATAAGAAATATTTTGTCATTTTACTGTTTTCTCAAAGACCAAACTGACTGACTTTCTTACAGATTACCTGGGGCCAGATCCCTACCATCCCCCCTCCCCCCCCCTCCACCACAGCATATTGTTGAAAGTCAAGGAATGCCAGAACTTAAATGAAACTCAAAATGTCCAAAAAAATAAGTGACTGGCAGTTCATAGGAAAGACATTTCTCATTACACGAGAAGAAATCTTATGCTTGTGTCTGTTGCCCATACCCAGCTGCCCAGAGGCAAACTTACCTAGATATTAAGCCACAAAAGTGGATCTGCAGTAGTAGCTTAGTGTGTACTTGGTGATTGTTCATGGTAGTAATCTCTCTCGT
>NC_051414.1:9148598-9148862 GCF_015228065.2 Penaeus monodon
CTCAGGAGTCACAGGGGAGAAATTAGATTTAATGTCAGTTTTTAGATATTTTTCTAAATGATCAGTGTTTTATTTTTGTCAGAAAAGAAATCGACATAGATCCTCCTGCGTTTGAGAATACCACATAAATTAAATGTAACATTAGGATGAGCAAAATAGTGTTGGCTGGGATAGATGGAGAAATTTTCCTGCTATATACAGTACCAAAATAATGTACTGAATTTGTAGTGGTATTGCAATAAAGTAGCCTAGTTAAAAGCCATT
>NC_051414.1:9151320-9151848 GCF_015228065.2 Penaeus monodon
TTTTTTGAATGAAAGGTTTACAGTGGTTTTCTAAACAGAAATTCAAGAGATAATGAAAGTATAATTATTGATCGAGGAAAGAAAGACTAAGTGCTTTGTAATCATCGAATTGCCTCGCTGATTTGCCATTGGGCTCACTCTGTTATTTGGTTTGATATTTGCGAACGTGTTGATCTATGTGTAAACATTTTGCTATCTTTTACACATTCCTTTAGAGCAACGTGTGTGTTAATTGGTTTTGTGTTCCCGGTGTCGCCTTCGAGTGAAATCCCTCTCATATTTCATTGAATGGTCATGACCAAAGTCACAGTACCATGGATAGAAGCAGTATCTGAAAAAAAATGTAGTTAGCCAGAATAAAACACCTCTCGATAACGCCACATAAGTACATACACAACACTGGGTTGCTACTGCCAGGACCTAAGCAGCAACCATGTAAAAGCAGTACATCATGTAAATCAGACGCTCTGACTCGCGTAGAAGAGTCGGGCTTTAGGGCTTTTGTGAAGTAACTTTGCTCGCGTCTCC
>NC_051414.1:9151894-9152791 GCF_015228065.2 Penaeus monodon
TGCAGTGGTGCCGCAGGTTCTCGACTCCCACCATCCTGTGCCGCCGTTCAGCTCTTCTCTCGGCCACCCCAACAAGCCGTTTTGCTGTCCGGTCTGTCCTTTCCGAGCCACGCATAACAGCAAGGTGCAGAGCCACATGCGAACGCACACGGGGGAGAGGCCCTTCTCCTGCCACCTGTGCCCAGCCAGTTTCGCCAGGAAGGGGAACCTCAAAACCCACATTCGAACTCACACGGGGGAGAAGCCGTACGCGTGCCCGCATTGCAAGTACTGCTGTGCCCACAAGAGTGACTTGAAGAAGCACATGTTTGTTCACACACGATCGTAAACACTATAGAGAGAATACTGCCAGGGCACAGTGCTCAGATATGGCAGTGTGAGCCAATACTTTTTAACTTGGTCATGTTATGCTAATCTATGTGATCTACTAACTAACCGCGGTGAAAACAAACACATAGACATTGTTCTTAAGAAAAATGAGACGGGTACTGAAACCTGCCAAAGGATTTAGAGGTTCAGTTTATTTTTATTGTATATGTGTGTGTGCTTGCGGCCGATTGTGTTTCTTTATTTCGCCCTTGGATAAATGGTAAATGTACTGGACTCGATAATTTTAGGATACTCGAAAGCGAAGTCCAGTATTTTTTCCTTATATCATGAAAATGTTGTGGACACGCGAGAGTTTCACCAATAAAAGACATATCCTTGACTAGATATGTAAAGCTGGAGCAACGTGATGGAAATAAAACTTAAATTCAAAGTATTGGGTATGCTTATCCTCTTTAGATATATCTGTCTCGCACTTTCTTGCTCGATCTCTGTTAAACTCGATCTCTGTCTCCCGCGCTCCCTTTCTCTCACACACTGTTTCTCACTCACACTCATGACTTTTAGCCC
>NC_051414.1:9154454-9154575 GCF_015228065.2 Penaeus monodon
CATTTATTATCTCTATTGCTGTGATTTATACGAATACAAGTGAATAAACTTTAAATCGTGAATCAGAGTAATCTTTAGCTCAAAGTACACGCATAATAGTTCCATTACTATCACTTTGTAT
>NC_051414.1:9154952-9155103 GCF_015228065.2 Penaeus monodon
TTTCGAAAATTTGGATGAACAAAGTGTTATGATATGTTATCAGTTTTCTCATGTGGTTTGGGATTTTTAATAATTTTTCTTGGGGGGGGGGGGGAAATTGGTGCTAACGAGTCCTCAGAAGTCAGAATGAAAATAATGCTTGTTTGTGGGT
>NC_051414.1:9155651-9156322 GCF_015228065.2 Penaeus monodon
AGGATGAGATCGGGGGAATTGTCACCGACAGAGGTGGGTGTATATCAATACAGAGTTGATCAACGTGGGCGCAATTGCAGAGCTTCTTTTCCAGTTTTGTTTTCTGCTTGATCTTATACTACCATGGGAAGCAAATTCCCATGTCATCAACGCATGACACACTCAGACATGCAACACAGACATGCAACACCCGCACGAGTATGAAAAACACACTCAGATGTGCAACACAGACATGCAACAACCGCACGAGTATGAAAAACACACTCAGACATGCAACACAGACATGCAACAACCGCACGAGTATGAAAAACACACTCAGACATGCAACACCCGCACGAGTATGAAAACACACTCAGACATGCAACAACCGCACGAGTATGAAAACACACTCAGACATGCAACACAGACATGCAACACCCGCACGAGTATGAAAACACACTCAGACATGCAACAACCGCACGAGTATGAAAACACACTCAGACATGCAACACCCGCACGAGTATGAAAACACACTCAGACATGCAACACAGACATGCAACACCCGCACGAGTATGAAAAACACACTCAGACATGCAACACAGACATGCAACACCCGCACGAGTATGAAAATGCCTTCTGTCCTGATTGGCGAGAGTCATCCTAACGAGCCCGATTTTTGACAGATGACGGAG
>NC_051414.1:9156415-9156804 GCF_015228065.2 Penaeus monodon
AAGATGTTCCAGTGCCAATACTGCTCGTACGTGACGGGTCGGAGGTACGACCTGAACCGGCACATGCGCACGCACACCGGGGAGAAGCCTTGGTCGTGCCCTTACTGCAATCACCAGTTCGCCCTCAAACACAACCTCAAGAGTCACCTCAGGACACATAAGAGAAATTACCAGCAGCTCCTGTGAAAAGAAAAGAATAGGATATGGAGAGATGTGGTGGAAGACGACGCACGGTGAGGGTAACCGATTCCGCCAGGGCTGTATGAGTTTATATTAAGATGATACGGGAGATTTCTGGTTTCTTGATACCCGGTGAAGATAATCTCGTTTTTATGTTTTTAAGTTTTAACTAAATACGTATTTTAACGGTACCCCGATACTGTTTTCTT
>NC_051414.1:9157164-9157336 GCF_015228065.2 Penaeus monodon
GTACAGAAATTTATATTATGGTCCCAGACGCGACCTTAATTTCGTAATATATATATAAAACACATGAATATGATTTCGAGAAGTGAGGTTAAAATGATGAACCTCTACAAAAATGGCTGTGATAAAAAACTGTAGTTCTTTCTGATTATTAGAATGATGCACCAACAGAGTA
>NC_051414.1:9157393-9157479 GCF_015228065.2 Penaeus monodon
ACGCTGCTCGATCTTTCTCCTCTTTCACTATCTCCCTCTTGTTTCACCTCAGTAACGTTTTCTCTCTCTGACTATCCCTGTCTTTG
>NC_051414.1:9157654-9159335 GCF_015228065.2 Penaeus monodon
GTTAGTCTGTCTGTCTCAGGCTGTGAGGTTCAACCGAGAATGAGGGTATAGCTGGAATTAATAGAATTTTTTGCCTGGAATATGTATACTATTACTAATAAACAAGAAGTAGTTGTAGCTTTCATGTTTTTTTTTATTTGATTTTAAACTGCTATTCGCTCGCATGTGAGATTCGCTGATGATGAAGACGTCTTGAGGAGGACATGATATAAGTTAGGTCGAATAACTGATGTTTTGTATATATATGTAATCTAGTGTACAATAATAGCTAAAACGTGTATTTCCTCTATATGTTGTAATTTATAGGCCATATAAGGCATGCGGAAGATGTTTAAATCGGTCGACTGAAGAGTTGAAATTCATCTGCTCACTGAATCATCGCACCCATTATGCAGCCGCCATTCCACCCAAAAGAAATCCATCTGTTCCACCACCCAGGGATCCATCCAACCGACAGATAGCCATCCATTCACTCATTTCTTTTTTTCCCTTTCACCCTCCGAGTTGAAGATCGACCCCAGTTCCCATTCCGGTCGATCGGGACTGAAGATTAGCATTGTCTGACCGCGCGTCATGGTCGGCCATATTTCTTTCCTTCCTCGTCAAATGGCCGTAGACGATAATCTTAATTTATCACTCGTTATTCGTAAGAGATTTTATATATATTTTTTTCCCGTGGGGTTTGTCCTGTGGAAAAAAACAGTGGTATATTCCTTTTATTGTATTAATAAATGGTGACTTATTTTTTTGTGTTTGAATATCCTGAAATGTTTATGGTACTGTGCATGTTCCATTTTTTGAAGAATATTTAATTTACAAATATTCTATCTACTTTAATGAAAAAGCCTTCTTGATTAGATTATAAAGGAACTTTGCTTCGGTTCTTAATAAGAATATGAAAGAACCATGCTTCGGTTAATAACAATAATAATGACTATCTCACTAACAGAGCATTATACAGTCTTATGGACTGATCTTGTGTAGGTTCAAGTAAAGGTAAAACGCGTATAATTTGTCCTATTGTTCTGAATATGTATGCAAGAATATGTTCATAGTTGAAAGAAAACACCTCTTGATATCATAGCATTTACAGAACATATTTATATAGATTTTGAAAATAAAATGTTTCGTTTCTTCTATTCTCAAAATTTAAGAATCATTCGTGAGTATTTAATCGTATCATCGTGTACCTCTTGATATCATAGCATTTATAGAAAATAACTCGCCTCAAATGTGGATTTATGGTAAAAGAAAAAGGATACCCATCACTTTTCTTCAAAATTAATTACCACTCAGTAACTTTACAAGAGAAAGCCCGGCCCACGTTGACGCAGCGGCTGATCGAGGGTGACGTTCCTCGCTGTCTGGAAGCGAGGCCTTCAATATTGCAACATCCGGAAGGAAGAGTCGCCAACGAGAATGAATGTTGAAAAGAAATGTGCGATCAATGACTGACGTCTCTTTTCTCTTCTTCCTTCCAAATTTCTTACTACCACACTGCAATGTCATCATTTCTAAGAGTTTGAAATATACTTATGCAACATTTTGAAAGGTTAAGAAATTCTATATATGGAAGAAATGTGAAATGTTATTTAGTATCCCCATGACAAATATCAAAATGCATTTTACTTTTAAAAATTGGCATAATAGATTGAATGAAGTGGAAAGATAAGAAAGTGCT
>NC_051414.1:9159352-9159605 GCF_015228065.2 Penaeus monodon
TATCCAAATGGCTCGGCAAGAATTAATGGTTATTTTTATCCAGCGGCGCAACAACAAACAAGAAAACGAAAGTCGGAAATTTACTAAAATAGATAAATGAATAATTGTGATAAATTGTATATATAATATTGAATGACAGAATAGACGTTTTATGCTCAAGAAAGCCAAACAGGTGACTGTAAAATCTTAAACAGAGGAGATTGATTTTTTTTTGTTAATATTGACAAAGATAATATGGTTATTTTGGGTAAGC
>NC_051414.1:9159640-9159757 GCF_015228065.2 Penaeus monodon
GTTTGTCAGTATATTCATCTAGTTACGTATTTATTAATCAAACCTGAAAAATATAGCGCCTTCTTCATCACTATTTTTATCATGTCTCAAATTCATGTAATGATACTTTAGAAGTAA
>NC_051414.1:9160177-9160383 GCF_015228065.2 Penaeus monodon
ATGCTCTGGTCGTGCCACCACAGCATCGTCACGCTGCACGGTGGCGGAATAAGCCAAAATGCGCGATCAAAGGTCTACGGGCGAAAGTTGACGATTTCACAACAGGACATCGTTCCTATTCTGAAAACATCACGACGAGAGCAGCGCCATGTCCTCGGAGGGAGATTTAGCTGGAAGGTACTAACAAGAAAAACGGATAAATGACA
>NC_051414.1:9160438-9160715 GCF_015228065.2 Penaeus monodon
ACGTATGAAAGACAGATAACCTGATAAATAGATAAGTGCATACGAATATAGATAGGTATGTGGACATTAAGACAGAAGGCCAGATAGATACGTAGACATTAAGAGGGAGAAATTAGTATACCTTAAGACAAGAAGATAATCAAATAGTTGTACATATAGGTCATAAATTGATCAGATAGAAATATGTAGATAGATGGATAGATAGCTTTAACTGGGAATACGAGAGCCAAGAGAGGATCGTATAATGTGAACATAGTCTGTAATCCTTCGCTTCCCT
>NC_051414.1:9161157-9161963 GCF_015228065.2 Penaeus monodon
TTCCAATCAACTTAGACCTCACACTTAACACACATGCATCCTCTCCGTTACGAAAGTTCGCGTGTCGAATTTGAAAATCCAAGAAATTTGCCTTAAGGTAAAGAAAATCATTAGAGAATCAAAATATATATAAATAACCACAAGAATGCAGTAAGAAACATGAAGAGTATGAAACAAATACATAACACAGTCTTTATGTATGCTAATGTTAGATTTTGAAAATAAATTGTTTCGTTTCTTCAATGAACCCATTTATTCAATAATTTGCCCAGTCGATTCTCAAAATTTAAGAATCATTCATGAGTGTTTAATCGTATCATCGTGTACCTCTTGATATCATAGCATTTATAGAAAATAACTCGCCTCAAATGTGGATTTATTGTATTTTCAAAATTATCTGGGAAATATTGGTTATCGAATACGTGTTTTGTGACTAATGTGGGGAAGCTATGAGGAAGAAGTAATTTCACGAGCTAATATATGCTGACTCATTTCAATTGTATCTTCTTTAGAATCACTCACAAGCAGGACAAGATCTGAGGAGTCACGTGGCGCAAATCTGATTTGATACATATCTGAGGTTTGAATGCAATTTTTGTTGAGTGAAGTTACTTCCAAAGCATCAAAAAAGGTTAAGATTGAGGACTTCCAGACGAGGCAGAAGCATGAGATGTGATCGGAGCTTGATTCGCATAGCAGACAAATAAAATCATATATAAACAGAAATATATATATTTTCGCGTGCAAATGTTTGCAAACAAGCGAAAGGACCATAAAAGACATTGATAGCGCCTACGTGGAAGTTT
>NC_051414.1:9162231-9163133 GCF_015228065.2 Penaeus monodon
AAATTTACAACAGAAAGCCCGCCCCACGTTGACGCAGCGGCTGGTCGAAGGTGACGCTCCTCACTGTCTGCAAGCGAGGCTTTCAATATTGCAACATCCGTGACGCGGGAAGGAAGAGTCGCCATCGAAGATGACTGGGGCTTCCATGTTAAGAATTGTGCGATCTATGACTGACGTCTCTTTTCTCTTCCCTTTCTCCTTCTCTAAAATTTCTCTATCTCTCATTGTCAATCACAATCTATGATACTCCTTTTATTCTATTAATAAATGGTGACGTTTTTGTTTAAATGTCCTGAAATATTTATGGTACAGAACCAGCTCCATTTTTCAAGAATATTTCATGTGCAAATATGAATTCATTTTTATCTACTCTAATGAAAAAAACCTTCTTAATAAGATTATAACAGAATGTGCTTCAGTTTTTAATAAGAATACGAAAGAACTATGCTCCGGTTAATAACAATAAAAAAAACATGCCTCGGTTCCATAATGACTACCTCACTAACACAGCATCATATCTTATGGACTAATCTTGTGCAGGTTCACGTAAAGGTAAAGTGCGTGTAACTTGTCCTGTGGTTCTGAATAGGTAATGCAAGAATATGTTCATAGTTGAAAAAAAACCTTTGTGTATATATATGTTTCATGTATTTTACCTAATATGCTGTAACCACTCAGCTAACAAATGTTCAAATCATTTATTTAAGAGTTTGAAATATACATATGCAACATTTTGAAAGTAAAAGTAATTCTTTATATGGAAGAGATGTTCATATATGGAATTGTCTAATATATGGAAGAAATGTGAAATGTTATTTAGTATCCCATGACAAATATCAAAATGCATTTTACTTTAAAAACGGGCATAATAGATTGAATGAAGTGGAAAGATAAGAAAGTGC
>NC_051414.1:9163156-9163832 GCF_015228065.2 Penaeus monodon
TCCAAATGACTTGGCAAGAATTAATGGTTATTTTTATCCAGCGGCGCAACAACAAACAAGAAAACGAAAGTCGGAAATTTACTAAAATAGATAAATGAATAATTGTGATAAATTGTATATATAATATTGAATGGCAGAACAGACGTTTCAGTGCTCAAGAAAGCCCATCGGGTGAATGCAAAATCTTAACACAGAGGAGATGGATTTTTTTTTGTAAATGCAGACAATGATAATATTAATCAGCAAGTTATTTTGAGTAAGTGAAAAAAAAAATATATATTTATTCAAGTTTAAGTAAGTTTTTGTCAGTACCACATGTGCTGTGTATTTATTGATGCTATGATAACATCAAAAGTTACACGATGACTTTTTTCTTGTTGTTTTATCAATTATATTCACAAAACGAATTTATCCATTTTGCTTTAGATTCTTGTTAGCTCTGTAATAATCAATAAAGTCATTAATTGCGATATATTCAACTCTATATATACAATCCAGAACAAAAACTAATCAAATAACAAGGGTAAAGTAAAAAATCAAAGGGAATTGAACTGAGTTTGGTAAAGACTGTCGCCATTCCAGGTGGCGGCAACACTCGGATGGTGACATGTCAGCAAAGGATAAAAAAATATTTTTTTCTCAAGAGAGGGCACGTCAACTTTAAGTGGTCAGTAGT
>NC_051414.1:9164122-9165178 GCF_015228065.2 Penaeus monodon
AAACTTCCACGGAGGCGCCGTTAATGTCTTTTATGGCCTTTCGGTTTGCTCTTCACGCAGTCGCACTTAAGTGATGATTACTTTGCGTTTTATCGGATTTTTATTCGTCTGTCTGCCATGCAAAATCGAGCTGCGATCACATCTCATGTTTCCAGTTTGTTTCGGAAGTTTTCAATCTTTTAACCTCTGTTGATGCTTTGGGAGTAATTTCGCTCAACGGAAATTACATTTGGCCTCAGATGAGTATCATGTGTTGTGCCGTTCGCAGGAATCATAAAATATGATAAGAGGGAAAAAGACAGAGAACCAAAACACCCAACGAAAGCCGTTCATGCATTTGCAACGAGGCCTCTTCCTCACCAGGAGTTAGCTGTGCTTCGAAAAAAAAAATGTAAATGAAAAAGAAAATAGGCGTAAACTGCATAAATACCGAAGAAGGAGAACGCGAACACCGTGTTTGGCAGTTGTAAAATTTCAAAGGTTGCAGCTAAGGTCATTATGCAGAAAACTAAGGGCATGAGCGCCAGAGAATTCCTCAGACCTTGGATAATACAAAATGTAACTCTGTGAGTATGATTCTAAAGCAGATGCATTTGAAATGACTCAGTTAACATTCAGTGACATAACTTCTCGACATAACTTCTCCACATCAGTCACCATGCATGTATGTGATTCTACGTGCTAATGAAGTGATTTAGATTATCAGATCTTTAAATTTCGTGAATATACCGCAATTTAGGGAATAACTGGGTAAGTTAAGATCACGCAACGTTCGATTTTCAAAATTATAACACAGGTACATAAACAGATTTATATTTGTATATGTGTCTTTTAATTAAATCTCCCCATTTAATTGTACTGTCCTCTACACGTGGCGTTCTTTTTGGGTTGCTGCTTATCATATTTTGATTCTCGATTTGTTTTCTTCACCTAAAGGTATTTTTTTTTGGTTTGGGTTAATTAACCACACAATAGTATGCAATGTTGATTTTCAAATTGTACTTGGTAAATTTTCGTAACAGCTGTAGAGAAGGCACATAGACACTGTGTGTGCGT
>NC_051414.1:9165417-9165738 GCF_015228065.2 Penaeus monodon
GTGTGTGTGTTTGTTTCCTTGCATATATGTTTTTTTCTTCGTGTGTGCATACTCAATTTTGCACTGCGGATTTGTACATACACGTAAAGCTAAGGATATACTGATACCCTATTCGAATGGCTGCATGGGTATATATAATGGAGAAAAGCTCGCGACAGTCGGATAAAGGAAACATTTAAAAAATTATCCTTTTAGAAAACACGTGCCCTTTAAACATTGTTCTCTTCCTGTTCCAGATGACGCCTTAATTAAGCCTCGTCCATAACATTTCCTACCAAAATTCGGGAATATTTCGATAGGCCTATTTCTTCCGCTTGTGTC
>NC_051414.1:9165776-9166294 GCF_015228065.2 Penaeus monodon
ATTTATCCAATTTATCGTCTTCAGTACTAAGTGTTATGTTGTTAATGAACGTAAATCTCTCGGGATTTATACACAGATAACAAAGTAAATAAAAAATATACATTTAGTAAAATTATGACATTATTCAATCGCACAAATGGTTTGCACGAACTCTGGTAAAATGGAGTTGCAAAATCTATACACAATATAAAACATATTAGTTTGTTAAGAAAATAAACTAAGGGCATAAAAGCAACTGCTGAACACCCTCTCTCGAACATCAACAAGGGCATTGCCCTCTGGAAATAAAGACAGATTTAACTCAATGATACTTTTAAGCATTCATAATTATGGGCTTTTTCTCCCGTCCTTCCTTTGCCCTTCATTTGAGCCGGGGATGAGGACGGCGCGAGATGAGGACTGAGGATGGCATTAGCCTGTGACACGACGGATGGTAAGTATGTATTCCTCATGAAGCTGAAAGCAGAAGGTGAATTTCTGCTCGATCATTCTACGATTCTACGGTCTATCTTCTAGGT
>NC_051414.1:9166442-9166746 GCF_015228065.2 Penaeus monodon
CAACAATACACTTCAGCGATTATGATGCGCAGAAGGAACCGCACTCTACTGTAAACTCTAACCATGTTCATTTCCCAATCTCTCATTCCATTCCTTTCTCTGAACATGCCAGGCAGCGTAAAATTCAGTCCACAGATCACACTATTCTTAACGTGAATACCACATTCACTTGTTGGTGACTCTTGGTCCCCGCGTCACGGATATTGCAATATTTAAGGGAACGTTTACCTTCGGGCGGCAGGTGCGTCAAGGTGGGCGGGGCCTACGATGAGGAGTATGTTTCGAAGCAAACTTAACAAATTGA
>NC_051414.1:9166791-9167094 GCF_015228065.2 Penaeus monodon
AGGCATTGATTCAGCATTTTTTTTATTGCAGATTATTTGATCAGTTCCTGTGAGATATGTTAAATGGGCTGTATTCCCCTTTCGTTGCACAGTAAAGTAAGTTTTTAAATCGATACTCTTGTTTACAGACGTAGCATCACGTGTAGAATGCTCTTTAAACTCCGTAACACCTGAAACATGCCTTGATATAAACATCTACCATATTCAAATGTAGTTCCATGTAGTGTTGGTTGATACGTGATAGGTAATGCCTTATCCAATTTTCCCTTAATTACTGTTATTCTCCGAAAGAATGTTGTTAAT
>NC_051414.1:9167438-9167643 GCF_015228065.2 Penaeus monodon
CAACTTCCACGTAGGCGCCGTCATTGTCTTTTTATGTTTTTTTTTCGTTTTTTTGCACACAGTCGCACTTAAATATATAATTGCTTGTGTTTTATTGCATTTTATCAATGCGTTCGCCATACAAATCAAGCTGCAAGTGTCATATGTCCGTGCAACTTATATCTCTGTCTAGTTTTGAATTTTTAAAACCTTTAACCCAGATATG
>NC_051414.1:9167985-9168312 GCF_015228065.2 Penaeus monodon
TGCAATGAAATACTTACGCAATTTTAAGGTCTTGCTTTTTGTGTTGTATTTGCTGTGAATGTTTATCTTTTAACTGTTGGAGAGAAATGTCATTTGGAAATGGGTAAAACGGTATCTTTATATTCCGTTATAGATATATTAATGTCATATTAGGTTAAGAAAATATTTTTTTTTATAGGAGTTGCGAGATGGTGATTATTTAGTGTAAAATGCTTTAATTTATCATCTTTGGAATTTGACGTAGCAGAAACACTGTGGCGTTCATAATTGCGTTAAGCATTATGATTTAAAACTACTGTTGTAATGTGGTCACACTATATATATATT
>NC_051414.1:9168343-9169391 GCF_015228065.2 Penaeus monodon
TATTCACTGAATTAATGCGTGCTGCAATTATGATTTAGATTTTAATTTCCAGACAATTTTCAAATAGAATAATCTACCTTTGAGGCACATCATTTTTGTCAGTACCATATGTATATTTGTAATTACGTAACTGATTTTCTTTTTCTTCATTTCACTTCAATTATTATTTTTTAAAGATTCTTGTTAGTTATGCAATATCTATCGATGCCATTTAGTTCACTATGAATAACTCAAGTATTTAGATAATAGTATTAGTCCACATGCTAAAGGGGTAAACGCAGTTCATAATGCAAACCTTCAAAGGAAAATAAAGCTAAATAAAATGAAATAAATAATTCAAAGGAAACAAAAAAAGGAAAATAAAGGAAATAAATAAAGGAAAATAACTAATAGAATAAAGTCAAATAAATAATTTAGCTGAGCTTGGAAATGACCAATTTATAAGCGGGGTCTTCAGTGTGGGCGGTGCTGCCCACTAATTGTAATCTCGTGATTTCAAGTGGGCGGTGGGCGGGTGGTGTGTAATCGCTACATATGTGAGATTGGACAATTAACAAAGAAGAAAGAAAAAGGTTTTACTTAAGAGAAAATATCTCCAACTTAAGTAGTATTTTTTTTTTTATCAATAAATGCATAAAATCTAAATAAATATTGAACAATCGTTATTCGATAACAAAGAGCGGTATTACTATAACTTTTTGGTTGTGAAGATGATTTACACATTCATTGTAAATTACTTTCACTTTCTCACACTTTTTCCTTTGTCCTCATTCACACTTTCTCTCACTTTCTCCTTTGTCCTCATTCGCACTTTTTCTCACTTTCTCCCTTGTCCTCATTCACATTTTCTCACTTTCTCCTTTATTCTCATTACACTTTCTCTCACTTTCTCCTTTATTCTCATTCACACTTTCTCTTCTTTTACCCTCAATAAAGAGGTTGTTTTCCCCTTTTTTCCTCCCTTTGTCCTTTCATTACTCCCTTACTATCTCTCTGTTTCAATGTCTATTTCCCTGTCGATCTGCGTGTGCAACTATCTATCAGGTTA
>NC_051414.1:9170221-9170903 GCF_015228065.2 Penaeus monodon
ATGGTTTTCCCAGGTGACGCCTCGAACTCTGGCCACGGCATTTCCTCCAAAATTCAGGAATATTTCGGTAGGCTCGTTACTTCCGTTCGTTTTCTCGTATTCCCCTTACCAGTTTATCTTTTATCTAATTAATCCAAATACTAAAATTCAGTACTGATTTTATTTTTGTTAACGAGCGTATTTTTATAAGCTACAGATGGTAAAAAAGATAATATATGAACATAATTTAATGCAGGTATGATGTTATCCGAACGCACAAATGGTTTGCAATAATGCAAAACGCAATAACATGAATTTGTTGTTTAGAGTTACATCTGCTGTGAAGTTGTTTACTTTGTTACTTCTAAAAAGAACGTTGTTCATAATGGGTAAAATATCTTTAAATTCCGTTGAAGAAAATAGCATTGAGGATATTTTAACAAATAAAAAAATATTAGTATAAAGTGCGTGTTGGATATTTAATTTGAATATGTATTTCGATAACCAAATGGTTTCCCAGATAATTTTTGAGACATGTTTTCGTCGGTATCATATGTGTATCTGCTTGAAGTTATAAGAACCATTAGTGAGTATGTAACTGCCTTTTTTTCAAATTTATTCATTTAACAAGTATGTTTATTTTGCCCTGGAGATCACGGGAGTACTTTTTTGAGGAGTTATGGAGCAATATGAAAATTATGAC
>NC_051414.1:9171034-9171303 GCF_015228065.2 Penaeus monodon
AGATGACAGTCACTGAACAAGGAGATTATTATATACTGGCCGGGAATCAGAATGGAAAAGGTTGGGGAACCACTCATCTAGACTAAAATACTAATGAAAATTACAAGGGATGAACGCGGTTGATAATGCCTAAGTTCAAATGGAAGCGGTCAGCTGAGTTTGGTACTGACGGATTTTTAATCAAGGATCTTCAGTGTGGGCCATTTCGCCATTTCAAGGGGATGGCAGTGTTTGGCGTGTAATCATTAAAATGTCATATTAGGCTGTTG
>NC_051414.1:9171343-9171667 GCF_015228065.2 Penaeus monodon
GGGAAGATTTAACTCTTAAAATATCAATCAAGGCATCGATATAACTCGTTGGTAATAAGAAAACTTACAAATTGAATTGAATTGTGAGTCAATCGATTATACTCTTTAGTCGTGGCGGTGATTATTCTCATTCACACATTCTCTCCTCAACAACGAGGTCGTTTCCTTTGTCCTTCGGAAAGCGGGGATGAGGACGGCGCGAGATCAGGACTGAGGATGGCTTTAACACGTGGCACGACGGATGGAAAGTATGTATTCCTTGTGAAGCTGAAAGCAGAAGGTGAATTTTCTACCCGATTATTTTACGATTTTACGCTCTATCAT
>NC_051414.1:9171725-9171896 GCF_015228065.2 Penaeus monodon
CGTCAGTCATTGATCGCACATTTCTTAACGTGGAAACCACATTCATCCTCGTTGGCGACTCTTCCTTCCCGCGTCACGGATATTGCAATATTGAAGGCCTCGCTTGCAGACAGTGAGGAGCGTCACCTTCGACCAGCCGCTGCATCAACGTGGGGCGGGGTTTCTGTTGTA
>NC_051414.1:9172163-9172899 GCF_015228065.2 Penaeus monodon
AAACTTCCACGTAGGCGCTATCAATGTCTTTTATGGTCCTTTCGCTTGTTTGCAAACATTTGCACGCCCAAATATATATATTTCTGTTTATATATGATTTTATTTATCTGCTATGCGAATCAAGCTCCGATCACATCTCGTGCTTCTGCCTCGTCTGGAAGTCCTCAATCTTAACCTTTTTTGATGCTTTGGGAGTAACTTCACTCAAAAGAAATTGCATTCAAACCTCAGATATGTATCAAATCAGATGGGCGCCACGTGACTCCTCAGATCTTGTCCTGCTTGTGAGTGATTCTAAAGAAGATACAATTGAAATGAGTCAGCATATATTAGCTCGTGAAATTACTTCTTCCTCATAGCTTCCCCACATTAGTAACAAAACACGTATTCGATAACCAATATTTCCCAGAAAAAATTGAAAATACAATAAATCCACGTTTGAGGCGAGTTATTTTCTATAAATGCTATGATATCAAGAGGTACACGATGGATTAAACACTCATGAATGATTCTTAAATTTTGAGAATAGACGGCAAATTAATTAATAAATGGGTAAATTGAGGAAACAAAACGTTTTATTTTCGGAATCTAACATAAGTATAAATAAAGCTTATCATATTTTGATCCTCTAATGATTTTCTTTACCTTAAGGCAAATTTCTTAGTCTAGGTTAATCAATTAACTACAATATAGTGGCTACTGATGATTTGCAAATTCGACGCGCGGAGTGTGTGTT
>NC_051414.1:9173310-9173516 GCF_015228065.2 Penaeus monodon
TGAATGAAATATGTTTTACAATATATGATTGAAAGAGATGGAGTGGAAGTAAATATTTGTAAAGATGATTAAAATTGAGATAAAAGAGTATGTTAGAATATTAGAATGGAATGAGTGTATTGTATATCAAATCGAAGTACTTATATGTAGTAAACATGGCAATATATGAGTTGTCAAAAAGACAATATTTGAGAGATGATATATAT
>NC_051414.1:9174392-9174549 GCF_015228065.2 Penaeus monodon
GAATATTTACGTGTCAGTCAATATCCGCGGACTCACTCGGCGCCCCTGCCCAGTGTCAAGATAAAGCTTTTTGCGACCTCGGGTGGTCTGCACCTGCCAGGCACGGTGTTCGCAAACCAAAGGACAAAAGACTTTGACGGCGCCTACGTGGAAGTTC
>NC_051414.1:9174678-9175407 GCF_015228065.2 Penaeus monodon
CAAGCTTAGTTGGTCACTTTTATTTGAAGTTTTGCATGATTAGCCGCCCTTATACACTGTAATTTTTATTTGTATTGCTGTTCAGTTTGTATATAATAACGTTATTAAATATTACATAGCTAACAAGAATCAAAAGTAAAATAAGATATGCGTTAATTGAATTTATTTAAAACAGAAAGTCAATCGCGTTCTCTCCAAAGGTCTTATCATGTATCTTTTAATGTTATTATAGCATCAAAAGAATTTACACATGGTACTATCAAAAAGAACGTCTCAAAAGTAAATCTTCTGTATTTTCTAGGAAATCTATTGGCTATTGAAATTCAAATATACAACTCGCATTAGCTCAAATTTAATGAACTGAACCATTTCTGAAGCATACTGTGAGCTCATTACAACAAAAATTTTAAACCATAATTTTTAATGCAATTATGAACCCTACAGTGTTTCCAGAGTTGATCAACTGAAGCATTTTGCATTAGTTATTCCTTATAACATCATTAATACAATTTAACATGTCTCTAACGGAAGATATAGATACTGCTTACTCACGTTTAAACGGTATTCTTTTTAGCAGTTAAAAAGTAAACAGCCTCGCAGGAGAAATACAATTCTTATCGTTACATAGACGTCTGAGAAACGCAAAACATTTCAGAATTGTTATATTCCGGAATTTTAGAAGAAAATATCATTGCTGAGGTCATTTGAAAAATCATGAATAGAAATCTT
>NC_051414.1:9177781-9177852 GCF_015228065.2 Penaeus monodon
CTCACTTTTGCACGGCTCAGATATATTGATATAGTGATACCCTACTCAAATGGCTGCATGGTTTGTGTGCG
>NC_051414.1:9178885-9179336 GCF_015228065.2 Penaeus monodon
CGCGACTGTCTGATAAAAGAAACAGTTTAAGAAAGTTTTCTCAAAACATTGTTCTCTTCATTATCCAGAAGACGCCTTAAACATCGACCATGACATTTCCTATCAAAATTCTGGAATATTTCGATAGGCCTATTACCTCTGGTTGTGTCTGTCGCATTTCCTCCATCCATTTGTTATCTTTTATATGATTTACCCAATTTATCATTCTCAGTAGTTTGATTTTGTTCGTGACCGTGTTATACCTCTAGGAATTTATATACAGATGACAAAGTAAAAAAAAAAATATATATATACCATTTAAAAGTGCGACATTGTCCAAACGCACAAATGGTTTGCACGAAGTCGAGTAAGTTGTAAGTTGTAATACGATATAACAGTGCGGGTATCATAATGCAGGAATCAAGACCATTTTAAGAACACAAGACCAACTGGAAAGACATATTAGTGGATG
>NC_051414.1:9179409-9179817 GCF_015228065.2 Penaeus monodon
AGACTTCAGAGCAAGGACTGTTGCAAGGGCGTGTGTTGCAAGGGTGTTTATTTTATAACTGTTAAATAGGATGTTGTTCATAATAGGTAAAATTTTATCTATATTATTATAGCAATATTGATGTCATCCTAGGTGAAGAAAACTGCATTTAGGACGATGTTTTAATGCTAAAAAGTTTGATATAGTGTATTAAGCTTCACTTTATAAATTCTGCAAGTTGAAAATGCGGAAAAATGTAGCGTTTATAATTACATTAAACATTATGGTTTAAAACTGTAATGTGGTCACAGTATTTATCATTTTTTAAAATTCACTGCATTTAAATTAACGTGTGTTGCATATTTGATTTGAATTGAAATTTCGATAACCAGATAAGTAATAGATCTAATTTTGATTTTTTTTCAAATC
>NC_051414.1:9180808-9180997 GCF_015228065.2 Penaeus monodon
TGATAGCTAACCCCTACATCCGCATAAGGTCAGTAAGAAAAGTCAAATGCCATTCAGTTCATTTTTATGTGAACCATAATGTTAACAAACATTTCATTCAAACAATATTCGTATTCTACACAGACGGAATACCCTGAATTATAATGAAAAGTCATTAAGAAGATGCTGTGTGAATAACCAGCTGACGAC
>NC_051414.1:9181054-9181333 GCF_015228065.2 Penaeus monodon
GACTTCAACCATTCCAGGGCCGGAAGATCGGAAGATGCAATACGGTTGCTAAACGCCAATACTGAGGAATCTCGGCGTCCAGGTGAGAATCGCTAATCGGGGAAAATGGGTGTGAAGTTGGTGATTCCGGTAATCTCGTACATTTCTCTAGAAAATCTGGAACGGGAAAGATGTATAAGAATAGCAAAGCGTCCCCGCAAAAGTCCTTTTCAAAGTGTACAGATTTTGAATCACAGGCCCTGATTTTATAGACAAAAAATAAAAGAGCTTGTCTTTACC
>NC_051414.1:9181375-9181603 GCF_015228065.2 Penaeus monodon
GTGGATACATGGTGTGTGATAATTTCCGACGAATTATTTCAGACTCGGAAGGGAAATGTCAAACACAAACCTGTACCGCCTTTGTGTCCGGACGTCCGGGTAGACGACCTCCCCCCCCGCCAGGTACCCCGTCCAGAAGCCGAAGCTGCCCAGGGTGACGATGCTGTGGTTGCAGGACGAGAGGAGCGCCATGTCCTCGAAAGGAGATGCACCTGGAAGGTTTTAGCA
>NC_051414.1:9181795-9182295 GCF_015228065.2 Penaeus monodon
CTTTCTCATATCCAGGGATAAATGGAAGAATACTAGGATAAAATTTACGTGTTAACGACGGAGCCAAAGTAAGCACTACAAAAGGCTTTTTCATAACCCTATAAGGCTGTGTGTGTGTGTGTGCACATTACACGTATGTCTATCGGTATACCCTTGTACTTTTCTAAGAATGTATGTGACTGTATGCATGTTTCCAGACATGCACTTTGCACCTCTTTTATAAGGTGCTAATCTTTCTTTCACTTAAAATTACCCGTATACATGGATACAAACTCCTACCATTCCAAGCACAAACACTTAATCCTCACCTGCGGAGAAAT
This sequence comes from Penaeus monodon, assembly GCF_015228065.2. Lineage (NCBI taxonomy): Eukaryota > Metazoa > Arthropoda > Malacostraca > Decapoda > Penaeidae > Penaeus > Penaeus monodon. Next base: position 9,182,116 of record NC_051414.1, read on the forward strand.
ACACATCCGAGTGGTTACCGAGCTTCATCCTGACGAAGGCCATGTCGTCCGAAGCGACCACGAAGGCCACGTCGTTGGAGAACTTTCGCCTGTAGTAATTGAGGGCCCTCGTGAAGTAAATGGTTCCGGGCAGCTTCCCGCCGAAGATCCTCTGAAAGGATGAAAGGATGAGGATCGAAC
>NC_051414.1:9182324-9182421 GCF_015228065.2 Penaeus monodon
GAAGGCAAGGCTATTGTGGGTACGTGTGGGATACAGTTATCGAAGAAATGAAGGATATATTTTGGTGCTATTCGAGATGATAGAAATTAAACGAAAG
>NC_051414.1:9182765-9183062 GCF_015228065.2 Penaeus monodon
GGGAACCACGAGCATAGAATGTGTATGGATGGAAAGTAAGAGCGATCTATTGTTAATCAATTTCTACAACAAGACATTATGATTGTTATCATCCTGGCAAATGACACTGTCTGTTCATTGTGGCTTTACATTGTGACTTACAAAGGCATGCTTTGCGTAGTCAGTTCGGCGGACGTGGAACCCGACCAGCACTGGGAGGACCGTGCTGTTGTTGATGGACTGCCACTCCTGTTGCACGTTTGCTAGGCTCTCTCTCACCTGTGTCCGTCATATCCATGGTATTTTATGAGTATAGTC
>NC_051414.1:9183188-9183376 GCF_015228065.2 Penaeus monodon
GTTCATATACATATCCGTATATGCATCTTGCGCCTAATTCCTATGCTATGGTAACGTGATCTTATCGTCCTTTGGTTAAGTACACGAATAAAACTCGCCTTTCGTTGTATCTCTTCCGCGAATGTAAATTCTCGTCTCAGGTCTTCCTTAAAAAAATTGAACAGATGAATTTCGAAAAGACAATCTGA
>NC_051414.1:9183554-9184139 GCF_015228065.2 Penaeus monodon
GCTCATGAAAGAAATGTATTTGTTTTCTTGTTTAGATTAAAATATTTACTTGTAAGGACGAAGGTTCCGGGTCCGGAAAGACCTGCTGCGGCATTTTCGATTTTCGTGAAATTATAATGGCTAATTCCCCCGGTTCTCCCCATTCGCTTCCAGCCCGTCGTGTTGCAGCCGTCTGGTGGGGATTTGCGAATTAGTGGAGAGCAAAGGCATTGACTTTGCCAGGACGCCCCCCCCCCCTCGGCGCCCCTCCCTCTCCCTCTCCCCTCCGCCTCCCCTCCCCCTCCCAACCTCCTCCCTGTAGCAGAGTACAAGGGTGAAGCTTCGTTTTGGGTAGAAATCTTGACAAACTCGTAATTACAAAAAACGAACCTCTGATATGCCTGGAAAAAAAGTAGACAAAAATAATAACAATTAGTGGGAAAAAATCTATTACTTGCACCTCTAGTTACCGGTGGGAGCATAAAACGCCCTTATCATCTAGAGTATTTGTAAATCCATATATTATTCACTTAGAAAATGTGAAATTGAAATTCAGTGTTAGAATTTCAGAATTCCTGACAGTTTGAGATAATATACTGCTTCAGA
>NC_051414.1:9185109-9185917 GCF_015228065.2 Penaeus monodon
GCAAAGTACAAAAGAAAAATGCCATGCCCATTCTGGAACCTCATTTTCGGCAATGCATGTCTGTCAGAAAAATGCCCAATCTCAGCCAAGTCCTGAGGCGAGCAAGCGCAGAATCACCGGGGCAGTCGGGGAGAGAAAGCGAGGGGAAACACGACAGTTTTTTCTTCATTCCTGGCATCACGAGCACGGTAGCATTGTAGATGTGCTTCAGGGCCCACAGAGTCGCGTATTCCCCCATTATGTTGCCCATGCGTCCGAGAGGCCGGGCCGTCAGCACGGGTAACTGATAACCGTGCCACATGCGATCAGGAAACTTCACCCATTTCCTCTGCGGCACCCAAGGGCCAGGGGCGTGAATGGAGTGTTTTTCCTGGAAGAAGACGTACATACTGTCCTAAGATGTTTGGTTAAGAGAGCAGAACAACAACGTCACATGAGGAGTCCATTCCTCTGAATCGAGGGGAAATTTACAGTGGGACGATCACTGTAAACATACTCTTATTATGGTATTTAAATCCTGTTGATCAGTCATTTACATATGAAACACAGACACACCCCGTTCACCACTAATGCACACTGCACCTGGTAACACTGTGTTTGGGAGTAGATATATACACAGGATATACCGGAGTGGCCTGTACTGTTAAATAAATGACCACTGATACAACTTATATAACTTATTATTACATTTTTCTCGGTGATAGATCTGGTAGAATGTTTTGTACAACTGATAAGTATCAGGTAAAAGCTAGACTCGATCTGTCTAGTTCGAACCCGCTTGGATCACCCTTCTCCCTTCTGTTTCTTC
>NC_051414.1:9186368-9186554 GCF_015228065.2 Penaeus monodon
GGTATTACCTTGTACTGGATAGCTGTTTTCCTAACTTCCAGTGCAGAGTCGTTCAACAGAGCAATATCTATCAGACCTGTGAAAAGTATTTGACAGCAGGTATTACAGCCAACAAGTAAGATGTGAGGATGGCAAATCTCAAAAGAAAAGGGGTTGAATAAGCTTTTAATACTTGTTTTATATCAG
>NC_051414.1:9186947-9187033 GCF_015228065.2 Penaeus monodon
TTACGTGCCGGGCTGAAGTTAGAGGGTTCCAGACTCACGACCCAGACCCTGCCCCCGTCACTTGTTGCCGGTCGCCTAAAGAATGC
>NC_051414.1:9187355-9187437 GCF_015228065.2 Penaeus monodon
GTTTAGATTCCCACTTGGAAAACTTGGGAGGGAAGGGTAACACCCATACTGCCTCACCCCCCCTAATGACATCTCTTTAATC
>NC_051414.1:9188285-9188519 GCF_015228065.2 Penaeus monodon
GAACAAACTACTTCCAAACTGTTACGTACAAGCCATACAAAATGGGCCTTCCTATAGAGCTGTGCAGTTCATGACAAACGAATGATCCTTCACACGATACTTTTTAAGAAAGCATAGTCAACATAAAATAGTACCAAGTGAAATCATATGTTTTGCGACATATGGTAAAAAGCATCTGTTTTGAACTTGGAGTAAAAGTAATACATGCACGAAATAGGAGGCTATGATTTTTTT
>NC_051414.1:9188906-9189212 GCF_015228065.2 Penaeus monodon
GGTAATTCATGTCAATTACTGATGTTTTTTTATGGTCGATATACTTTTTAATTACCGGAATTTCATGCCAATTTATATGTTGGGAAGACCTCTCCCTTTGGAATTTTGAAATATCATACAATGCAAAGGTATAACATTCAAAATAGGACGCTTTTAGGCCAAAAAACGGTGGCGTCCTTAATTAGAGATGAAATTTATGGACAGCCTCAAGGGCAGATATTTGCAAAAGTATGGAATTTTGACGTAGGGTCTTTTAAGCTTCCTAACACGAAGAGATATTTATTGCTCCCAAACATTTTAAAGGGT
>NC_051414.1:9190968-9191208 GCF_015228065.2 Penaeus monodon
ACTCACCATAGACAATGACACCGCAGATGACAGCAACAAAAAAAAGGACAGCGTTGCTTCCCGGATGGTAGTTATAAAATCTCTGCGGTGCACAACCCATGTTTCACATCTCCTGCCTCTCCCAAAGTAGGCTCACCCCGGCCTTACAACGACTGACTCGGCCCGAGAGAAACTTATGGAGCGCAGTGCCTGTGATCGTTTCGTGGTAATTTGCATATCATTATTACATACGGAGCTTTG
>NC_051414.1:9194110-9194565 GCF_015228065.2 Penaeus monodon
CAAGAGCCATGTACCCATGGTCTCCACAACAAGAAACAAGGCCTTTTTGCGTTAACGCCCCCAAAATCTCCTTTATTACACCAACCCTCCAGTCCCCTGGATATTTATCTCTCTATAACACTTGCAACACCCCCCTGACACAAAATACGATGAGCCTAAGGAGGGTGCACTTCTCATAGGCCTAGATGCACAAAAGAAGGAAAAGTTGGACTACACTGAATGCTCAAGACCTGCGCCACGTACGACCACACACACGCGTGCGCGCACATGTACGAGGAGGAGGCAAAATGAACAAGGAAAGATATTTGATATGAGGCGAGAGAGGAAGAGGCATGGTCGACACTTGCTTCCCATAAAACAGGTGTACTTACTTTGCTGTTAATTTACACATCTTAAATACACATAAATGATATCAAATTACTTTCATTAGCTGATGTAATTGATATTTCATTCCG
>NC_051414.1:9197686-9197802 GCF_015228065.2 Penaeus monodon
GGTCTCCCTTTCCCGCCATCTGCCCCTATATATCCAACACTTTACACATCAACCATTGCCACAAATATAATGCCATTAACACCCCATACAATAACACAAGTTCACACATACCAAGA
>NC_051414.1:9198428-9198998 GCF_015228065.2 Penaeus monodon
AAAAGCTGTTAAAGCACACTTGATTTAAGATTATCGATTGCTGAAAAAATATTTAAGCTTCACTGCCATTTCCATGTAAAGTATAGAAACATACCATAAATAGTATTCATGTATATGGGACTAACGTAGCAGTTATGGCTTTTAGAATAATGTTCTTTATAGGCTTCAATTATGTAAATAGATTTTAAAAATTCATTGATTAAATGTTGTTCATGAAAAAGATGTGTTGAAAGACGCCTATTGTTTCTAGCTGATGGAGTGTATAATACAGAAAGCGATAAGAGGAGCGATAGGCTAGCGAAATTCGTTCCTTATGTGATCAGTGTGAGGTGTAAAGCCGCGGTCACACTACTCCTTCATATCAGTTAACCGGTACCCAGCCCCACTTTTAGTCCCGTGGTACCAAAAGGCTGTTCATACTCACCCTCGAAGAGAACCATTGTCCCGTCTCTGTCTCGCGATATGCAAACATTGCGGGCATGGAGCTCTCGAGGGAAACACCAGTAATTGGATGTACGTCAGTTTTATTGCCCTCAGAAAGGTGAAGAGAAAAAGGAAGCAACCAAAACA
>NC_051414.1:9201496-9201772 GCF_015228065.2 Penaeus monodon
AATTAGAATTATCTAAATTGAATTAATAAAGATCTGCATTTGCAGTGCAACTCGAAATTGCTTTAATCTATATGAAAATAAGAAGATGTAATTTGAATCCATGTACATGCAAAATGGTTTTAATAATATTTTGTTATTTTCTTTAACGTGTCTAAAGTTTAGCGCGGAGCTCAAGTTATTGTTCAAGTTATTGCAGAAGCTCCATTAGCAATATTTTGTTTTGAAAGCTGCTTAAAAACATCATCATCATCTTACTCGTCATCGCGCTGTTTTCAG
>NC_051414.1:9203080-9203475 GCF_015228065.2 Penaeus monodon
AAATTGACGAGCTTAAGGAGCCTCTAGCTGTTAATCTGAAAAAATCTAACGATAAAATTGGTGGCCATAAAGGTATATGAAGAGTGTTTATGGTTTGGGCTAATGCACTCGTTAAGGTAAACTCGTGTAAATATTTAATTTAGGCAACGTAAGCACAGGATATATTTTTAAAATTCGATCGTGCTCATTAATGTTTCCTTATGGTAGTCCTGTTTTCTAGAATATAAGGAGGAAAGCCATTTTTTCCTTTGAGCTGCTCCAGATAAGATCTTTTATTATTACTATGAATAAGGCAGATTTTAGAACATTTTCGAGGCTCTGAGGAACGTATTTCTTCTATTGAGTTACAAAGGATTTCCCAACATATCTGGATGAATATTAGGACGGTTAATGTG
>NC_051414.1:9205700-9205879 GCF_015228065.2 Penaeus monodon
ACGAAATTTTACAGCAACTTCTTTCTTGCAGATTGACGCGTAAAAATGATACGCTTCATATAGCTGACGTTAATTATTGCTTTTATTATAAGTAGTCATTCAACTTGGGCGCCTTTACTTTCTTGCATATTGCAACATGTCGCTGACTTCCTTGATGGTTTGTTGCACACTTGTGTGCT
>NC_051414.1:9206632-9206833 GCF_015228065.2 Penaeus monodon
GCCGGGAGCCACCTCCCTCGGCCCTCCACTGATGACCCAATTAGTACGGGAAACCCTTTGACCTGTTTATTGACGTTAATAAAAAAAATTCTGGTTGATTTACAGCATGATTTTTTTTCATATCTGTATTTAGTTTGTTGTGGTAACATTGCAGGTCTGGCAACATCATTATTAAAATCTAATGGGTCTTTCCGTTATAGG
>NC_051414.1:9206993-9207095 GCF_015228065.2 Penaeus monodon
GAAATCGTATAGTATCTTTTTCCACCACTAAAAGATATACAGAATATAGGCACTTCCGTCTTAAGGCTTTATGCATAATTACAACACAGGTAGCAGTAAGAT
>NC_051414.1:9207212-9207359 GCF_015228065.2 Penaeus monodon
CCTCCTGTTTTTGTCCCCATCAATCTGTGATATTTTTTTACGACATGTGTTTTTGATAGTTCAGTAAGGGCATGACAAAAAAAAAAAAAATCGGAATACATACACAGTGTAAAAGCTACTTAATATTTGGAATAAGGAAGGCAAATA
>NC_051414.1:9207436-9208654 GCF_015228065.2 Penaeus monodon
GCTTTACGGGCATTGACCAGAGGTCCAAAGCAGCTGCGATTTAGTCTTGGAAGGCTGTTTTCTTTTTCCCCAGGGATGTCAAGATCACCCTTCGAGAACCAATTTTCATTTCATCTTGAGGGCCAACAAAGGTACATACCAGGCTCCCTAGGATTATAATTATTAAAAACCGTCTGATAATACATACCAGTGCATATAGTTTATTCAGTTATCAGATTTTGAAAGCTATCGGTAATGATACCAAAGTGCATATGCATAGGTATTAGCCGGTGGCTGCATCATCGTTTCCAGTCTGTTTCATTATATTAATTGATATAGTAATATGCATCTACCCTTCATGATAGCAGTGTGCTGGCATCAGCAGTAATAATGTAACTATAACCATTATGGAAGAAAGGTTACTGAGGAACTTTCAGTTTCTTAATCGTATATTACTTTTCCCCATGACGACCATAACTCCACAAACTTGTAACTCGTTTTATCACCCCGTGGGCCATCTATGACCATCCCGAGTTATATATTTGGTCTGCGGGCCACGAATTTGACCCTCTTGTCCTGACCTCACACTGAATCGATATCTTAGTGGTAAATTGAAAAAAAACTTGTCGGGTGGGAGATCAACGCCAACCCTAACCGACAAATACCGTAAACGTGCGTGTAAAACTTCTTCATGGAAACTGAAGGTGATGACCCTCTATGTAATGATAAAAACTGAATAATTCAGCTACTCCATCTTGTCAGTGTATTATGAACATACAAAGTAATAGCTGCTGAGGAGGCGGATGAATTTGAATAAACAGGCTCTGTATGATGATGTGTTTTAATAAGGCTATTATGTCTCTGTACCATTTCAAAGAGATTCACTGACGAATGTTTAAAATAAAACGTGCATAGCTTCTGGTATGTTTCGCTTGTTTGTATTTTTCGCTGTCCTTTAATAAAATAAGCCTAAACCCAATTATAGATAAGTCACATAACATTTTCGTATTAAGAAATAGCAATTAAAAAAAATCTACTGCTACCTGTGTCTAGGCACCTGAGCTTTTTATCTCGACAACGAATCGTCTTCTCACTCTGGAATGAAGACAGCATCTGAGGGAATCTGTGCTGCTCCTCTCTCTATATACTTTAGGCCAAGTCGATGATGCCCGAGTTTGCAGCTTAAAAAAAACTCAACTGGCAAGCTATCCATTGCGGAAATGTGTTTGAGTATTTTAT
>NC_051414.1:9208678-9208789 GCF_015228065.2 Penaeus monodon
TGGATGTAAACATTGAGCGTGTTGAGCCAGAACAGATAGCTACAGAAATACATTGGGAGATGATGCTAAGACACTGAATGCATGATGCTCTTATTCGTCATGTTGAGGATC
>NC_051414.1:9208812-9209816 GCF_015228065.2 Penaeus monodon
TACTAGCTCAATCTTCCATTGTTACTATGACCACACATATAAATATGGTCATACTTAATACTTTCGTAGTTTAATACTTTGTAGATGTTCCGCGATTTTTTTTTTGAAAATTGTATTTATGGGGGTTGAAATTAAATTAAAATTCCACTTTCTCTGATCTGATGCTGGTAGCGATGGTTTGTTATATATTTTACCAATACTTATTTTTTTTTTTTACCTTTGAGCCAGGTTATCTGGACCCGAATGATTTTTAGTAAGTTTCGAAATTATTATCTGACATACACATTTAAGACGCGACAGCATATACGCCTAGGCCTGTTTTCATCCTAAAATTTTCAGATATGAACAGTCCCTTAAAAAAGATTGTAAGTTATTGATCTCGTCCCACAAAAAGGTGATATAGGACATTTAATTAGTGCCATATTGAAGGGATCACCCTTGCAGTCCTGTGGTCTTGGCTATTGCCGCCGAACTATCACTATTGCACAGCCGCTGAACTATCTATCACTATTGCACAGCCGCTGAACTATCTATCACTATTGCACAGCCGCTGAACTATCTATCACTATTGCACAGCCGCTGAACTATCTATCACTATTGCACAGCCGCTGAACTATCTATCACTATTGCACAGCCGCTGAACTATCTATCACTATTGCACAGCCGCGGAACTATCTATCACTATTGCACAGCCGCGGAACTATCTATCACTATTGCACAGCCGCTGAACTATCTATCACTATTGCACAGCCGCTGAACTATCTATCCGGGTCCATAAATGCATGCACGGAGAAATAAGATCTTGACAAAGGGACACAGTGCTATAACTCAAAGTCGTTATTCGACTTATCATTGTATTTTTCCTTAACGATACATAGGGGAGTCAAAAGGAACTACATAGCAAGGGGGCATATGGGGGAGCCTCTGCCCTCCTTGCCTCTATAGACCTGCCACAGAGGTCTTGTTCTTGTTAAAGGTAATGGGTGTGGTAATTCTCTGCGAAG
>NC_051414.1:9210172-9210394 GCF_015228065.2 Penaeus monodon
CGAACATTTCATTTTCTTCCGTCACATTATTACATATAAAAAATATTTTTGATTGTCTGCTAATCACAATTATTTCGTTTTCTGTACATAAAAATGGGCTAGTCAGCAGAAACCGGAATAAAATTGGTGAGGTTTGAGCTCTGGAACATGGCTCTGGAAAACCTGTTGGTGAAAAAATGGGAAAAAAGTTACTATTTATGGTATATGAATAAATACATGAAA
>NC_051414.1:9210499-9210820 GCF_015228065.2 Penaeus monodon
GCATCTCCTCATTTGGATTTGGAACTCGATTTTAGGAAATGTAAACTGATTAACGACCCAACGCACAGAATGAAAATCATGGCCAATCATTTTAACCTTCAATTTAGTTCATTGTGACACGAAACCCTTAATGAACAGAAAAACAACAACAACAAAAACCGACCTGTAATTTCTATACAAGTGGACGTCCGGGTAGACGACCTCCCCCCCCGCCAGGTACCCCGTCCAGAAACCGAAGCTGCCCAGGGTGACGATGCTGTGGTTGCAGGACGAGAGGAGCGCCATGTCCTCGAAAGGAGATGCACCTGGAAGGTTTTAGCA
>NC_051414.1:9211796-9212023 GCF_015228065.2 Penaeus monodon
CTTTGGAGAAGTACACATCCGGATGATGGCCAAGTCTCTGCCTGACGAAGGCCATGTCGTCCGAAGCGGCCACGAAGGCTACCCCGTTGGAGAACTTTTGCCTGTAGTGATTGAGGGCCCTCGTGAAGTACTTGTCCCCCGGCAGGCTGGCTCTGAAGACCCTCTGGAAGGCAACGCCATGGAGGCAGAAGCTAATTAGGCAACCGTGCGCCTTCGAGTCATTGACA
>NC_051414.1:9212088-9212246 GCF_015228065.2 Penaeus monodon
TATTCGCCTTCATTCACTGTATATATTATTATTTACATTTTGGTTCATGGTTTCTTTTTCGATTAGGTTATCTAGTTATTATTATTTTTTACCAGTCTCATACTAGATATCTTTTAAAGAAAAAAATATAGCACAGACTGACAGGGTCAAAGGGGGGC
>NC_051414.1:9212431-9213013 GCF_015228065.2 Penaeus monodon
GTCTAGATGGAAGTGGCGTTACTTGTGTGTTACCTTGGTTCTATGAAAGTGTAATGAGAGAAATAACAAGCTTGATGGCAATCAAAAAAAGGAGTCTTGGTATTTATTTTACTGGAATTCAAAATCTTAAGATGGCTGTATTATGAATCATATCAACACTAGCAGGATAATAAAATAAAGTTTCTAATGATGATAGTGATGATAATCAAGGTGATGGTGCAGGGAATTTTAACGATGAAAAAGGGCGTACCGACCCGTGGACTTCTTCGAACATCAAAATACACTATGAAAAATGGTACGACAATGAATTATGTAATGATCGTCATCATGAATGCACTCGAGGTCAATATAACCTAGTATGGTTATGCTTCACTTATTTATATGAGGTCCGTATCTGCTTTTAATTTAGCGCATGAGCACTACTCTCCATCAGAGGCCCCCGCAGTTTTCTTGAAGGACCGACCTGAACAAAGGAAAGGTAGAGGAACCGAGCTATCGTTGTTTGCCTTTGGAAGGTTATTTTTGTCGGTGCGTTTTTATCATCCTGATTGGCAAACATGAATAATCAATGTAATTACGAGA
>NC_051414.1:9213562-9213933 GCF_015228065.2 Penaeus monodon
AAATTGACGAGCTTAAAGAGCCTCTAGCTGTTAATCTGAAAAAAGCTAACGATAAAATTGGTGGCCATAAAGGTAGATGAAAAGTGTTTTATGGTTTGTGCTAATGCACTCGTTAAGGTAAACTCGTGTAAATATTTAATTTAGGCAACGTAAGCACATGATATATTTTAAGATTCGATCGTGCTCCAGATAAGGTCTTTTATTACTACTATGAATAAGGCAGATTTTAGAACATTTTCGAGGCTCTGAGGAATGTATTTCTTCTATTGAGTTACAAAGGATTTCCCAACATATCTGGGTGAATATTAGGACGGTTAATGTGTCCTTCCCTCTTTGTTTCACATGAGTTTAATGCTGTATGTGTATATGTA
>NC_051414.1:9214170-9214538 GCF_015228065.2 Penaeus monodon
TTTACACATACAGCTTTAAAACTCATGTAAAACAAAGAGGGAAGGACACATTAACCGTCCTAATATTCACCCAGATATGTTGGGAAATCCTTTGTAACTCAATAGAAGAAATACATTCCTCAGAGCCTCGAAAATGTTCTAAAATCTGCCTTATTCATAGTAGTAATAAAAGACCTTATCTGGAGCACGATCGAATCTTTAAAATATATCATGTGCTTACGTTGCCTAAATTAAATATTTACACGAGTTTACCTTAACGAGTGCATTAGCACAAACCATAAACACTTTTCATCTACCTTTATGGCCACCAATTTTATCGTTAGCTTTTTTCAGATTAACAGCTAGAGGCTCTTTAAGCTCGTCAATTT
>NC_051414.1:9216484-9216760 GCF_015228065.2 Penaeus monodon
CTGAAAACAGCGCGATGACGAGTAAGATGATGATGATATTTTTAAGCAGCTTTCAAAACAAAATATTGCTAATGGAGCTTCTGCAATAACTTAAACAATAACTTGAGCTCCGCGCTAAACTTTAGACACGTTAAAGAAAATAACAAAATATTATTAAAACCATTTTGCATGTACATGGATTCAAATTACATCTTCTTATTTTCATATAGATTAAAGCAATTTCGAGTTGCACTGCAAATGCAGATCTTTATTAATTCAATTTAGATAATTCTAATT
>NC_051414.1:9218325-9218550 GCF_015228065.2 Penaeus monodon
TAAGAAGAGGCGTTGAAACGCTTGGCTGGGAGACGGAGAATCACTGTCACTGACCTGACATACGAGAAAAATCATATTGGTTAAAGCATGAAAAGGTATAGATTAAGCAAAGTTTGTAAAATCATTAGCATATCTTCCGCGACTACTGACAAATCTGCATGCAACAAAATTGTACATTTTCCATCATTGCTACATTTGGTATATCTCGACAAGTGAGTCGACCCC
>NC_051414.1:9218580-9219064 GCF_015228065.2 Penaeus monodon
TTATGCGGTGTAAACTAGAAATCTGCATTCATTTTCAGTTCGCTGAATAAAAATATTAATGAGAACTAAAAATTTAGTTTAGTTTAATTTAATGATATGTGGAAATAATGTAGTACATTAGAGAAATTGTATGAAAATTATATGAAAATTGACCTTACAAAATAAATCGACGTGATAACCTATGGTATGAAAAAAAATATATATATATATCTAAGGTAATTTGGACTTAGAAAGATTTTTAAAGCTCCCGGAATGCTGGTCTTGCGTGGGAGGGGGGGGGGCAAAATTCAGTTGAACTCGATGCCAAAATTCTCACATTGCTCCAAAGCCCCCGAGAAAATATTACGTAGCCCCTTGGTTCGGAAACACTGGAGAGGTTATATGACATCTTGTTATTCAAATTAAATTAAGGTTATTAATGGCCATTGTTGCCGACTTAACGAGCTTCGGATTTTCAAAAGGCGATGAGCTCAATGTGAGTGCG
>NC_051414.1:9220557-9220913 GCF_015228065.2 Penaeus monodon
CTCTTTCTCATGTGCTGGCTTCAATAAGGCTTTCCTTTGCAACACCCGATAAATCTACTAATATAATCATGAATCCTGTTACCACATTTATTCCTCTCCCCTTGTTTCTTTGTCCCATAATCTAGTATAAGAAAAGCCCACATAAATATGCTACTTCCACTGGTTAAACTGACTCTAAAATCAAGCACTAGCATTATCGTACAGGGGGGGCCTTTTACATGCAGTGGAGGGAGGCATCCATCTCGCACCCAGACCGTCAGCTGCAAGAGAGAGAACTGAGTGATGAGGAGCAAAGAGATAATTACGTGTGATTTATGTATGTAAATGAAACATAAAAAATGTTGTGTTCAGATTTG
>NC_051414.1:9222588-9222749 GCF_015228065.2 Penaeus monodon
GAAAGCACTGTTCCTTTGTAGACTGACTAACGACGCCCTCGGCCCGTCCGTTCCCTAGGCTGCGCCCCCTCTATACCCCAGGGCACAAGGCTCTAGTGACAGTCTATAGTCTTCGGCAAGGACTTTATGTAACACTTATGTAACATCTTAAGAAAAAAACG
>NC_051414.1:9222788-9223369 GCF_015228065.2 Penaeus monodon
ACAGTACCGCTGGCCTCTATGGTGCACGAAGACACACCTGTGATTTGATATAACGTGTGGGTTGTCCTCACCGTAAGAGCAGACGAAGCAGATGACGACGATCGGAAACAACGCAGCCGTTCGCGCTGGCTTCTGCGTGCGACACCACGAGATCAAGCGAGAGAGTTTGTTCAGCTGACCAACCATTTCTTAGACAGCCCGTCTTTTTCTCAGGAAACGCGCAGGGAAAGCAACTACCTGCAGCAGCGGAGGAAGGGAACACCGCAGAAGGAGATCGAGGGAGAGAGAGAGGACTCAACACCTTCCGGTTTTCGAGGCTGACACCGCACTGGGTCCGCGCGCCGCCTGAGCAGACTTGAACAGCTGTTAGCAAGCTGCCGTCGCACAGAAGAAAAAAAATCACTTGCAAATTGCAGAGACAACGTATGAACAAGGCAGCTCCCGGTCACACGGCGAAAGGGCTATGGGTATGCGGTATGTTGTTGTAGACGGTTATGCACAGCGAGCTATGTAACACCTTATATGCTGCGACTTAGTCATTCTGTAGAGGAATATCTAATATACCTACATCAATGCGTCGT
>NC_051414.1:9223418-9223486 GCF_015228065.2 Penaeus monodon
CATTTAGACTAATAAAAAAATAAGTAATACGCATCGATATCTGAAGTTTTTGAAGTATTTGATGGAGG
>NC_051414.1:9225722-9225786 GCF_015228065.2 Penaeus monodon
TAAAAGATTTTGATGCATTAGACGTTCGAATCCGAGAACAACATAACAATCTTTATTGAAAAGG
>NC_051414.1:9225843-9225988 GCF_015228065.2 Penaeus monodon
ATATAGATAAATGCGTGTTTTTTCATGTTAGTGCAACGTCTCTGAAAAAAAAAAAAGATACGGTGTTTGGAATAACCGGGAGGTTAGAAATACCTTGGAAAATATGTATTGTACATTACATCTATTTTTTTTTTGCTTGAAGATG
>NC_051414.1:9226025-9226103 GCF_015228065.2 Penaeus monodon
CGTGCATGTGATTCACCCGGGCAATCCAGTTAAGATATTCGCACGCTGTTCTTTTCCGATTTTACTCAGGAATTTGAA
>NC_051414.1:9226184-9226261 GCF_015228065.2 Penaeus monodon
AAACGGATGTAGGAAATATTTGACCGGCATTTTGGGTCCTGTTTATTGATGGCTTATTTCTCTGTCTCTGTGTACAT
>NC_051414.1:9226639-9226715 GCF_015228065.2 Penaeus monodon
AGTGCCAAACAGATTTAGCACTATAAGGGAACGTAAGAGAGAGAGAGGATAAGATATAAAGACGAGAAATGAGTAG
>NC_051414.1:9227294-9227379 GCF_015228065.2 Penaeus monodon
CTTAGGTTTCTCTTAGGGATTCACCCCCCCCCCCCTCATATCCCCTCTCGATCTCTTAGTCACACACATACACACTCGTTTGCTA
>NC_051414.1:9227578-9227663 GCF_015228065.2 Penaeus monodon
ACGCGGTTGTATATGTGTGTGTAAATATCTGTAATTGTTAAATTATAAGAATATAAGGACAAGGATGAGGAAACAGCACAAAGGG
>NC_051414.1:9227731-9227904 GCF_015228065.2 Penaeus monodon
ACGTGAGGTGCAAGAAGAGAAACTCAAAAATATGTTTATGAGATCGACAGAAAAAAAAAAATCATCGATGCGAGATGTTGCAAAAATAAATTCTGAATTAAAATGACATGTATACAATCAGTGCCTATGTGCATCATATTCTAGTGACAAACCTTTTTCTTTTGGCATGCTTA
>NC_051414.1:9229465-9229893 GCF_015228065.2 Penaeus monodon
TAATAAAAAAAAAAAAACAAAAAAAAAAGATACATTGAAAACAAAAAAAAAAGAACAAAACATAAAATAAAAGACAAAAGCATAAAACACAAAATAAAATACAAAAGGATAAAACACAAAATAAAAGAGAAAATGTAAAAATACAAAAATCACAAAAAAAAAGGAAATCGAAAAGGAATATATAGAGTTGAGTTGAGTTGAGAGGAAATAAAGTTAATCGAATATATAAGGAAATAATCAGAGTTAGTTCAGTTCAGTTCAGTCGAGGAAATATAATGACTTAGTTCAGTTCGTTAAATGTAAGGAAATAAATAGACTTCGGTTCAGTTGAATATATAATATAAGGAAAATATAAGGAAATAATTAGTTCAGTTCAGTTAATTGATAAATAAGGAAATAAATTATTTAGTGAAAAGGATAAAGATTAT
>NC_051414.1:9230232-9230505 GCF_015228065.2 Penaeus monodon
CGCAATGGGATTTAGACTCTAGGGGGAAAAAGTATATAAAAAAAAGTAAAAAAAATAAAAAAAGTAAAAAAAAGTAAAAAGTAAAAAAAGTAAAAGAAAAAGTAAAAAAAGTAAAAAAGTAAAAAAAAAGGTTAAAAAAGTAACAAAAAAGGAAAAACAAAGTAAAAAAGTAAAAAAAAAAGTAAAAAAAAGTAAAAAGTAAAAAAAAGTAAAAGTAAAGAGTAAAAAAAAGTCAAAAAAAGGTTAAAAGAAAGTAACAAAAAAGTTTTAAAA
>NC_051414.1:9230531-9230611 GCF_015228065.2 Penaeus monodon
ACACACACAGATCTATGGCTTTCAAAAAAGGGCCTGAGTTTGCATTAAGGACTGATGGAGCGGGAACGACACAAGGGCTT
>NC_051414.1:9230817-9231148 GCF_015228065.2 Penaeus monodon
TTTTCCTACACCAGTAAGAAAAACCGTAGTTATCTCTGTTCGATAAGCAAAACAGATCATTCAGGTTTCCCTTATCGCGAACATTTTTTTCTTGTGTCTGAGGGTGCTTAAAGATAAGAAAAGTGTTGATAACGTCGCTTTTAGTCTACTGCGCTTCTGTGATATTGTGGTAGATGTGAAGTCAGAACTTGCGTTAGTGGTTCAGGTTCTCCGTTGTCGGTTATTTGGAATAATAGATGTTATGTAGCGTTTTATATCATCAGTAATTCTACCAGCTCGTATAAGGTGAAAACATGGGTATTTGGGTAATATTTTATAGGCTGCTGTCGTG
>NC_051414.1:9231315-9231494 GCF_015228065.2 Penaeus monodon
TTCTTCCTAAGCCGCCTCTGCCAGTCCCAGTCCTCTCCCCTTATAGCTCCAGAAACGTTTGCAGATGTGAGAAACTTTAGTCGAATTCAACGGGCGCTTAGGTTTCGATGCAAATACAATTTACTTCAGAAATTCGTGTTTGTCATGAACTGTTCCATGAATCTTCTGGGATCTAATAA
>NC_051414.1:9231574-9231847 GCF_015228065.2 Penaeus monodon
GCGAACATTTTTTTCTTGTGTCTGAGGGTGCTTAAAGATAAGAAAAGTGTTGATAACGTCGCATTTAGTCTGCTGCGCTTCTGTGATATTGTGGTAGATGTGAAGTCAGAACTTGCGTTAGTGGTTCAGGTTCTCCGTTGTCGGTTATTTGGAATAATAGATGTTATGTAGCGTTTTATATCACCAGTAATTCTACCAGCTCGTATAAGGTGAAAACATGGGTATTTTGGTAATATTTTAGAGGCTGCTGTCGTGATGATATTGGCAAAGAGT
>NC_051414.1:9231996-9232109 GCF_015228065.2 Penaeus monodon
TTCATCCTAAGCCGCCTCTGCCAGTCCCAGTCCTCTCCCCTTATAGCTCCAGAAACGTTTGCAGATGTGAGAAACTTTAGTCGAATTCAACGGGCGCTTAGGTTTCGATGCAA
>NC_051414.1:9232695-9233464 GCF_015228065.2 Penaeus monodon
CGAACACATGTGCGCATTTGTCCGAAAAGTCTCACCGATTCACATTTGATCACAGTTTCCGCGTTTGAAATCGTCTAAAGAGATGCTTTAACGCTCTCTTTCATGCGGACACGACCGGCTTAGTTTAATATGGTTGTTTTACTGAGGAAAACCGTTTTTGCATTTCATCCCGTGCATTTAATGTCCCAGTGTGAGTTATAACACATCTGGCGGTGGGTTCTAGTGCTGTGGGTGTACACGATTTTGATGTAATATACTTCTGTATTAACTTGTCGTATCATCAGGCAGTGCAGTTTGGAAATATGCCGTTTATCTAGCATATCACGATTACTTATAATGTCTTAATATTCGATAATAGCAATAGTAATAAAAATTATCATATTTGTAATTCTTACCGTAAAGACTGACGATGCAGATGGCAACGAGCGGAAACCTCACAGCTTTGCGGGTCGTCTTCTGGCCGTGACACGAGATCAGGCGGGAGATTTTGTTTGGAAAACCGGCCATTTCTCGCGTGCAGCGTCTTTCTCTGAGGTCTTCTGTATTTACACATGTGAAAATTAGGTAATGGAGATTTGTTTTTTAAGCTTAAAAATCCAAGATAAGTCTAGGAACCATTAGCTGCCAGAAAAGAAGAAATCATTCCACTGGCACTCTATACCAAGCTAGCACTGAGTATTGGAAAACTAAAACCAAGAGTCTTATGGTTATTCTAAGGTTCACATCATCATGAAAGAATTAAATTTTACAGCATCTATGAAGGGGACTG
>NC_051414.1:9233545-9234159 GCF_015228065.2 Penaeus monodon
TCATCATTCCCCGATACCATACACAGACACAGACTCTGTACACTTATCCGACCATTACTGCTGTCAAGACTCACCAGAGACGCGTAAGGTCTTCAAGGGAAAACGAGCAGCAACAGGAACCCGCAGTGAAATGAGCTACGTGAGAGACGAAGAAAGCGATCATAATGAAATTAACAGTGACTTGGCTTTCGATAATCAAAGCAGACGCGAAACTGAGCCTTGAACACCTGTTAATCGTGAATTGCTAATGGCTGCTAAGCGATTAATATCGCTTTTACGTCAAGGACCATATATTTACCGTTAACTTCACAGTTGTTGTAGATTTGCAGTTCTTAGTCTGAGTGACGATACTACCATTACTGATCATCTTTTACTACCTTTATCATTACTGTTCTTTCCTCCTTCTTATTCTTAGTTACTGGACTATTTCAGTTTATGTAGTACTAACGAAGGAAATGTTGATCAAAGGAAAATGCTAAAAAATAAGGGTTTCATGCTATACGAATTTTCTATTGTTTCAAAATTTCAGTTTCTCGCAGCATAAGAATGTCCACAGAAGTGTCTAAATGTATTTTACGGAGGACAAGAGAGAGAGAGAGAACGAGTAAAATAAT
>NC_051414.1:9234582-9234791 GCF_015228065.2 Penaeus monodon
GGGAGGGAATATATGTATCAGAGTATGTATTACTTATTCATCAGATCAAGTACACCTCTTCTTACCTGTGATATTAAATCAACTGACATATGGTTAATTAACTGATATATACACATGTGACGAGCCAACTTCTCTATTTAACAGCGGATCTCAATTTTCACTACAGTTCCTTCCATCTACACATCATATTTCGTGTAATCCACAACAAA
>NC_051414.1:9235919-9235983 GCF_015228065.2 Penaeus monodon
ACCGTACACTGAAACAGTTTTCAGTTTGATTAAGAATTGAGAAATGGGAATTACGGCAGCAAGA
>NC_051414.1:9236239-9236687 GCF_015228065.2 Penaeus monodon
GATATGGCAACACTAGAGACGGCAGAAAGCACACCATCATAATAATAATTGTTTTATATTACTTTACCCAATTACCTCGCCCCCTGAATATAAAATTCTTAAAAAGCAATCAAAGTGGGTGACCAGCTTAATCACCACTCATTTGTTATTCTGCAACAGCTGTTCGAGTCGCCTTTGCTCAGCGCGTCTTTAGTTTAACCTTGCTATTCGGAAGGAGTCGCACCCTTAATGCATCCTCTCTCAGTTACTTGTTTTTTAAATCCCTCTTTAAGCCCTATGCGTATCTAGTAAGCCATAGAAATATAGTGAGGTTGGGGGGAAAAGGTGTGTATAATCTGTGTCTCTGTATAAAGGGTGAGTATGAGTACAAGAGTAACTTTGGGAGAAAGGTATTTTCAGAAAATTGCTGCGTAGCTCAAGCTTCCCCGCTTGAGGAGAGATCGTTTGC
>NC_051414.1:9236764-9236843 GCF_015228065.2 Penaeus monodon
TCATCATTTTTTTAAAAATTATTATTGCAAGTATTCAGTATCTTTGTTATTGCCTTTTTCCATGGTTTCGTTTTCGATT
>NC_051414.1:9237396-9237833 GCF_015228065.2 Penaeus monodon
TACCATAAAATATCGCTCAAATTGCTGGGGTCAAAAAAATGGGGCGGAGCCAATGACGTTACCACTTGCTCTTACAGTGAACATTAAGGTGTCAAGGTATGTTTGCATGACGCAGAAATAAAAAAAAACATCGTTCAATGGGGCACGGCAAGCAAAGCATAAGACATTTAATTTTTGGTTTTCTTCAGACCTGGTGCTTTACATTCCGTTGCCTTCTGTAAATGAGGTCATTAAAAAAACGAAAAAAAAGTCATATTTACATGGGAGTCAGCGTTAAAAAAAGTTTGTCAGACGTGCGAGAGTAGAAAAAGTGATCACATGTGTTTGATGAGAGACAAGTGCCGAGGCAAGGTGGACATTGCGCGCTAATGATATGCACCTGTAACAGTCAATCTGCTTGATCATTCAGTTGTTTTTTCTGTGAATAAACCAGTCTC
>NC_051414.1:9238139-9238449 GCF_015228065.2 Penaeus monodon
TTCATATGTTTGTGATTAATCTTGGTCTAATATGGGGGCTAGATTAAAATATTCCCAGCCTCATTAGTATTCAACACATTTTTCTTCTGAAGTATAGGCACAACTGCTAATTTTCTTCATAATAGATTAAATCTTGCCATTTGATTTTTCATTTCAACACATATAAACATACATATTAGTTCACGTTGTATTACTTTGTCTCGTAGCATCTGGCCCACCCGTAATGCTGCAACGAAGGCGCCCTAACTCATGCATACAGAACGGTCACCGATTCCGTGAAAAACGCTGCCAGAAAACCTTTAGGCAGTAT
>NC_051414.1:9238811-9238903 GCF_015228065.2 Penaeus monodon
AGTGGACTTGTTATTTACGAAAGGGTTGTATTTCATGATTATAATGAGTGGCCATTTCTATTTGCATAAATGTTTTTGTTGTTATTTTTTAG
>NC_051414.1:9238962-9241182 GCF_015228065.2 Penaeus monodon
ATCTCAATAAATAAAGTATATTTACACTAAATATTTATGGTGAGTGTCCGTGACTCTTAAAGGGTTAAGAACCATCGTTTTATATATTGTTCTTAATGGTTTCAACTTAAAGTCACACAGTGATCATAAAATTCAAAATAAACAACGTTTTCAGCCATAAAATCGATGGAAAACCGTATAATTTCTAAAAATGAACTTTATATGATTTCTTGCGTCACAAATAAAGCTTTTCTCGAATCTCTGAATAAAAGATGATGTACAAAGTAACGTTAAATATTAATCTACATGCTAAAATACAGTAAACTAAAGGAGGCTCAACGTAGCAGCAAAAGATTCGTTTAGTGCAATGTTAATAATTTGGTAAATCCGTTGACCATGAGTAATGTAAAGGAAATTTGATTTAAGAAACTGATAATATTTGAGGATTTTTTTTTTATGAAGCTAATGAGATGCATCATACATATCTTTTCGTACATAGGAATTCCCTACGATCTTTATATATTTAAAAAAATATTACAAGTCAGAGAGAATAATACAGAATAAAAGTCACAAACAACTCAACAACAATGTTATCATATGTATTCAAATAAATATAAGCTGTTTTGTCTTACAGTGTAATATTTTGCATTTGGCACTTAATTTGGTTCAACGAATGCCGGGTAATATTTAGATACAGTTTTCCCGGAAAAAGAGCATATATCATGTCAGCAGATGTACTATAATTTCATTTGTGAGTTGCCGAAAGTTTCAGGAAAGAATATGTAGGAACATTGGGAGAACATTCGAAACTCGAAGTAAAAAGTGAATTAGAGCGAACCGTCTTTTTTCGATTTAAAATTTTTGAACAAGCAACTTGTACGTTTTACACTTTTATTTCTAAATTTTAAACCTCTAATAACTCGATTAAAAAAAAAGTCTCGGAATAAAACTTTCAGAAAGGAAAGATATAGAACTCAACTGTTCTTTGTTTATTTCATATTGTTTTTTTTTTTATTGCCAATTTGCAAAATTGGACAAAGAAAAAAAAAATAAATGAAATTAAACATTTCCCACTTCAACAGGTCAACAAAGTTTACGCATGGAAATATCAAATATTTTTTTCTTGATGAACATGTTATTGAAAATTCACTGGGTTTCAATAGGCATACGTCTTATTATTGCAGTTTGGTGCGGTAAATCAATGTTTTCATGCATATCTGAATATGCAGAGATCGGTTCCATGGCCTCGCCAGTTCCCTAACTTGCGTAATAACATGTAACTCAGGCTGGGGCTGCAGTCCTCTCAAAGGTATCCTCGGTTAGAGTGGTGATTTGAAGCACCGTAAACATGAAACCTTTAATTAGGTGCTTACCCTTTATTCTGCTCGTCTGATGCCTGTTAGGAGTTGGGGAAAGTGTTTATACTGTGCAGGTATGTAGATATGTGTATGTATGCATGCAAACCCTTGCATCCATACATAGACATTGCATTATCCATTTTTTTCTTTAAAAAAAAGTGTTAATTTGGGTTGCAGTTCGAAAAGTTACCAAGTAATGAGTAAAAAGATAATTCTTATAGCGTTATCTTAAAATTTTATCAAAAGTATTCTAAGACATTAAAACGCACACAAACCCCCATTTTATAAGCTCTACAGCTACATTTAGTATTTTTCAAAGTAGGAAGTTTTTCGAAACTATTGATCTTGGGGGTGGGGGGTAATTATGATGGGAATTTCATGAATGGTGAAAGATATCCAAAACAGACCAATTTTCACATTTATCTTTTTTTTTTCTTTAAATCCATACACTGTCCTTAAGTCATGGCTGAGTAGTAAAGTACCATTACTATATACTCACGGATCAGTTGCTTTTGCAAAAATGATAATTGGAAAGAAAGAAACAACAGCTAATTTGCCTTCTACTTGGGCCAAAGTCGAGTTGAATAAAGGTACAGGTCGGAATCTCAATAAGGATAACCAGAGACATTTTTTGTATCTACGAAAGGTGTGTGTGTGTGGGGATGGGGTCAAGGTTTTGTGGAAAATCATGAAGAAACATTGAATATCGAAAAAAAGATTTCTACACGCTCACCATACCGTCAGTGAAAACTCTACACGAATAAACAGTAAACTTATTCAAATGACAAGACCGCACTCTGCATGACATTAAAACCGTAATGACTGAATGAATCCACAAGCAGCTGCATATCCCTACTAGTTCCTATATGTATATAGTCGGAAA
>NC_051414.1:9241325-9241785 GCF_015228065.2 Penaeus monodon
ACTGTTCCCCGACTGCTTCCCTCATGCAGTGGTGGACATGCACACCTCTGCTTCGCCTGGAAATAATTACCGGGTACCTGTAGCTTCACCTGATACCCAAAACAGCTTCTAAAGCAACAGGAATCTCAAGCAATGATAATTCGGGGGTGCGGCGTTACGGTTTTGAAATATTCTAGTTTAAAAGTTGCAGGAGAATATAGGTGTATTTAATTTTCTTTATATGATTATTTAAGACTTTATAACTTCTGTGGAATATATATTATAATTTATCTCTTTAGGGAAATGGGACAGATAATTAATTCTAAGAATATTTTTATATGAATATTTCTTTGATTTTCTGTAGAATCTACTCGTTGGTCATACAATAGATTCAACTAATATGGATCACTGTTTATTCATAAGTGATATAGACGACATTCATAGAGTTTAAATCAATATATCAAAGTCAATAAATGCATTA
>NC_051414.1:9242302-9242406 GCF_015228065.2 Penaeus monodon
TCCCATATACAAGAATTCCCATGGCCTCTCGCGCTTGCGTTTTTGGAAAATGGTCGCCATGTTGGAATTCTCTTGAAATTCAAATATCTCGTAAAACAATGTTT
>NC_051414.1:9242433-9242625 GCF_015228065.2 Penaeus monodon
CCCACTCCATAAAAGTTGTTTAGAATTGATTGTTTTTTATAGCGCTAACTAGGTTATCTTATTGTTAAGTAAATGTACATGAAACAAACTTATATAAAATGTTTATTTCCAAAGACAATTTCCACTGAACTGGTGGCCTGTTGACAAAATGCATTGGAGCAAAAGCTGTAGAGCAAACATCCTTCTTTTGAA
>NC_051414.1:9242704-9242986 GCF_015228065.2 Penaeus monodon
CACACACACGTGTAAGTATATTTTTGAAACGTAAGAAAGTTATGATAGAATAGAGACTGAAAGCCAACATGGCTTTGAAAATAAACGTTTTACTTCAATTTTTTTCCAATATGGAGACCAAAACAAGCGCGGGAGGCCATGGGACTTCTAATATATTGTTCAGAGCACACATATCTACATTTGGGCCAAGTTTCAGCTCTTATCTAACTATTGCACTAAAACCCCATACTTTTTCTCTAACGCTCCTGGGATAATATATAACATCCCCTACTTAGTTCTATG
>NC_051414.1:9243076-9243385 GCF_015228065.2 Penaeus monodon
TACTGTAAGATTAATTATTGTATGATTATGTCATGAATTATTGCATGGTTAATTATTGGAAAAAATATGTCTTGAATTATTGTAAGAATTACTGATTAATTATTGTAAGATTCTTAAGCCAGAATTTCCTCGGAACTGTTTGTGTTGAAAATCCCTTGCTTAGAAATGTATTGGTTGTTGTTTGTGTGCTTCTGCAGTGGCCACTACGCTACGATGATATATTAAACTCAGTCGAAAAGAAGCTAACACAGGATAGTTCTTTTGTTCTGGTACTTTTCTCCTAATTCACTATTGTAACGGCTACACTTG
>NC_051414.1:9243441-9243674 GCF_015228065.2 Penaeus monodon
ACACGCATGGCATTACAACGGCTGCACTTGTCTATCTCCCTCCCCCCCTCTCCCCCCACCCCCTCTACATGTACAGTCCCTACTTCACGCCATTCTGCAGAACACTGCACTGTAGTCTGCGCGTATGTGAGGTATGTGTGTAAAAGTTTTCTTTGCTGTTCTAATCACGTACTTTTGTTTTTTGAGTGTTTTATCGTTTTCTTTTTGCTTTCATAATAGCGATCGAGTTTTGA
>NC_051414.1:9244044-9244282 GCF_015228065.2 Penaeus monodon
CGTGCACGGCAAGTGTCGTTAAAGTGTAACCTTGTATGCTGGTTTTATTTCACATATATTAATATCCATCAACATATGATGAAGTGATCGTAGTCTACATTAAAAGTTCACTTTGCCATTAAACTTTTTTTCCTTTGCATTTTTCGTTATGTTCAAGAATTTAGTACAAAAATAATCATAAAAAGAATTACTTCCGTTGATGGTCTTCAGGAGCGCTTTTGGACTTTAGCCAAACTCC
>NC_051414.1:9244344-9244719 GCF_015228065.2 Penaeus monodon
TGCGTCGTAGAGTAGACCTATCACTCATCAGGAATTCCAGTGTTATTAGTGATCTTCCTGAGAAGTCGTTAAGCGATAGGGGAGCCTGACGGCAGTTTGCACATTCATTATCCTTATTTCAATGGTGTCTCCTTCCTTATACATATATATTCTTTTTCATTATCATTTAAGTCAAATTTCCTCTGCAATATCTGTTTTTCAATTCGTACTTGTGTCTCGTTTTCTTTGTTCCATACGTTCGTGTTTTATCGGTTGACTCATCTATATATTTTTATCTGTATCCCCCAAACACGTTTCTGTTCATTAATTACAACAGATATTCTTTGAGATTATAGTTGGCTTATGTTCCCTTTTTATACATTTATACACAAGCCA
>NC_051414.1:9244816-9244993 GCF_015228065.2 Penaeus monodon
TGGAGTGCGTAAGCATGCGTACAAGTGCACTCATCGCATGCTTAGTGGAAACTATCATCGAATGGTATATTAAACATTCACCTCATTTTCTCTTCCATATGCAAAGCGACAAATCCCGTGGTTCGATAAGGACCAGATAATTTTTTTTTTCTTATCTCTCTCTCTCTGTGCGCGTTC
>NC_051414.1:9245059-9246186 GCF_015228065.2 Penaeus monodon
ATACGAGCGAAAGGGTGTCCGAATGAGCTATTTCCCATAATCTATGCGACCACGATAACGCTCGCATGATAAAAGCCAGCACTTATCATATCCACCTTGTGTCATAGACAGATATACTGATAATGGCGCCCCCGCCCCCCGCGGCCCCTTGCCATCGGCCGTCAGGCAAATGTCAGCGGCAACACGATTCGGCCGCGAGTCGACGTGCGCGCTGCGGGCATTGATCGACGGCTAACGAACGCCGGTGCGCGTTGCCCCCAAACAGTGGCGTCGTCGCTAGGGCGGCCTGAGGCGCCGCTCCTGCTCCACGCCCTTCCCGCCGCGGATCTGTTGCTGCGCTCGGTTTCCAAGACTGTTCTGTGACTTGATCACCTCACTCATAGCTCGTTTCTTCCCTGCTGAACTACTGGACTCTTGTATGGAGATAGACCGTATTTGTTCCGAGGAAGTGCCGGTACCCGCCATGAGGGCTTGAAAAAAGGATAATGTAATTTGCAATACTTATGGGAAAAGCTACAGAGGCTCTGACGTTGTGTTCGTGAACAAACATTCTTTTTATTTCCTTGTGATGCCCGAGAGTGAACGGAATCCATTCGTAGGGCAGCATATGACGTTTTCGCTCGTACCAACAGGTGGCGCAGCTGATGGAACGCACTGCCTTCTTCGGAACACGCGAAGTTGAAACCGGAATCGCGCGCACGTGAGAGACATGGGGATGTGGTTCTGGCGGTGCCGACATCGCGGCCGCGTGTGCTTCGGGAGCGATTTCGGGCCGAGGACCGGCCAGGGCGGGGGTTCAAGCGGCAGCTTGGCTCCGGCCCCGTCATGCCGCCCCTGGGGCAGCCCCTGGGCACGTCTCATGCTCCTGACAGCGCTCGCCGTCATCGGCTACGGTGAGGCTCCGCCTGCGTTTTCCTTCCAGTGATGCTCTGTGGAAAGACTGTGTTATGCTGACGCTATAATTTGCCTCAACGATCACGGTTGATTATTATCCAGTGTGTGTAGTATGGTAGTGGACTGACTCTTCAGTATAAAGTAAGATGATCTGAATTGATTCAAAAAGACTCCTTCCAGGATAGAGAGGCAAAAGGGGGAAATGACCTCCTTGCCTAAAAAAGGAATACATG
>NC_051414.1:9249416-9249753 GCF_015228065.2 Penaeus monodon
GTCGATCGAAACTGCAATTGTCCATCTCTCAGATTGCCAGGTGTACAGGATAGTGCACACAACACCTGTGTGTGCGACATGACACCTGCAGACTATGATAACCTATTTGTAGTGTAACAATTTCTCATGCAAATTCTCACAAAATAACCTGGTTTACTTAATTATACTTTTCTCCTCTGCTTTAATTTTTTTTTAGTGTACATTAGATACTGACAGATTTATGGCATACATAAATAATCGGGAGAAAATGTAATATTTTAACATAGAAATGTAACTAATCATTGTATGGAAAAGCGACATGATCGGGTTACTAATATTTTTTAAAATTTGACTGGAA
>NC_051414.1:9251427-9251756 GCF_015228065.2 Penaeus monodon
AAACTCTAAGTATCAGAATAGGCCTTTATTTTCATTATTATCCCTTCTACCAATCATTATTTAGTCCATATCTGTCTATATATGCATTCACGTCCTCAGGTATGCTGGACACATACCTGCGAACACCTGCCGTGCCCCGGGGAAAAGGTTTTAACTTTGGGGGCGGCGTGAAAAGAACGGGATCGTTGTTACTCGGGATGGGGCCTTCCCCGCTCAGGTGAAATTTCCGTGTGGAATGCGTGCTTTTTTTTTTTTGTTTTTGTCCCCCCTCTCAACACGAATACATGTTTTATTTTTTTTATTTGTTTGTTGGGATCTATTATATTTTT
>NC_051414.1:9253585-9254189 GCF_015228065.2 Penaeus monodon
CGCAATTCAAGAGAAGATATATATAAGATTACATTCTTAAAAAAAAAAATCAATAAATACCAAATAAATTTAAATATTTATAGTCTGAAGTGGCTCACACATTGAACAGAAAGACAAAGGGGGTTAGAGATATATACAATGTACACGAGGCCAGCGGAATTTGCTTTGTTCCTCTGATAAGTTTTTTTCTGAGCTTATTTGATAACGATTCAGTGTGAGAGGAAGTGTGATTCGCAGAAGATAAGAAAGCTCTATAAAAAGCCATTGAGTTGGAGTTCACATTGCCTTTTTTATTTAATTAATTGATTATCTTATTATTGTTATGAATGAGAGGTGTGGAAGAAGATTATCAGACATGTGAAAACAAAATGGTAGTATTCTTTACGGTGCGACATTTATCACTTACTTTGATAACAAATAGTTTATTAAAATTATTGCAAGATCAGGAAAGAAAGAAAAAAAACAGTAACTTGTCAAAGAGGAAAGTGCATATGACAATTACATATTAGTTCCCTATACATAATATTGCTAATGCATTCAACAAAATGCATACAACAGATTTAGTCTTGAAATGTCGATATCGTTGTGCAATGGGTAGGGGGGG
>NC_051414.1:9255093-9255287 GCF_015228065.2 Penaeus monodon
TCTTGCAAGGGGATTGCAACAAGGGGCCTTTTGAGTGTTTAACTGCCTTGCTCTCTCTGTGCAAAGCATTCGCTGTGTGATTTCTCTTCTTGTTTCTTCTTCGGATAGGCTTGCTTTGATCGGTTTCATCTGTTATAAAACTATTTTAAAATCCATTACAGCTATATATTTTTTTTGAATACTGCAGAGGTAGA
>NC_051414.1:9255972-9256556 GCF_015228065.2 Penaeus monodon
TAGCGTATCCATTTTCTACATAGAAGGACTAAAACTTTGTAATCTTTTTAAAGGAAATAGTTTTTGTTCTATGGTATGAAACTCTAATAAAGGAATATTACCTGTGTCTATCAAGCGACGGGTAATTTCTACAAGGGAGGGACCAGATAGAGGATCTTTTATGTCGCTAAATACTCACAGGATAACCCATTTGATTATTCTCCCTGCCTTATGTGTCATCTTCTTTCCCCTACACTTAACGCCGTTTTACCAGCTCCTTACAAGCTCACACAAGTTCCCTTTTATCAGAACTTATAATCCCGTTACTTTTTTTTTAAACTCGTTTCCCTCACTCCTCCAGGACGAGGCTGCCAACTACATACCACCCACAGTCGTGCCGCCGAGTAGATGGGTGAGATACAACCGCCAATGGCATGGCTACCATCTACCTGTGATCACGTGCCAGCCCCTGGGACGCTTCGGGAATGTCATGGGCGAATATGCCACGCTCTATGCCCTCAGGAGGATGTACAATGCCTCGGTTGTCGTTACTCCGGCGATGAGCTCTCAGCTCAACAAAACTTTCCCGGGCCTGTCGCTTCCTT
>NC_051414.1:9258047-9258195 GCF_015228065.2 Penaeus monodon
CAGTAATTCGAGTACATATTCCAACATGCATTATACAACGTTTTCATTCTTTTCTGTGTATATAACGAAAGGGACTAACCAGATGTCCCCCTTGCATCACGCGTGCAGTGTGATAGCCAACACAGGTGCATCCGATGATATATTTCCA
>NC_051414.1:9259003-9259697 GCF_015228065.2 Penaeus monodon
TTTTTTTTTTGCTAAATTTTCATTTCCAAAAAGCCCCCCCTTGGGTGTCCAGGGGATCAATGTGGTACTGAAGAAAAAATTTTAAAGGTCATTATGCTTTAATCTTCGGAAGACTTACTTTAAAAATTTTTCATGAAGCTTTTGCAAGATCTATCACGACCGAGAGGACACCTTCCTAAAAAGTTTATATACATACCCCCCTATGCTTGAATCCTTTTTCTTTTTGTTCAGCACTAAGTTTTTTACAAAATTTTAGTCCCAAAGCTTTCGTGATTGTTTATCACCCAATTTGCTGAATAACTTGTCATGATTTTTTTTTTTCATCATGAATTGCCAATGTGTTTCTTTTTACCCATTTTGAACATTTGAAATCGGGGTTTTATTGCAAGGAAGCAAAAGGGTATGAAAAAAAAAACAGGGGTTTTTGGGGAAGGGAAAAGGTCGAGTAAAGTTGATAAAATTAAAAAAAAATTAAGATTTTATAAAGTACCCTTGGAACGCTTAAGCTGTAGGGGGGAAAAGAGTCACAGCTCTTATGCGCAAGCGTGGGGCTGCGCAGGGGACTTTTGGGAACCAATCGAAAAACAAACACAATGATACCCCCCCCCTTTTATGGGCTTCTTTTATAGTTTTACTTCCTGGGTTTTGAAATCGTTGACTGCCCCGCTTAATTATCCTTTGCAGCTCCTCCATT
>NC_051414.1:9259841-9260301 GCF_015228065.2 Penaeus monodon
TCATCACCCTAGTTTGCTACATTACTAGATTAACGATGTGATCTATCCCCTTTCCGGCGAATAAACGACAGTAACCAACTTTTGCTTTCATTATTATACCTGTCTTCCTTAAACGTCTTTTTTTTTGGGCTACCGTTTTATCCTATACATAATAACCCCATCATTACTATTACGAATTACAAAAGCACACCGTACCCCCCCCGGCAAATCCGCCTCGTTTGACTGGGCCCTTACGTCCCGCAACCCCCAGCATCGTCACCATGGAGCTACGGCTTCTGGCGGGGTACTGGCGGGGGGGGAGGTCGTCTACCCAGAGTAAATTGTACAGCGATTACAGGTAAGGATCTGGGTGTAGGGGGGAGCCCCCGTCTTACTGTACGCAACGCCGTCCCCCCGTGAAAAAAAGGTTTCGTTTGTGATTTTAAGCAAAACTTATGGGGGGGGGAGGGGATTTTCTAAG
>NC_051414.1:9261247-9261649 GCF_015228065.2 Penaeus monodon
TTATGACTGCTTGAAATTCCCCAGTTTCTCCAATCGTGTACGAGCGCGTGCGGCTCGAGAACTTTACTCCGCTGCCGGCCCGTTGAAACGCATCCGTCGGCAGCAATTCCTCCATGTGCCACTTAAAACTTTAAACTGAGACTTGCCTTTACTCAGCGTTATTTTTTAAAGGGAATCACTTCCAATTCATCCATCCACAACGATATGTGTGAATGATGTGATTTTGAGTTCCGAAACATTTTTTTTTCGTATCGTCTGCAGAATTTGACCTTGGCTTCGTGTCTGACGTGAGTGTTGCCGATCTGGGATTTGAATATTTTTTACGACAATATTTTGCTATGATTAATAAATGTTCGAGTGAGAACTTCGTTTTCTTACCATGAAATAATCTTTCACACAACG
>NC_051414.1:9261902-9262108 GCF_015228065.2 Penaeus monodon
TTTTTTACTGGGCTTTTAGGTCCTAAAAAAAAATTTTTTTTGAAAGATCTTTCCACTCAAAAAAGTGACGGGTTTAGCGACAACACATGGAGTTCGCCCTTTTTGTTACCGGAGCATGCAAATTTAAAATGACACACTATTCACGTATTGTTTTAAAAATAAATACATAGAAACAAAATTTACACACACAATATTATTCCTGGGGA
>NC_051414.1:9269307-9269554 GCF_015228065.2 Penaeus monodon
AATAAACACACACAGCTAGATCTTGATTTCTATATAAGAAAAAGGAAAAGACTATAAATACGACAATTCGGTATAAAAAAAACAGGTTTTTATGTTTTGGCGTTCGATCACACTGCCCCCCGCCACGACTGCACGCAGGAGGCCCGGGAATAGCTGACTCGCGAGATCGAGGGACTCTTCAGGGTGGAGCGGGGGGTGGCCCCTTCTTTATGACTTTTATACTTTTTTAAAGGGTTTTTACGAAATT
>NC_051414.1:9271156-9271304 GCF_015228065.2 Penaeus monodon
TGACATATTACCCCTTAACAATTAGTGTCTGATAGTAGAGCAGAAGTCAACAACAGGATGTTCCAATCTACTTGTGGCAGCATAAGCGTTACGAAAATACATGTATTACTGTGATACTGTAATAATGGTACCACTGAGAGGGAGAGGG
>NC_051414.1:9271369-9271621 GCF_015228065.2 Penaeus monodon
CCGGTTATATAATGCCATGATGGCACCGTAAGGCAAAAAAGTAAACCCAACATCCCCGGGGAAAAGTTGGCGCCCAGATAGCGGGAAACACGGGAAAAGAGAACATGTTGTAAGACCGCGTAGCTCTTTTCTTCGGATGGCAATGAAACTGGATGACCTTGGTCTGACGATATGCACTTTAAAGAAGTAATTTGCTCATTAAAAAAAAAAGGGAAATTAAATTTTTTTGGGAAGGATTTATTTTTTTTTAGC
>NC_051414.1:9271807-9271917 GCF_015228065.2 Penaeus monodon
AAAAAATCAAGAAAACTTCATGTTTTCAGACAAAACCGTTTTTGGCCGAAACACGAACAATAACAAAAGTAAAAAGAAAAGCCCTTTGCGAGTACCTCAAACCCCCCCCC
>NC_051414.1:9271964-9272462 GCF_015228065.2 Penaeus monodon
CATTGAAAAGGGAAAAATCGACCCGGGTTGGGCGGGAAGCTATTGATTCACATAAAAGTGCCCAATTTCCCCCCGGTTCAGGGTTTGCTTGGGGCCGCCCCGCGGAGACAAAGGGTGAATTTAGTTTTCTGCGCGGGGTCGGAGATCTGGTTTTGGGAAGGAAAAGAGGAAGAGAGAGAGTTTTTTAAAATTAGGGGAAAAGAAAAAAAGAAAAAAAACCCGAATTAATTAGGCCATTATTTAGGGTAACATACTGGGTTTGGGGTTTGGCCCCTTTTTATAGGCCAAAAATACAGAGGTTGGGATTTTGTAAACATACTGATTTAATCCATCATTTTTCGAGGTGTCGATAGGGGGGGAAAATTATTTAAGTCAAAATAAAAAATTTTTTTCCGGCTTTAAAACCCCCCAAATCCCCTGCCACAACGAAAACTATTTGCGAGGTTTTCAAAAGGTCATTAAAAAAAAAAAAAGGTACGAAAAAAAAAGAGGAATTAA
>NC_051414.1:9272505-9272598 GCF_015228065.2 Penaeus monodon
GGGGGGGGCTCAATGGCAAAAATTCGAGTTCTTATTAAATGAATTTTCCCAATGTGTTCGTTATCTTAAGCGTATGTTCATATGCGCATTTTT
>NC_051414.1:9272637-9272733 GCF_015228065.2 Penaeus monodon
AAACAAATCCATCCCACCATCCCACACTACCCCCACACCTCCCCCCTATAAACCACACCACTCCCCCCTCAAAAAAAACAAAAAATTTTTTTTTTT
>NC_051414.1:9272833-9272986 GCF_015228065.2 Penaeus monodon
TACCCGACCAGCTGCTTCCTCCCCTTTAAGCCTCAAAATGCCTCACGCTTTTTTTTTTTTTACTTCTTCAGACTATGCCTTCGAAATCCAGCTGTTTAAGGTGTATAAGGAGGATCTGAAACGGGAATTCAGATTCTCAGATAAAATCCAGTC
>NC_051414.1:9273774-9274472 GCF_015228065.2 Penaeus monodon
CCAGTTTAAGCGAGACCAAGGAAAGACCCACCCTTCCATTTCGAAGACCTGTTCAAGACACACCTTTGCTCGACAACTGACTTCCTCCTGGCCCTCCACAGGTACGGAATTATCTGCAAGGTGTCGTGAGAAAACACGAGAGCCTCTCCCGTGGTAATAACGCCACCTCGGCTTCCTCATCTACGGCGCCTCCTATGCTCGTTGGCTTTCATATACGCAGGACGGATTACGTGAAACATGCTAAGGTAAAGACAAAGACGAAAAATGAAGAAAGGGGGAAGAGAGAGGCAGGAGGAAAAGGGGAAAAAAGGTGTTTTTGTTTCAGAGATTCTTGTTTTGGCTTGGGTTATGTTACGTGGTTGTTGATAAATTGGTTGTTTGTTAATATCATTATCATTTTCGGAAGTTATTATCAGCGTCATCTTCATATATGTAAACTCCATTATTTCACCATAGTTATTGGATAGATCCTGTTATTATTCCGCTCATCATTATTATGCATTATTACCATTCATATTTTCCAATTCCAGAAAATGTTTGGAGCCAGATTACCCGGAGAAAAGTATTTTAAAAGAGCTTTGAATTACTACCGGACACGATTCAAAAACAACGTGGTATTTGTTGCGGCGTCGGATGATATGGCTTTTATTCAGTCGAAACTAAAAACAGAAAAGGATGTTTACTACGCCCCAGGTGAG
>NC_051414.1:9274520-9274934 GCF_015228065.2 Penaeus monodon
TACTTTGCTTTGTTTTTGTTTTCTTCGTCGAAGTGTTTATTTTTTAATTGTATTTATTCACTTATCTTGTGTTTTTCTTTCATTTTGTAGATTATTGGCTTTTTAATTTTCTTTGTTTTTACTTTGCCTGGTTGATTTCTTTGACTTGTGGATTATCATTATTATACCAGTAAGGATATTATTTACAACCCTACTAATTTTGTTGCCATGAGACAGTATATCGTGTTTATGAGTATAATTTGGTACCGATTTCATGAAGTGCCGAGAATGAGAGAGAGAAAAAGAATTATGTAGGAAGTGAATGACTGGATGAAAGTCTTATTCATTTACGGCAATAAAAAGCAAGGTCCAGTTTTATCGACGGGGTATTAAGTGCATAACACTTTCTTGTCATCGTTCACTTTTTACAAAGTA
>NC_051414.1:9274967-9276755 GCF_015228065.2 Penaeus monodon
AATCGGCATTTCATAAATTCAATGACACATCCTCCATATAATACACAGTAATAGATGCTGGGCTTTGCATTACAACAAAACTAACAGGGTTGGTTAAAAAAAAAAGTCAGATTTTGTTCTCAATAATGAGAGTCACATTTCTATTTTTTATTCTGGCTTCCTTACTTATTTCTTTATCTATTGTAGTAACATTCCCTTCATAAAAAACAGTTTTGAATTAACATCAGTTACTATCATTTTTGTTTAATTTGTCTCACGAACTGAACCCCACCGCTGCCACCAGTGAGACAAGTTGGCCGGACTTTGCTCTGGTTTTCGCTCGGTCTCCGCATGACGTCACTCAGTCCTCAGCAGGAGTCCGTAGCCAAATTCTTAAGAATTTTTTTTTAGGATGTATTCAGGTAGCACAGGTAGAAATAAGGCTATTAACTCATCTGGAATTTATTTTTCATTTACTAAAGCATTTATGGTACAGTTTTATATGATATGTAAAACATACAACATTCATAGCTTATGATAGTGATACCTAATCATTTTATTAGATTTTTTTTGTCTTTTCTATGTCTTATTTTTATTTTCTACTTTTCTCATCATGCTTCTCTCATAATGGCCAAATGTGAGTAGAAAACCATATAACTCGCCTCTATTTATATGGTTTATTCATGTTATATCATAAACTGGGTACTTAACAAATTTCTTCTCTAAGTGAGGGCATTTCAAACCAATATTCCTCGTGATATATCCGCCAATGTACCTATGTGACTCATCTTCTATGGCCTCTTCAACTGATTTGCATCAACTTGTAGTAGTCCAAAGATGTTGAGATTTGTCCTCATCTACATCACCATCCAGCTCAATAATATCCAAGTCCTTTAAAGAGAAAGAAAGAGAGATTGATAGTAATCCAAATCCTTTAAAAAAAATGTTATATACAGTTCTGTGTCCGGTTTCCTTTCACATAACTTTTCGCCTTCATTATTTTTGTTCTTTAGGCCATTTCCCGTAGACAAACAATCTGTATTTCTGCTGAACTGTTGCACTTCTCTGACGTTAGTGCAACATTTTTTTTTTTTTTCAAATTTCACGCCAACAGCACTTGGGTGTCCATGGGATCAATGTGGTGTACATGAAGATAAATGTTAAAGGTCATTATGCTTTAATCTTCATGTAAGTACTCTACATTATAAATTTTCATGAAGCAATTTGCAGAGATCTATCACAGACCGAGAGGACACCTTCCTAGAACGTATATATATACATACACCCCTATGCTTTGAATCCTTCTCTTGTTCAGCACTAAGTTATTCACACAATTTAGTCCCAAGAGCATTTCGTGATTGATTATCACCCAATTTGCCTGAATTAACATCTGTCATGATTTTTTTTTTTCTATCATGAATTGCCAATGTGTTATCTTTATACCCATTTTGAACATTTTGAAATTCGGGTTGTATTGCAAGGAAGCAACACGGGTATGAAAAAAAAAACAGGGATGGGGACTGGAAGGAACAGGTCAAAGTACATGTTAGATAAGATTAAATAAAATTAAGATTATATTAAAGTACCTTGGAACGCTTAAGCTGTAGGAGGATGCATGACGTCACAGCTCTTACGCGCAAGCAGTCGGTCTGCGCAGCCGGGACTGGGTAACCAATCGACAAGCAAACACTAATGATACCCCCCCCCCTTGTAATGGGCCTTCTTTGATAGTTTTACTTCCTGGTTCTGACTCAATCGATTAGACTGCCCTGCTTAATTATCCTTTGCAGTCGTGCCTCACATTTTTTT
>NC_051414.1:9276877-9277399 GCF_015228065.2 Penaeus monodon
TGTTTCGTGTTCATCACCCTAGTTTGCTACATTACTAGATTAACGAATGTGAATCTATCCCTTCCAGGCGAATAAACATGACAGTAACCAAACTTTAGCTTTCATTATTATACCTGTCTTCCTTATAACGTCTTCTGGGACTACCGTTGTATGCCTATACATAATAACCCCTATCTATTACTATTACGAATTACAAATGGACACACCGTACCTCCCCAGGCAAGTCCGCCTCGTTTGACATGGCGCTCCTCTCGTCCTGCAACCACAGCATCGTCACCATGGGCAGCTACGGCTTCTGGACGGGGTACCTGGCGGGCGGCGAGGTCGTCTACCCAGATGTCAAATTGTACAGCGATTACAGGTAAGGATCTGGATGTATGGGGGAGCGTCCGTCTTACTGTACGCAACGCCTGTCCACCCGTGAACAGAAGGTTCGTTGTGATTCTAAGCAAAACTTATCGGGGGGGGAGGGAGAGGGGAGAGGGGATCTATCTATCTTTCTCCCTCCACCTCTCCCTTCCC
>NC_051414.1:9277726-9278201 GCF_015228065.2 Penaeus monodon
CTTACATATATGTAAATATTCATGACTGCTTTGTAATTCCAGATTCTCCAGATCGATGTACGAGCGCGTGCGGCTCGAGAACTTTACTCCGCTGCCGGCCGATTGAAACGCATCCGTCGGCAGCAATTCCTCCATGTGCCACTTAATTAACTTCAAGCTGAGACTTGACTTTACTTCAGTGTTATTTTAAGACAATCACTTCCAATCGAGCTGTCTCATCTATCCACAACGATTATGTGTGAATGATGTGATTTTGATGTTCCAGAAACATTTTTTGTTCGTATGCGTCTGCGAGAATTTGACCTTGGCTTCGTGTCTGAGCGTGAGTGTTGCCGATCTGGGATATGTGAATATTTTTCTACGACATATTTTGCTATGATTAATAAATGTTCGAGTGAGAACTTCGTTTTCTTACCATGAAATAATCTTTCACACAACGATTGATGAGGATTGTACGGTTCTTTGGAGTTTTATT
>NC_051414.1:9278510-9278640 GCF_015228065.2 Penaeus monodon
TATTTTTACTGTGGCTCTTAGTGTCCTGAAAAAAGTTTTTTGAAAGATCTTTCCACTCAACAAGTCGACTGGATTAGCGACAACACATGCGAGTTCGCCACTTTGTGTACCGGAGCATGCAATTAAAGTG
>NC_051414.1:9280660-9280901 GCF_015228065.2 Penaeus monodon
GCTAGATCTTGGGTTCTATATGTAGCAAAAGGAAAAGATCTATGAATACGACAATTCGTGTATAAACAAACAGGTGTATGATTAGGCGTTCGATCACACGTGCCGCCGCCACGACTGCAGCGCAGGAGGCCCGGGAATCAGCTGACGTCGACGAGATCGATCGAGACGTCTTCAGGGTGGAGGCAAGGGGGCGTGGCCCGTCTCTTTATGACTCTTACACTTCTGTAAGGGAATTACGAAT
>NC_051414.1:9282578-9282729 GCF_015228065.2 Penaeus monodon
TACATCTACACAATATCTACTGACATATTACCCCATAATAATTAGTGTCTGATAGTAGAGCAGAAGTCAACAGCAGGATGTTCCAATCTACTTGTGGCAGCATACGCGTTACGAAAATACATTACTGTGATACTGTAATAATGGTACCACT
>NC_051414.1:9282804-9283093 GCF_015228065.2 Penaeus monodon
AACCGAGTTATGATGATGCCATGATGCGCACCCGTAAGGCAAATAAGTGAAGCCAACATGCACGTGCAAAGTTGGCGCCAGATAGCAGGAACACGGGAAAAGAGATACATGTTGCTAAGACCGCGTAGCTCTGTTCTTCGGATGGCAACTGAAACCGGATGACCTTGGTCTGATCGATATGTCACATTAAGAAATAATTTGCTCATTAAAAAAGATAAGTGGTAGATACTAGATAGTTTTACAAGTAGTGAGTTTGGGAGGCGCTTCATATTTGACTCTGCTAAAAATA
>NC_051414.1:9283182-9283289 GCF_015228065.2 Penaeus monodon
AGAAAATGCAAGATAACTCTCATGATTCCAGACAGACCCATTTGGCCGAAACGCGAATCAATAACAGAAAGTAAATGAACAGCCACTTTGCGAGTACCTCACCCCCC
>NC_051414.1:9283325-9283780 GCF_015228065.2 Penaeus monodon
CATTGAAAAGGCAAGAAATCGACCGGGTTGGGCGGGAAGCTATTGATCTCACACTACAGTAGCGAAATCCGGTTCAGTCGTGCTTGGACCGCCACGCGGAGATCAAGGATGAATTCTTACGTTGTTCTGCGCGGGGTCGGAGATCTGCGTTTGGTAAGGAAAATGAGACAGAGAGAGAGTTTTCAGCATTAGGGGAAAGAGAGAGATAAAAGAAAAGAACCAGAACTTAATTAGGCCATTTATTATAGGCCTAGCATACATGAGACGGATTTTTATATACATAGCTATAGTAAGCTCCATCATTCACGAGATTGATAGATAGGGGTGAACTTATTTACGGCAAAATAAAGATTTATTCAGGCTTCATAAACAACCACTCCCCTGCCACAACGCAAAACTATTTGACTGAGGTTTTCAAAAGGTCATTAAAAAAAAAGAGTACGAAAAAACGAGGA
>NC_051414.1:9283832-9283929 GCF_015228065.2 Penaeus monodon
GGGGGGACTCAATGGCAAATACTTCGAGTTCTGTATTTACTGAAGTTCCTAATGTGTTCGTTATCATTACGCGTATGCTTCATACTGCGCATTTATA
>NC_051414.1:9283967-9284073 GCF_015228065.2 Penaeus monodon
AAACAAATCCATCCCATCCATCCCACACATACCCATCCACCTCCCCCCCTATACCCACACCTACCTCCTCCCTAAAAAAAATCACACATTACGATGTTAATTTGTC
>NC_051414.1:9284121-9285808 GCF_015228065.2 Penaeus monodon
GAAATAGAGAGGTGTGGCGTAAAAATATCATAGAAATGTTTTAAGATATCACAGAAATGTAGACATAAGTATTAAGTATTTGTTGATTAAAATTTTTAAAAGAAGGAAAAAAATGGCGAATCGGGATACTCCAGTGCCTCAGGTGAGTTGCCAGTTTTCCCTGAGGTTATATGCACTATAATTAATCCAATCTTGGTCAGAAGATATAATAAACGAGAAAATATGATTTTGATTAATACAGTAAGTTATGACCAGATTTTTTGAGAGAGAAATGCAAATGAGACGAAGGACTACGAAAAGTTACCGACGAATCGTGATGAAAAATTATGGGTGGGTTGTCTATGGCCCTTTTCATTAGGTGAGGAAGAGCAGAAGAAAGAAATATTAAGAGTACTGAGGAGTGAATTTTTAGGGTTGATTATGAGTGTACTTTAAGGTAGATGACAGTAGATAAGGAGTAGATTTGTGCTGAAGAATGGTGAAAGGGTAGATTTTAGGGAATATATAAAGGCTGATGAGGATGGACTAGTGTGGACTTTGGGATATGTTAAAAGTAGGAGAGGGAAGATTGAAGAAGTGTTTAGGGTGGAATGTGTAGATTTATAATAATGTCAGGATAACGTTCGGTCCACATTCTCAGACTACAAACGGCGACACCTCATTCAGAAAAAAATGGGTTGTCTAAACTACTTTACCTCTTAATTCCATTATTTCTCTCTTTCTGTCACGCTCTTTCTTCCCTCCCTCATCTTTGTCCTCCCCCCACTCTCCCTTCAAATATCAAAATCACACCATAAAACAAGCATAAACATGGCAATACGCTATTGTCAATACGACACAGGAGGATCCATCATATACAGTCACGTCTCCAGACTACAAAAGGTGTGTGGGGGGGAGGGGATCCATGTAAAGTGTATATGTGATCCCGTAGGATGGCGTGGACAATGAGGAACTTGTAGATGCATAGGATTCCACTAAATACTGATAGTGTTCCAATTATTATCCTACGAGAAACGAAGTGGCAGGGAGATGAACTTAATGCCACTCCCTCCTCCTTAACAGACTTGATAAACACATTATATTTTTGTTCAAGTTCGATCATCGTCACTTCAAGGTCGACTCGCGTTGTTCTTGTACTTATAGACAAGAAGCTAATGACTGAATAAGTATTGTCTAAGTGAATCGTAAACTCGGCCATTAGACAAAGAAAAGAGTATGGATATCTACAGTTTCAATATTACGGAACAAGGATCATATCACAAACTTGAAAAACTAATAGCAAGACTAGAAAATGTTAATTGCGAGTCATATACGTATATCCGTGTATATGTATATGGCAAGGATTGTTGGCTCGCACTCTCGCAAGCATATTGCATCATGAATAGCATAGTTGTATACAACTCCATCGGATCTTTTATGCTAATGAAACGGCAAAGAAAAATACTTCTTCAAGAATGACATAAGATAAAGATAGCAAGAGGGAGTCAACGGGGGACTCCTATGTCCACAAAACTTTTACCATTCACTTATCTCGACAGGAATCTTAGGGAGACGAACAGACAAACAAGAGAAGTAATATTAATGGAGAACACCGAAGCTTTCCAGAGGACATAATTTTGATACAAACTTTGCACTAAATGGAGATCTGAAAAATAACAACGGCAAAATAGAAATTAAGAAAATATCG
>NC_051414.1:9285841-9286176 GCF_015228065.2 Penaeus monodon
GGCCTCTGAAAGAACATGGTGAGTACACATATTCAAACCAGATACTAGAGCGTATGAAAGATCGTGAAAATGAAACAAACAGACGCCATTGCGATTGGACAGAAAGCACTTTGGATAGAGAGTTTCTTCACCAACATGCCAGATATGCAAAATCTTAATTAAAATATACTCCCAGTTAAGGCACACGGATGAAAAGCTGAATAGATCAACAGAGAATAAATGAAGAAGGGTAAAAAAGGGCAAAGGAGAGATCAATGTAGGGAATAAAACAGAGACAAGGAAAGGTCAACAGACTATAGTAAAAGTCAGTAGAGAACAAGTAGAACTGGACTAAG
>NC_051414.1:9290001-9290527 GCF_015228065.2 Penaeus monodon
TAATATTTTGTGTTGGGGAAGTGCATCAGATTACGACATATTACTCAATGTTTTTTTTTCAATGATACGATTTTGAATTACCTGAACACTTCTGTTTATTCGCAGGAGAAGGGTCCTGTTCAGGAAATTGAACCTCATGGTATGTACATACTTCCCTTTTATGCCTTATCGCGCTTTTTATATTTTCTTGTTTTTATGGTAAAATAAAAAGCCTTCTCTGCATTTCTCGGCTTTGATTCGGTTTCCCATGTAAGCATGAGTGGCTAAATACCTTTAATGCAATAATCCTCATATGACTCATTTGACCTTCTCCTCTTCGCCATTCCCCGGTCTCCCCCTTTGCAGAGGTCCTCGTGAGGATGTCCTGGGTCGGGATCTGCGGATCGGATGTGTCCCTGGCGTACAAAGGGAAGCTGGCGGACTATGAACTGGAACCGCCCCTGGGAGTGGGACACGAGGCTTCGGGCGTGGTGGTCAAATGTGGCTCCGGCGTCAAGAACCTGAAGCCCGGTCAGTTCCTGTTCGA
>NC_051414.1:9290582-9292902 GCF_015228065.2 Penaeus monodon
CTGACCGAACGGTTTTAGGAGCAAATAATCACGTGTGACCGAACGGTTTTAGGAGCAAATAATCACGTGACCGAACGGTTTTAGGAGCAAATAATCACGTGTGACCGAACAGTTTTAGGAGCAAATAATCACGGTAATTTGATGCTGCTACTCAGGTGACCGCGTGGCCTTGGAGCCCGGAGACCCCTGCGGATCTTGCCAGTTCTGTCGAGGGGGACATTATAACACCTGCGAGACCTCCTGCTTCCACAGCTCCCCCGTGCCTAATCCGGGTTGCCTCGGCCACTACTACAAGCACAGGGCCGACCTCTGCCATAAGTAATAATCACGATGTTCAACGTTGGTGTGTGGAAATCTGCAGTATTAGTCTTTCAGTTTTATCAGTTCAGAGTTTTCAGGTGATATGATTTCACACCTGCAGCGGATCTCGCGTAAGGCACATCTGTTAATGGCTCTCTGTCTATTTCACCTCTACCTCAGCAAATGAGATCTATTACAGTCCTCTGATACCTACCTACATGCCTCCATTTAATACTCCACAAAGTAAATCCATTCGCCGATATCCCATTTTGCTGATTAGTCTTTGTTTCCACCTTCACTGACACCAGGACGGGATGCAAGCTAAATTTTGGTGAGCAGATCGCAGACTGCTTTGGTTTGCAGACTGCTTTGAGTAATGATAAGTGCAGGCTAGCATAAATTTAGTTTTATGAAGGGGTATGTATGTACATAGTGATTATTGATATTAAGAGAACAAATAGATATGTAGGATCAGTTAAGAAATATATGGATGATAATAGATTTTCAATGAAATATTGAGATCTGACTTGAATCGACGCCTCCACCACTAATATACATTAACAGGTAAGAAGATGTGTAGGAACTATAACACTTATAGAATTTATTTCAGAAGGTTCTTAAACTTTGTACCGCCACCTTGCGCCTAGTGGTTCGTTTTTGTCTGTGTGGCCACTCCCCAACTACAACGTACTTCTGAGTCAACAATAGAAATTGAAGAAAATGCGTTATTATCTCATTTTATGTTTCTTGTTGATATGTAATTACTGTACATTCCACGCCTGATTGCCACACGTTGTCCTCCCCGTGATCCCCAGGTTGCCAGACACCGTGAGCCTGGAGGAGGGCGCCCTGATCGAGCCCTTCGCCGTCGCCATCCACGCGTGCCGCCGTTCCGGGGTGTCCATGGGGACGTCGGTGCTGATCTGCGGCGCCGGCCCTCTGGGGCTGCTCGGCCTCGTCACCGCGAAGGCCATGGGCGCCTCCAACATCCTCGTCACGGGTCGGTTTCGCTGGTGTTTCACTCACGAAAGCAGAGTCGGTAACCGTTTAATGTTGAATGAATACACAGAAATTTTTTTTTTCAACAATGAATATTACAAACACCAGAGTCATGCACTCCCTCCCCGCAGACATTAAAGCGAGGCGGCTTGGAAGTGGCCAAGCAGATGGGCGCCCACCACACGCTTCTGGCGGACGGGAGCGAGCCCCGCGCCTTCGCCCAGAAGGTCAAGCAGACGATGGGGTGCATGCCGGAGGTCAGCCTCGAGTGCAGCGGCGTGGAGTCCGCCCTCGCAACCGCCATATACGTAAGGCATTCGGGATACATTTCCAGAAAGTTCTTCCACGAGTGCTAAATGCCTTCCGGATGCCCACCCATCCTTCAGCGAAATTAAAATCCTGCATAATGCACGGTCATATGTCTGCAGGCCACGAGGATGTGCGGCGTCGTGATGGTGATGGGACTGCCCGCGAAGGACGTCACGCTGCCCATCGTCAACGCCGCCATCCGCGAGGTCGACATCAGGGGTGTGTTCAGATACGTCAACTGGTAGGGATGCCTTGACGTTTGTAAATGATAACCTGATATTATACTACAGTTACGGTAAAATACGCTTTTCTGTGACCTTTTGTAGATCTATAACCTCCACTCGCCAAAGGGGCTAAGCAGCCTTTTCCTCTCCTCAGCTACCCTATTGCCATCGAAATGATCTCGAAGGGCCTGGTGAACCTGAAGGCCCTCATCACGCACTCCTTCAAGTTCGGGGACTTCCAGAAAGCGTTCGAGATTTGCCGCGACGGCGCTGACGGGGTGATCAAGTGCCTCATTTCCTGCGAGTGAAGGTGGCATTGTGGAATTGTTTATCTTGCGTGTCAATAAAAACTAATTTGCAAGAGATTGCAGTGTGATAAGCTATATAAACACTGACTGTAAACATCCACTCGAGGAAGATAACAGCCATACCATTAATGAGGCACAAATCCCCAACGGTTCACATGGATACTATATATACGAGATCAT
>NC_051414.1:9293114-9293475 GCF_015228065.2 Penaeus monodon
GAGACACGTAACTTCGTAATAGAAAGTGTACTTGTAGAACTGAGGACTATCTGCATTCCTTCAAATCAAGTTCACCCACCTGTCTCCCGAAACAATCAGCGGTCTTTCTACTTTTCCAAGGATCATTACAAGTTGCGTCAAATCCTCTACATTTTTCATATAAGGCAAACGCAAAAGAACTGAGTTGTGCGCAGTGGCAAATTGTCGCTTCCGCTCCAACCAATCAAAAAAAAAAACGCGACCAGCTAACTTCATCTCAAAGGAAAACTTTGAGAAATGTTTCTAGTACTGGGAGGACCGTCACGCAGAGTGTGGAGAGCCAGAGCGTCTCCTTTGAAAGGGAGTTAAAAGTTCCTCAATT
>NC_051414.1:9293508-9293652 GCF_015228065.2 Penaeus monodon
TCGGTGTGCCATTACTGATGTAACTTTATTTCATGATTTAATAAATTCTGTCAACTGGTACTATGCATATATTTTCGTGTCTCATTTGGAAATTCTTATTCATGAATTGGGATTGATAATGATAGATTTATGTGGCTATATATG
>NC_051414.1:9293882-9294191 GCF_015228065.2 Penaeus monodon
CTCAACCGGCGGCCGTCAAGCAGATGTCCCAGTAATGAAAGTCATTTATCATCCCGGCTGATATTTATCACATTCGTTCGATCAGACTTATGCTCCCTCCTTCCATAACATTACAAACAGGTGTTCAAAAAATGTCACCGATGACGTTGATAATAATTACCACCGATGGCGCTGAGATGAAAATTACTTGATGTATCATCAAGGTAATATCGTTTTTTTTTTTCTAATCATTACTCATCTAGTGCAGGATATAACATGTAGAAATACATAATAGTTATCCCGTATTATTACGAACTCCATTTTCAATGC
>NC_051414.1:9294566-9294649 GCF_015228065.2 Penaeus monodon
GATGCATAAATTTCATCTTTTAATTAATTACCTTAAATGCTTTCGTTTCAACCTTCTTTATATTTATTCTCTTATATATATTG
>NC_051414.1:9298171-9298950 GCF_015228065.2 Penaeus monodon
GATTAAAAGAATGGAACGGAACGGCCGATGCTTATAAAGAATGTCGGGTGAAGTTAAATTATTTGCAAAAAAAAAAATGTTCTAATTTCCGAAATACATGAAGCAAAACATTGAACTAGATTTAAGAATTTTAAAACTTTCCGAAAGTTAGTCATACCAACTTTTTTGGGTGGTTTTTAAACGAATTGGAAAGATGAAATGGTGCAAAAATTTTGCGAATAAACAAAAAACCCCGTACGGAAATTTACAATTTGGGTAAAAAATAAAACTGAAACGAAGAAAATCTGCGAAAGTGATTCAAGCAACATTGGGGAAGATTATTAAATTTTTTAAAAAGTTATCCGGATCACAGCACTTAAAAAGTATGCTAAAAGCGCATTTATCGGGATGGAAAAACATAAAGAACCTGGATTTATGGCGGAAGTTTCTACAATGCAAAAGGAAGTCAAAAAATCGATCAACAACGATCTTGGGAAAAAGTCGAAAAATCAAATCCAGTTTAAAAGAAGGAATTTAAGCAAAGGAACGGGTTAACCCAACTTTTGAAAATGTTACAATAAAAACAAACACATTAGCACGGTTAAAGGAATCTTTGCTAATGAAGACCAAATGTTTTGGTTGAAACAAACAGAAATGACCCAAGTAGGGATGTCAGAAGATCGTCAAAGTGCCCTCGGAAATGCTGATGAAACAAAAGCTGCAAAAAATACGATAATTCAACAGAAACAACAAGCGGTAAAAAAAGCGGGAAAAAATAACAAATCAAACAGGGAATTGTA
>NC_051414.1:9299874-9301583 GCF_015228065.2 Penaeus monodon
ACAAGTAAAAAAGAACAAAAAGTAAAAAAGGGTAGTAAACAAGTGTTTACCAGGGTGGGTCTTTTTTTCTTGTCTTTTTGTTCAGGACTTTCGGGAAAAATAGGACGGATCATCAGGATCATCGGGGGGAGCTGAAGTTCCCCAAAAAGATGATGGGGTTTCTCTGATTGACATAAACTTGCTTCTTTTGGGGGGTTTTGACTGTTGCAGACAATAAGGTAACTTCATTCTTTTTTTCCACCGGAACGGCCTCCCAGATACTGTAAAAATCCTTGCCGATCCCCCTCCCTGTTGGGCTTGTATTTTCGAATCTTTCCCGGCTCCCACAATCGGTTTAAAAGCACACGTACCGTTTGTATAGTCAGCCTTCCACCTTTTTCCCGGGACGTTGCATGCAGTAGAGCAGCTTCCCTTGACTTCAATTCTCCCGGAATTCGGTAGCAGAGCTCCCCAATGACTGCGTCTCCCCTTAAAGGGGGGGGGAGGGGCCAAGATTTCCCGTCAACGGTACAAAAATTGATTTTTAACACCCGATGGATGCTGGAGTTTAATGAAGAGGGTTGCGGTAAATATTTTTCCCAGCGTTGAGGTTTCCTCTCGTAGCATGCCAGTGATCCTTTTCAAATCATTTGCTGTTCGACCCCTTTCCTTAGCCTGTGGGTGGTGAGAAAGTAGATAAATTAAATTGGGTTGAGGGTGTTTCAAAGGCGGAGAAAAAACTGCATTTTTGAATTTGGGCCCCCATCTGCTGGAGGAACGTGGGGCCCAAAAAGCGTAACAAAGTGGTTGATGAAGCTCGGCTACAGAGTGCGATCCGATTACGCAAGGAATTTAATGAAGAAACCTGGTTGCGTGGTCTATTATCGTCAGGATGTAGTGATTCCCCTTTAGACTTGGTTAGCATCGATAAGGCGAGGGCACTTTTTCTATGGGATGAGGACATCTGGGGCGTTTTTAGCTTGCCACGCCGTAATGCTGGCCCTTGCCTCTTGGCAAACTTGAAAGAGCGGACGAATAATCTGGAGCTTGTAAAAATATTTTCGAAAAAGTATTGTTCCCGCAGTTTAAAAATTTCATAAGCACCAGGGGGGGCGTCGTCATGCAATTAAAGGTAGATCCTGCATGGTTCGGCACCCCCAACTGTAACACGCGGTGGGAATCGTCGTAGTGGAGAGAATTTATCCCCCATCCGAAGTCGTCTAGGGGAAGGGGCGCTCCCGGCGGGGGTGGAGCGTGTGGCCGGAAATCAAAAAGAGGTTCCATACAGAGTCATTTTCCCGGTTTTCATCCAGGGATGAAACCAGGGGGTCCCATGAAGTCGTCGATAAATTGCAATCCCTTTGGAAGGGACAAAAAATCTAGTTGTTTTTTTGTTTAGATTCCCATAGTCTATGCAGAAGCGTAGTGTTCCATCTTTCTTTTTACCAAAAACAAGAGAGCCAAGGGGGTGTTTAGGTTCAATTACTCCCGCTTCTCTATCTTTCGCATTCTTCTTTTATGGTCTGCTTGGCTGCATGCGGAAGTCTCCACTGGCGGGTGAAAATTGGTTTTGCATGGCCAGTTTCGATGGGTGTTCCACCCTGGTATGGTTCCAAAATTCCCCAACTTATCTTCTGTGAAGATTTCAGTGTACCTGTTTTTTATTTTCACGTAGCTGTTCTTGCTGGTGCACTGCAAGATGGCTTATCATACCTCATTTATCATCAGGA
>NC_051414.1:9301906-9302038 GCF_015228065.2 Penaeus monodon
TACCCGAGACGTGGTTTACCACTCAGACATCCGCCCGACGATCTTCAACCCTGGGCACGGTGGCAGGGATGATCAGCTTTTGGTTGATGGAGCGATCTCTATCTCTTCGTCTTTAAACGGACCGGGGTTTAA
>NC_051414.1:9302831-9302950 GCF_015228065.2 Penaeus monodon
AAGGGATCGTTCTCTTCTCTTGCTGGTGCTCGACCAATCTGCAAGGCGGTGACCCGTCATCCGATTGAAAACGAGCAAAAGTCCCCCTCGTCCTCGTTGGTGTTTGGGAATCCCGGGTT
>NC_051414.1:9303299-9303366 GCF_015228065.2 Penaeus monodon
GGCACCGCGAAACCTTCCCTCAACTTTCCCTTGGAAGTCATCCAGTCCGTATGCCATCAAAAAAAAC
>NC_051414.1:9304028-9304795 GCF_015228065.2 Penaeus monodon
CCCCAGGCTAGCGTTCTCTATTTTAGTGGGTCTTTAAACAAATCAAGAGTATTAATTCAGTATAAAACACTCGGGCAGTACAATTTTGGTAGAATATAAAATACTTTCAGAGCATCGGTAAAAGAAAATATTAAGAAATTACAGTAAAAATCCCACGAGAATTAACAAGACCCTTAAAAAAACAAAAAAACAGCACAAGAAAATAAAACACACTAAGAACAGTAGTAGAAATGAACATACTAAAACGCCGAACAAAACACGATCAATAGAATCCGATGAAAAGAAAGGGATTAACACTTTAAACAGAACAAAAAAAAACGCACTGAATAAGAATGCTGGTAAAGTGAACGATAAAAAGCAGAAAACACGATCAACTAAACTAAATAAAAGAACTGAGAATTAACGTTAAAACGGCACAAAACGCACTGAAACGAGTAATACTAAAATTGAACGATAAAAAACGCAGAACAAAAGAATCGAATGTAAAGAACGAAACTCGAAAAAAATAAAACGGCAGTAAGAAAAAAAAAATAAATAAAGCAAAAGTAAAAACGCGAATCAATGAAAAACACGTTGAATGGGAAGACGAGGCAAACGGCCTTGACTAAAACTACGCTCAAGGACGAAACACGGTAACGACGCTCGTTAGGCAAACC
Organism: Penaeus monodon; assembly: GCF_015228065.2. Taxonomy (NCBI): domain Eukaryota; kingdom Metazoa; phylum Arthropoda; class Malacostraca; order Decapoda; family Penaeidae; genus Penaeus; species Penaeus monodon. Next base: position 9,304,685 of record NC_051414.1, read on the forward strand.
AGGGGTGCGCGAGCTAAACAATAACAAATTGCCGATTCATTAAAGATCAATAAAACACTGGCAAATTCATTCACAAGAGTTATCCCACCATAAGCGCCACCAAAATGATCA
>NC_051414.1:9308377-9308442 GCF_015228065.2 Penaeus monodon
AGTTTTTTTGAGGGCATAACGGACTGGATGTTTTTCAAGGAAAGTTAGGGAAAAGGTTTCGCTGT
>NC_051414.1:9308798-9308929 GCF_015228065.2 Penaeus monodon
GTCACAGATGCGCATGTCTCCAACCCGGGATCCCGACAACACAGGGGGGGGGGCTTTTTGCTCGTTTCATCGGATGCGGGCCCACCGCCTTGCAGATTGTCAGCACGAGCAAGAAAAAGACGATGCTTCCG
>NC_051414.1:9309673-9309797 GCF_015228065.2 Penaeus monodon
AGTACCCGTCCGTTAAAACGAAGGATGAGATCGCTCCATCAACCAAAAGCGATCATCCCTGCCACCGTACCGGTTGAGATCGTCGGACGGATGTCTGGGGGGTAAACACGACGTCTCGGGGAAA
>NC_051414.1:9310077-9310260 GCF_015228065.2 Penaeus monodon
TCCGATATAAAAAAGGGGATATAACCATCTTGCGTGCACCACAAAAAAAGCTACGTGAACTAATAAAAAGGTCCTGAAATCTTCACAGAAGAAAATTGGCAAGGAAAACATACCAGGGGTGGAACACACCATCGAAACTGGCCATGCAAAACCAATTGTCACCCGCCAGTGGAGACTTCCGCA
>NC_051414.1:9310454-9311868 GCF_015228065.2 Penaeus monodon
ACTTATCGACGACTTCAGTGGGACCTCCTGGTTTACATCCCTGGATGTAAACCAGAGAGATGACTCTGTATGGAGACCTCTTCTTGATTTCCTGGCCGACGACGCTCCACCCCCGCCAGGAGCGCCCCTTTCCCCCTAGACGACTTCGAGATGAGGGATGAATTACTCTACCGACTACGACGATTACCGGACCGCGTAGTTTATCAGTTGGTGGTGCCCAAAACCATGCAGGATCTAGCCATAAAACATGTGCATGACGACGCCCACCCTGGTGCTTATAGAACATATTGTAAACTGCAGGAACAATACTTTTCGCAAATATTTTTAAAAGCTACCAGATTATTCGTCCGCTCTTGTCATTTTTCAAAAGAGGCAAGGGCGCAGCATTAGGGGCGTGGCAAGCTCCCAAAACGCACCAGATGTCCATCATCCCATAGAGAAAGTGTCACTCGACCTTATCGATGCGGGACCAAGTCTAATGGGAATCACTACATCCTGACGATAATAGACCACGCAACCAGGTTTCTTCAGTTAATCCCTTGCGTAATCGCGATCGACACTCTGTAGCCGACGCATTCATCAACCACTTTGTTACGCTCTTGGCCCACCACGTATCCTCCAGACAGATGGGGGCCCCAAAATTCATAATGCATTTTTCTCCGCCCTTTTTTAACACCCTCAACACCAAGCTTAATTTATCTACTTCTCACCACCCACAGGCTAATGGAATGGTCGAACGAGCAAATCGAGTTGTGAAGGATACACTGGCAGTGCTAACAGAGAGGCAACCTCAACGCTGGGATAAATATTTACCGCAGACCCGTCTATCATTAAACTCCAGCATCCATCGGAGTGTTAACAATCAACTTATGTACCTGTTGACTGGAAATCTTGGCCCCCTCCCCACACCTTTAACGGGAGACGCAGTCATTCGGGATGCATCTGCTACCGAATTCCGGGAGAGATTGAACGTAGCAAGGGAAGCTGCTCTCACTGCATCGCAACGTGCCCGAGAAAGGTGGAAGGCTGACTATGACAAGACGGTACGTGGTGCTTTTCAACCGATTGGGGGAGACCTGGTAATGTTCCGAAAAAACAACCCCAACAAGGAGGAGGATGGGCCAAGGATTTTTCACAGTATGCGGGCAAGGACCGTTCCGGGTGAAAAAAAAACTGAATGAAGTTACCTTCATTGTCTGCAACAGTCAAAACCCCACAGAGGAAAAGCAAGTTTCATGTAAATCAGATGAAACCCTATCATGCTTCTGCAGAACTTCAGCTCCCTGATGATCCTGATGATCCTGATCCTGATGTTCCTGAAAGTCCTGAACAAATAGAACAAGAAAACGAGACCGAGCCCATGGTATCACTTGTTTACTACCTTTCTTAACTTTATTGATTCTTTTTTACTTGT
>NC_051414.1:9313034-9314135 GCF_015228065.2 Penaeus monodon
CGCCTGTTCCGGTGATTTGTTATATTTCAGCTTTTTTAAAAGCTTGTTCTGTTTTTTGCTTGAATTATCGGTGGCTCATCTTTTTCTGGCGATGAAATAGTTTGATTTCGATCAAGCAATCGTCCGAAGTGTCCGCACGGTGGTTGTAATCGATCTTTCAATGACATCCTCTACCTTGGGTTAGCAGTTTCCCTGGTTTGTCTTCAACCACAAAACTTTGGGTCTCCATTACGCAAAGAGTTGCCTTACCGTGCTAATGCTGCTTTGACATTATTATGTTTTATAACAATCCTCAATATCCGAACATTGTTGGTTAATCCACGATTCCTTTGCTAATAAAATTTCCTCGTTTAAAAATTTTGATTTGATTCTCGGTACTTTTTTACCAGACTCGTTTTTCGTTGAATCGATTTGTTTGAGCTTTTCCTTTCATCGCATTTGTGGAGAAACTTCGGCCGTAATCCAGGTTTCTTTATGCTTTTTTTTTACTCCCAAGATATTTAATTGCAGCTTCTTAGCATACTTTCCTAAGTGCAAAGTGAGGTCATCAGGAGTAACATTTTCAAGAAGAGGCTCGAATCTTCCCCAATTGTTGCTTGAAAGTCACTAAGTACTCGCAGATCCTTCAGTTTCTTACAAAATCGTATTTAGTTTGTGACTATTTGATTTTTTTTAGTACTCAAAGTTTTAACTTCATCGTCAAACATTAGAAGCTCATGGTCGCTGTTGATGTCAGCTCCCGGAAAAGTTCGTGTTTATGCACCGTTTATACTTGATCGATAACGCTTTTACAACATTATAAATCAGTCTGGTTATGACTAATGCCTTTTCGGAGAGTGTCATGTTACAGTTCTTCATCTTTTGTGTCGAAATATGTATTATCAACGACGAGTTTCTGTTATTCGGGAAATTCGAGCAGACGAGTTCCTTTACCATTCGTGTTTCAAGTCCAAATTACTGACAACTCCGCACCAGTTTTTGTAAGCATCTGCACCAGTTTTCGCGTTCCAGTCACTTTGGATAATAAGAACATCCTTTTTTTTTGAATTTACAGATTACTTCATCTAACTCTTGTAAAACAGTTTTTCCCCATCGTTATCT
>NC_051414.1:9314378-9315480 GCF_015228065.2 Penaeus monodon
TGATAACGATAGGGCACTGTTTTATCAAGAGTTAGATGAAGTAATCTGTAAATTCAACAAAAAAGGATGTTCTTATTATCCAAAGTGACTGGAACGCGAAAACTGGTGCAGATGCTTACAAAAACTGGTGCGGAGTTGTCAGTAAATTTGGACTTGAAAACACGAATGGTAAAGGAACTCGTCTGCTCGAATTTGCCGAATAACAGAAACTCGTCGTTGATAATACATATTTCGACACAAAAGATGAAGAACTGTAACATGACACTCTCCGAAAGGCATTAGTCATAACCAGACTGATTTTATAATGTTGTAAAAGCGTTATCGATCAAGTATAAACGGTGCATAAACACGAACTTTTCCGGGAGCTGACATCAACAGCGACCATGAGCTTCTAATGATGACGATGAAGTTAAAACTTTGAGTACTAAAAAAAAATCAAATATGTCACGACTAATATACGATTTTGTAAGAAACTGAAGGATCTGCGAGTACTTAGTGACTTTCAAGCAACAATTGGGGGAAGATTCGAGCCTCTTCTTGAAAATGTTACTCCTGATGACCTCACATTGCACTTAGGAAAAGTATGCTAATGAAGCTGCAATTAAATATCTTGGGAGTGAAAAAAGCATAAAGAAACCCTGGATTACGGCCGAAGTTTCTCCACAAATGCGATGAAAGGAAAAGCTCAAACAACATCGATTCAACGACAACGAGTCTGGTAAAAAAGTACCGAGAATCAAATCAAAAGCTAAACGAGGAAATTTTATTAGCAAAGGAATCGTGGATTAACCAACAATGTTCGGATATTGAGGATTGTTATCAACATAATAATGTCAAAGCAGCATTTAGCACGGTAAGGCAACTCTTTGCGTAATGGAGACCCAAATGTTTTGTGGTTGAAGACAAACCAGGGAAACTGCTAACCCAAGGTAGAGGATGTCATTGAAAGATCGATTACAACCACCGTGCGGACACTTCGGACGATTGCTTGATCGAAATCAAACTATTTCATCGCCAGAAAAAGATGAGCCACCGATAATTCAAGCAGAAACAGAACAAGCGTTAAAAAAAGCTGAAATATAACAAATCACCGGAACAGGCG
>NC_051414.1:9316660-9316732 GCF_015228065.2 Penaeus monodon
AGTTAAGAAAGGTAGTAAACAAGTGATACCATGGGCTCGGTCTCGTTTTCTTGTTCTATTTGTTCAGGACTT
>NC_051414.1:9316779-9318058 GCF_015228065.2 Penaeus monodon
GAGCTGAAGTTCTGCAGAAGCATGATAGGGTTTCATCTGATTGACATGAACTTGCTTCTCCTCTGTGGGGTTTTGACTGTTGCAGACAATGAAGGTAACTTCATTCAGTTTTTTCTTCACCCGGAACGGTCCTTGCCAGCATACTGTGAAAATCCTTGCCGATCCTCCTCCTCTGTTGGGCTTGTATTTTCGAATCATTACCAGGTCTCCCACAATCGGTTGAAAAGCACCACGTACCGTCTTGTCATAGTCAGCCTTCCACCTTTCTCGGGCACGTTGCGATGCAGTGAGAGCAGCTTCCCTTGCTACGTTCAATCTCTCCCGGAATTCGGTAGCAGATGCATCCCGAATGACTGCGTCTCCCGTTAAAGGTGTGGGGAGGGGGCCAAGATTTCCAGTCAACAGGTACATAAGTTGATTGTTAACACTCCGATGGATGCTGGAGTTTAATGATAGACGGGTCTGCGGTAAATATTTATCCCAGCGTTGAGGTTGCCTCTCTATTAGCACTGCCAGTGTATCCTTCACAACTCGATTTGCTCGTTCGACCATTCCATTAGCCTGTGGGTGGTGAGAAGTAGATAAATTAAGCTTGGTGTTGAGGGTGTTACAAAGGGCGGAGAAAACTGCATTATTGAATTCTGGGCCCCGATCTGTCTGGAGGATACGTGGTGGGCCAAAGAGCGTAACAAAGTGGTTGATGAATGCGTCGGCTACAGAGTGTCGATCGCGATTACGCAATGGGATTAACTGAAGAAACCTGGTTGCGTGGTCTATTATCGTCAGGATGTAGTGATTCCCATTTAGACTTGGTCCAGCATCGATAAGGTCGAGTGACACTTTCTCTATGGGATGATGGACATCTGGTGCGTTTTGCAGCTTGCCACGCCGTAATGCTGCGCCCTTGCCTCTCTGGCAAACTTGACAAGAGCGGACGAATAATCTGGTAGCTTGTAACATATTTGCGAAAAAGTATTGTTCCTGCAGTTTACAATATGTTCTATAAGCACCAGGGTGGGCGTCGTCATGCACATATTGAATGGCTAGATCCTGCATGGTTTCAGGCACCACCAACTGATAAACTACGCGGTGCGGTAATCGTCGTAGTCGGTAGAGCAATTCATCCCTCATCTCGAAGTCGTCTAGGGGAAGGGGCGCTCCTGGCGGGGGTGGAGCGTCGTCGGCCAGGAAATCAAGAAGAGGTCTCCATACAGAGTCATCTCTCTGGTTTACATCCAGGGATGTAAACCAGGAGGTCCCACTGAAGTCGTCGATAAGT
>NC_051414.1:9318199-9318441 GCF_015228065.2 Penaeus monodon
AGCTTCTCTCATCTTTCTGCATTCTTCTTTTATGGTCTGCTTGGCTGCATGCGGAAGTCTCCACTGGCGGGTGACAATTGGTTTTGCATGGCCAGTTTCGATGGGGTGTTCCACCCCTGGTATGATTCCAATTGCCAACTTATCTTCTGTGAAGATTTCAGTGTACCTGTTTATTAGTTCACGTAGCTGTTCTTGCTGGTGCACTGCAAGATGGCTTATCATACCCTCATTTATCATCAGGA
>NC_051414.1:9318756-9318887 GCF_015228065.2 Penaeus monodon
TACCCGAGACGTCGTGTTTACCACTCAGACATCCGTCCGACGATCTTCAATCCTGGGCACGGTGGCAGGGATGATCAGCTTGTTGGTTGATGGAGCGATCTCTATCTCTTCGTCTTTAACGGACCGAGGTA
>NC_051414.1:9319673-9319787 GCF_015228065.2 Penaeus monodon
AAGCATCGTCTCTCTTCTCTTGCTCGTGCTCGACAATCTGCAAGGCGGTGACCCGTCATCCGATGAAACGAGCAAAAGTCCCCCTCGTCCTCGTGTTGTCGGGATCCTCGGGTT
>NC_051414.1:9320136-9320204 GCF_015228065.2 Penaeus monodon
ACACCGCGAAACCTTTCCCTCAACTTTCCCTTGGAAGTCATCCAGTCCGTTATGCCATCAAAAAAAAC
>NC_051414.1:9320877-9321214 GCF_015228065.2 Penaeus monodon
CCCAGGCTAGACGTTCTCTATTTTTAGTGGGTCTTTAAATCAAATCAAGAGTATTAATTCAGTATTAAAACACTCGGGCAGTACAATTTCTGGTAGAATATAAAATACTTTCAAGAGCATCGGTAAAAGAAAATATTAAGAATTACAGTAAAAAATCCCACGAGAATTAACAAGACTTAAAAAAACAAAAAAACAGCACAAGAAAATAAACACACTAAGAACAGTAGTAGAAAATGAACTATACTAAAACGCCGAACAAAACACGATCAATAGAATCCGATGTAAAAGAACGGGATTAACACTTTAAAACAGAACAAAATAAAAAAGAACATAAAAA
>NC_051414.1:9321411-9322178 GCF_015228065.2 Penaeus monodon
CCCTGGCTAGACGTTCTCTATTTTTAGTGGGTCTTTAAATCAAATCAAGAGTATTCATTCAGTATTAAAACACTCGGGCAGTACAATTTCTGGTAGAATATAAAATACTTTCAAGAGCATCGGTAAAAGAAAATATTAAGAATTACAGTAAAAATTCCCACGAGAATTAACAAGACTTAAAAAAACAGCACAAGAAAATAAACGCACTAAGAACAGTAGTAGAAAATGAACTATACTAAAACGCCGAACAAAACACGATCAATAGAATCCGATGTAAAAGAACGGGATGAACACCTTAAAACAGAACAAAATAAACGCACTGAATAAGAATGCTGGTAAAGTGAACGATAAAACGCAGAAAACACGATCAAACTAAACTAAAATAAAAGAACTGAGAATTAACGTTAAAACGGCACAAAACGCACTGAATACGAGTAATACTAAAATTGAACGATAAAAACGCAGAACAAAAGAATCGAATGTAAAAGAACTCGAAAAAAAATAAAACGGCAGTAAGAAAAAAAATAAAAAAAATAAAATAAAGCAAAAGTAAAAACGCGAATCAATGAAAAACACGTTGAATGGGAAGACGAGGCAAACGGCCTTGACTAAAACTACGCTCAAGGACGAAACACGGTAACGACGCTCGTTAGGCAAACCAGGGGTGCGCGAGCTAAACAATAATTGCCGATTCATTACAGATCAATAAAACACTGGCAAATTCATTCACAAGAGTTATCCCACCATAAGCGCCACCAAAATGATCA
>NC_051414.1:9325854-9325934 GCF_015228065.2 Penaeus monodon
CTAATCGAGCAATTGTTCGGATTACTCGTTTTTAGGCAGTTATAACGGGCTTAGCGTGTTTCATTGACAGCTCCCCAGAC
>NC_051414.1:9327178-9327302 GCF_015228065.2 Penaeus monodon
GAGACTGACCTTCCTCTACTTCTATCGTTTGATTCTGAGATTTATTATTTCTGTTCAGAATTGAATTGATGATCTTCCATGTGTTCCTGCAGTTATTTGAGTTAGCCTTCAATTTTTCTGTATA
>NC_051414.1:9327580-9327689 GCF_015228065.2 Penaeus monodon
ACATTGTCTAAGGAATCCCTAAATTGGCCAATTCTGCCTTCGTAAAATCCCTGTAGGTTATATTTATTTCCCTCCTTGTTTCCCGATTAGGCGGTTTTGAAAGATGGGG
>NC_051414.1:9327766-9328338 GCF_015228065.2 Penaeus monodon
GAGCGTGGCTGACGTAGGACTCACTCGTGTAGGTTTAGTTACAGACGTAAAAAACTATTTTGAATTGAATAGGGCTATGAAGTCTTGAACATTAGCATCTGATATATTCTTCAATAAATCTACATTAAAATCACTTGTAATAATACAATGTTTGCTTTCTTCACTAATTACTTCTATTATTTCCTTCATTTTATCAAGGAAATGTTTAAAATCCGTGTGAGGTCGTCTGTAAACTACGCCGACCACCAGATTTACCTCTTGATTTTTTATTTCTATAAAAAGAGTTTCTAAGCAATGCTCCATAACAGTTAGCTCTGGCCGTAGTTGCGAATCATGACAGTTCCTCACATACAAGGCCACACCCCACTTTGGCGGGATAAATTGTTGGTATAGGCATTGTAATTAGGTACATTAAAGAGATGTTGTATATCTGTAGTTAATTTGGTTTCACAGAAGGACAAGATATCAAAGTTGAAGTTCAGTGGATGTAAGCATTGGTCTATGAATATATCGAGATGGAGAGGAATGCTGTTGATATTTAGACTTATAACCGATATCACATTTTTAGACAG
>NC_051414.1:9328546-9329012 GCF_015228065.2 Penaeus monodon
CGTTGAACGGAAATATGAAGGTATCCATCATAATTGGAATCATGATAACGTTAACCTCAGTAACCTTACTATGATGACTGGTAAACCTGCGTCTGTTTCCTCTCGCGCTGCGTCGGCCTCCCAGTGGCGTTTGTGGCACCGCCTGGCTTCTTGGTAGTCAAGCCGTTCATCGATTCGTTCGAGTTCCGACTTGAGGTGATTGTTTCACGGAGAGTGTCTTGTAGGTCAGAGGAGAGACGGCGATTTTCGTTCTCCAAGCTAGTCACTTTAGCGGCCAGTTCATCCATCGTTTTTTGGGTGAATTCCAGGCTGGTGATCAGGTCATTAATTTTACGATCGCTTGATCTGATGGCTTCTTGTTGTTTACGGTCGATCCTGTCAATTGTTTCATTTACAAATTTCCTTTGATCGTCCAGCAGTATTTTCAGTGCTTCAAGATCCATAGTGAGGTCGGAGTCAGCGACGG
>NC_051414.1:9329041-9329330 GCF_015228065.2 Penaeus monodon
CTTGCTGAGCGATTCGTGACGTCACGAACCTTTGTGCGCATGCGCAAACTTCAAATTTTTCACAGGGGTTCCCGGTGGATTGTCACTTTTTAAAAAAAGCACCTAATTTTTATAAGTCCACTCACTTCAAATCACTTTTTCCACTTTATTAGGTCTTGTGAACCTTATCTCACTATTGGTGCACTTCTGGAAGATGTTGGAGCACTATATCAGCAGGAAATTGAGGTTTTGTGTTAGCCTCTCGTGACAGCGTTCGACTCGTGTCCGGGAGGGGGAAGTTACAAGTTAC
>NC_051414.1:9330127-9330337 GCF_015228065.2 Penaeus monodon
CTGTGGGAATCAAGTCGATCTTTTTTTTCTCTCTCTCTCTTTTTCCTATTCCCTAACGTAAATGTGGTGGCTGTTGGTGGGGTTGATCGGCACCCTTTGCTTGTTTACTTTTAATTAGATCGCCTATTAGCCAATAATTTGTGTAATGAAAAAGCTGGCTAATATGTGCAAAGGTACGCAAGCATATGCAGAGAGAGAGAAGAGGTAGTT
>NC_051414.1:9330742-9331364 GCF_015228065.2 Penaeus monodon
GATACTCCGCCTTAATACAAAATTACACAAACCAAAGATAACGTGACAGGCAGTTAGAAAATGCAAGTCATGCTTCTGTATCTCGTTGCACTGAAAAAAAATCCAAAAGCATCTATGCATGCAAATGATTGTGGCATCTTTGTCTTAAATCAACGAGAAAAAACCAACTTGCTCGCTTTTCATTGTTTGGTGTCATTTCAGTGCATTCCAGTGATTATTTGAAAAATACGAAGTCGACGGTCTGTGGGAATCAGTCGACGAAATAACCGAGGCATAGGCGCCATTTTGTTTTTCGCCGAAATGGAACTAAATCAGTACAATAAACAGGCGTCTTTAATCGATGGATTTTAAATGGAATATCTCGTTGAGTTTTGAAGCAAATGGAGTCTAATTATGGAGTAAGGAATGCGTCAATGCTTTTTTTCTTGTGGCAAAAGGGATGACATGCAGTTGCAAGGAGCAGCTTGGAATATTACATGTGAGCGAAGAGAGAAATCTTGAAGGGAAATGGAGATTTGTTGATGCTGGAATGACCAAGTCGAGTTGTTTACTTCACTCAACATGACCAAAGGATTGCTTTGTGTGAGAGATTTATATGTGTATGTGTGCGTATATGTGTATT
>NC_051414.1:9331457-9331556 GCF_015228065.2 Penaeus monodon
ATGCGTGTATGGGAGTATTTGAATAATGATGCTCAGCCTGCATTTCATATGTTGTTTATAAAAGTCTGTGGGAGTTGACGCCTAATTTCACTTGCCGAA
>NC_051414.1:9331604-9331719 GCF_015228065.2 Penaeus monodon
TCGAAAAGCAAACCTGACCTTGGGAAGGAAAAGAGTGAGAGACAACCAATAGTGACGATACATGTCTGTCGAGTAACAGATCAAATAAAGATGAGGAAGAGGACAAAAGACAGAA
>NC_051414.1:9332164-9332447 GCF_015228065.2 Penaeus monodon
GAGCTTGGCAATTCTATACAAAAGATGCGTGTCGCCGATAATAACGAATTTAGTACTGTTTATATTTTATGAAATTTACTGTCTAAAATATATGGTATTTTTAGTTCGCGGAGATCAACTACAGCACGTCAATGGCCCCAACAGATGAAGTGGGTACGGAATAAACAGAGAAATTTAGCGTGATAGGCATCGGGAATATACTGAAAACGGGGATGGAGGGAAACTACTTAGCCCGCGTTGCCTACGTCACCAAAACAGGGCGTCATCACTCGAGGCTTCGAAG
>NC_051414.1:9333208-9333530 GCF_015228065.2 Penaeus monodon
TGTCTATGTGTTTGTTTTTCTGTATGCCTGGGTGGCATTGTGTACTCTGATGTTGAGAGGGAGTGAAAGTGTGTAGTGTGATGTTGATAAATCGTGCACTGTATGATGGCGCGATCGAGTGGTGTCGTGTACAATTTTACATTTACGGAGGCCCCCTTTACGCTAGGAAACAAACCAAGCTTTCCTACCCGTATTAAGGAAAATGTACTACCTATGTCGTTACCAGCTACTGTACCATCCTCACTCATTTGGCACGTCAGCTGTAGTAAATGCAGTGAATTATATTAGAGTACAGTACCTGAAGGACTACCAGAACTGATTT
>NC_051414.1:9333590-9333954 GCF_015228065.2 Penaeus monodon
CGTGCACGGAGACCGTTTAATCACTGCATATTTAGGTCTTGTGAACCCATTTTCATGTACTTTTTCACGTAGATAGTGAGGCAGCTTTCCAATCGTCTTCAAGGATTGCCTAAGAATTCAAGACTAAGAGTTTGCAGGCCGATATAAGACAAGGGATTCATTTTGTTCGTGTTTGTTGCATTTGCACATCGACGAAGAGAGGATGGACTATTTCAACATAACGCAAGAAAAGATATGCATGTAATTTCTAATTCCAGTTTGGATAAAACAGAAGGAAAAAAGAGAAATTTAGAATGGCGTATCTTTTCTCGATGACGCTGCTCGTGTAGAGAAATTGTCTCACGTGACTGAAGGGGAAAAAAGG
>NC_051414.1:9336222-9336450 GCF_015228065.2 Penaeus monodon
AACTGCCTCTTCTCTCTCTCTGCATATGCTTGCGTACCTTTGCACATATTAGCCAGCTTTTTCATTACACAAATTATTGGCTAATAGGCGATCTAATTAAAAGTAAACAAGCAAAGGGTGCCCGATCAACCCCCACCAACAGCCACCACATTTACAGTTAGGGAATAGGAAAAAGAGAGAGAGAGAAAAAAAAAGATCGACTTGATTCCCACAGACCGTCGACTTGAT
>NC_051414.1:9337241-9337533 GCF_015228065.2 Penaeus monodon
GTAACTTGTAACTTCCCCCTCCCGGACACGAGTCGAACGCTGTCACGAGAGGCTAACACAAAACCTCAATTTCCTGCTGATATAGTGCTCCAACATCTTCCAGAAGTGCACCAATAGTGAGATAAGGTTCACAAGACCTAATAAAGTGGAAAAAAGTGATTTGAAGTGAGTGGACTTATAAAAATTAGGTGCTTTTTTTAAAAAGTGACAATCCACCGGGGAACCCCTGTGAAGAAATTTGAAGTTTGCGCATGCGCACAAAGGTTCGTGACGTCACGAATCGCTCAGCAAG
>NC_051414.1:9337562-9338031 GCF_015228065.2 Penaeus monodon
CCGTCGCTGACTCCGACCTCACTATGGATCTTGAAGCACTGAAAATACTGCTAGACGATCAAAGGAAATTTGTAAATGAAACAATTGACAGGATCGACCGTAAACAACAAGAAGCCATCAGATCAAGCGATCGTAAAATTAATGACCTGATCACCAGCCTGGAATTCACCCAAAAAACGATGGATGAACTGGCCGCTAAAGTGACTAGCTTGGAGAACGAAAATCGCCGTCTCTCCTCTGACCTACAAGACACTCTCCGTGAAAACAATCACCTCAAGTCGGAACTCGAACGAATCGATGAACGGCTTGACTACCAAGAAGCCAGGCGGTGCCACAAACGCCACTGGGAGGCCGACGCAGCGCGAGAGGAAACAGACGCAGGTTTACCAGTCATCATAGTAAGGTTACTGAGGTTAACGTTATCATTGATTCCAATTTATGATGGATACCTTCATATTTCCGTTCAACG
>NC_051414.1:9338240-9338813 GCF_015228065.2 Penaeus monodon
CTGTCTAAAAATGTGATATCGGTTATAAGTCTAAATATCAACAGCATCCCTCTCCATCTCGATATATTCATAGACCAATGCTTACATCCACTGAACTTCAACTTTGATATCTTGTCCTTCTGTGAAACCAAATTAACTACAGATATACAACATCTCTTTAATGTACCTAATTACAATGCCTATACCAACAATTTATCCCGCCAAAGTGGGGGTGTGGCCTTGTATGTGAGGAACTGTCATGATTCGCAACTACGGCCAGAGCTAACTATTATGGAGCATTGCTTAGAAACTCTTTTTATAGAAATAAAAAATCAAGAGGTAAATCTGGTGGTCGGCGTAGTTTACAGACGACCTCACACGGATTTTAAACATTTCCTTGATAAAATGAAGGAAATAATAGAAGTAATTAGTGAAGAAAGCAAACATTGTATTATTACAGGTGATTTTAATGTAGATTTATTGAAGAATATATCAGATGCTAATGATCAAGACTTCATAGCCCTATTCAATTCAAAATAGTTTTTTACGTCTGTAACTAAACCTACACGAGTGAGTCCTACGTCAGCCACGCTT
>NC_051414.1:9338890-9339002 GCF_015228065.2 Penaeus monodon
CCCCATCTTTCAAAACCCGCCTTAATCGGGAAACAAGGAGGGAAATAAATATAACCTACAGGGATTTTAACGAAGGCAGAATTGGCCAATTTAGGGATTCCTTAGACAATGT
>NC_051414.1:9339285-9339409 GCF_015228065.2 Penaeus monodon
TATACAGAAAAATTGAAGGCTAACTCAAATAAGTGCAGGAACACATGGAAGATCATCAATTCAATTCTGAACAGAAATAATAAATCTCAGAATCAAACGATAGAAGTAGAGGAAGGTCAGTCTC
>NC_051414.1:9340659-9340741 GCF_015228065.2 Penaeus monodon
GTCTGGGGAGCTGTCAATGAAACCACGCTAAAGCCCGTTATAACTGCCCTAAAACGAGTAATCCGAACAATTGCTCGATTAG
>NC_051414.1:9345034-9346126 GCF_015228065.2 Penaeus monodon
ATCAAGAGTTAGATGAAGTAATCTGTAAATTCAACAAAAAAGGATGTTCTTATTATCCAAAGTGACTGGAACGCGAAAACTGGTGCAGATGCTTACAAAAACTGGTGCGGAGTTGTCAGTAAATTTGGACTTGAAAACACGAATGGTAAAGGAACTCGTCTCCCTGGGAAATTTGCCGAATAACAAAAAACTCGTCGTTGATAATACATATTTCGACACAAAAGATGAAGAACTGTAACATGACACTCTCCGAAAGGCATTAGTCATAACCAGACTGATTTTAAAATGTTGTAAAAGCGTTATCGATCAATGTATAAACGGTGCATAAACACGAACTTTTCCGGGAGCGGGACTTTCAACACGCCATGAGCTTCTAATGATGACGATGAAGTTAAAACTTTGAGTACTAAAAAAAAATCAAATAGTCACGACTAATATACGATTTTGTAAGAAACTGAAGGATCTGCGAGTACTTAGTGACTTTCAAGCAACAATTGGGGAAGATTCGAGCCTCTTTTTGAAAATGTTACTCCTGATTGACCTCACATTGCACTTAGGAAAAGTATGCTAATGAAGCTGCAATTAAATATCTTGGGAGTGAAAAAAAGCATAAAGAAACCCTGGATTACGGCCGAAGTTTCTCCACAAATGCGATAAAAGGAAAAGGCTCAAACAACATCGATTCAACGACAACGGAGTCTGGTAAAAAAGTACCGAGAATCAAACCCAAAAAGTTAAACGAGGAAATTTTATTAGCAAAGGAATCGTGGAATTAACCAACAATGTTCGGATATTGAGGATTGTTTATCACATAATAATGTCAAAGCAGCATTTAGCAGGGTTTAAGGCAACTCTTTGCGTAATGGAGACCCAAAGTTTTTGTGGTTGAAAAACAAACCAGGGAAACTGCTAACCCAAGGTAGAGGATGTCATTGAAAGATCGATTACAACCACCGTGCGGACACTTCGGACGATTGCTTGATCGAAATCAAACTATTTCATCGCCAGAAAAATTTGAGCCACCGATAATTCAAGCAGAAACAGAAAAAGCGTTAAAAAAAGCTGAAATATAACAAATCACCGGAACAGGCG
>NC_051414.1:9347305-9348797 GCF_015228065.2 Penaeus monodon
AACAAGTAAAAAAAAAACCAATAAAGCTAAGAAAGGTAGTAAACAAGTGATCCCCAGGGGCTCGGTCTCGTTTTTCTTGTTCTATTTGTTCAGGACTTTCAGGAACATCAGGAATATGAGGATCAGGATCATCAGGATCATCAGGGAGCTGAAGTTCTGCAGAAGCATGATGGGGTTTCATCTGATTGACATGAATTGCTTCTCCTCTGTGGGGTTTTGACTGTTGCAGACAATGAAGGTAACTTCATTCAGTTTTTTCTTCACCCGGAAGGGTTTCCTTGCCAGCATACTGTGAAAATCCTTGCCGATCCTCCTCCTCTGTTGGGCTTGTATTTTCGAATCATTACCAGGTCTCCCACAATCGGTTGAAAAAGCACCCCCGTACCGTCTTGTCATAGTCAGCCTTCCACCTTTCCGGGCACGTTGCGATGCAGTGAGAGCAGCTTCCCTTGCTACGTTCAATCTCTCCCGGAATTCGGTAGCAGATGCATCCCGAATGACTGCGTCTCCCGTTAAAGGTGTGGGGGGGGGCCCAAAGATTTCCAGTAAAACAGGAAACATAAGTTGATTGTTAACACTCCGATGGATCTGGAGTTTAAGATAGACGGGTCTGCGGTAAATATTTATCCCAGCGTTGAGGTTGCCTCTCTGTTAGCACTGCCAGTGTATCCTTCACAACTCGATTTGCTCGTTCGACCATTCCATTAGCCTGTGGGTGGTGAGAAGTAGATAAATTAAGCTTGGTGTTGAGGTGTTACAAAGGCGGAGAAAAACTGCATTATTGAATTCTGGGCCCCGATCTGTCTGGAGGATACGTTTGGGGGGCCAAAGAGCGTAACAAAGTGGTTGATGAATGCGTCGGCTACAGAGTGTCGATCGCGATTACGCAATGGGATTAAATGAAGAAACCTGGTTGCGTGGTCTATTATCGTCAGGATGTTAGTGATTCCCATTTAGCTTGGTCCAGCATCGATAAGGTCGAGTGACACTTTCTCTATGGGATGATTTTGGACATCTGGTGCGTTTTGCAGCTTGCCACCCCGTAATGCTGCGCCCTTGCCTCTCTGGCAAACTTGACAAGAGCGGACGAATAATCTGGTAGCTTGTAACATATTTGCGAAAAAGTATTGTTCCTGCAGTTTACAATATGTTCTATAAGCACCAGGGTGGGCGTCCCTCATGCACATGTTTTTTTGGCTAGAAACCTGCATGGTTTTGGGCACCACCAACTGATAAACTACGCGGTCCGGTAATCGTCGTAGTCGGTAGAGTAATTCATCCCTCATCTCGAAGTCGTCTAGGGGAAAAAGGGGGGCTCCTGGCGGGGGTGGGCGTCGTCGGGCCCGGAAAAACAAGAAGAGGTCTCCATACAGAGTCATCTCTCTGGTTTCTCCAGGGATGTAAACCAGGAGGTCCCACTGAAGTCGTCGATAAGTTCGTCAAACCTTGGAAGTGGACAAATATCAGTTAGTTG
Source organism: Penaeus monodon (assembly GCF_015228065.2). Classification (NCBI taxonomy): domain Eukaryota; kingdom Metazoa; phylum Arthropoda; class Malacostraca; order Decapoda; family Penaeidae; genus Penaeus; species Penaeus monodon. Next base: position 9,348,780 of record NC_051414.1, read on the forward strand.
TTATTTTGTTTGAGATTT
>NC_051414.1:9348891-9349133 GCF_015228065.2 Penaeus monodon
AGCTTCTCTCATCTTTCTGCATTCTTCTTTTATGGTCTGCTTGGCTGCATGCGGAAGTCTCCACTGGCGGGTGACAATTGGTTTTGCATGGCCAGTTTCGATGGTGTGTTCCACCCCTGGTATGATTCCAATTGCCAACTTATCTTCTGTGAAGATTTCAGTGTACCTGTTTATTAGTTCACGTAGCTGTTCTTGCTGGTGCACTGCAAGATGGCTTATCATACCCTCATTTATCATCAGGA
>NC_051414.1:9349424-9349555 GCF_015228065.2 Penaeus monodon
TACCCGAGACGTCGTGTTTACCACCCAGACATCCGTCCGACGATCTTCAATCCTGGTCACGGTGGCAGGGATGATCAGCTTGTTGGTTGATGGAGCGATCTCTATCTCTTCGTCTTTAACGGACCGAGGTA
>NC_051414.1:9350344-9350479 GCF_015228065.2 Penaeus monodon
AAGCATCGTCTCTCTTCTCTTGCTCGTGCTCGACAATCTGCAAGGCGGTGACCCGTCATCCGATGAAACGAGCAAAAGTCCCCCTCGTCCTCGTGTTGTCGGGATCCTCGGGTTGGAGACATGCGCATCTGTGAC
>NC_051414.1:9350853-9350917 GCF_015228065.2 Penaeus monodon
ACACCGCGAAACCTTTCCCTCAACTTTCCCTTGAAAGTCATCCTCCGTTATGCCATCAAAAAAA
>NC_051414.1:9357602-9357689 GCF_015228065.2 Penaeus monodon
TCTCATGAAGTCACCCGTTCCTTAGCCTGCAGCGACTTCCCGCCTAACACTTGCGTTTGGCATATTATTGCCGAGTACAGACGTTTA
>NC_051414.1:9358854-9359103 GCF_015228065.2 Penaeus monodon
TGTCCTAAGACAACTATTCCACGCATGGCGTCCCTTCTCCTCGTTTGTTCCACTGGTCTGCAAGAAATAAAAATGAAAATTCAATTATAGGCCATAGATATTATGATAATGATGTAGGAAACAAGAAAATAAGTGTAGTAGTATCAGTTGTAATAACCGTAGAAATACTTTAGTAATCATGTTATGAGCCAGATTATATAGAATATGAAAATTAGTCGTTATTATTTTAAAGGCTAATATGGACTTTGT
>NC_051414.1:9359149-9359551 GCF_015228065.2 Penaeus monodon
GACCGTGGATTCGAGACGAGAGTAAACCATTCCTTGGATAAAAAGCTAAAATGTCGTCCCAGTTTGACCGTTCATGAGCATTCTCTCGAGGTCATGGGTCACTCGCATCGCTACCCTAACTGACTGGTAATAGCAAGGCAATCGATAGCAGTCGTTTTAATATATCGTTTTCTTATATTGTGCTCTACTCTCCGGCCAACAGATCGTTGGTGTATATTTTTAAACCCATAAACATTAGAATCCTGTGAAGGCATAGGCCTCCTCGGCAGCGCAGACCAAACCCTTAACCTTCAAAAAAGCTTGACAGGAGCGTTGACGCCACAAGTGCATAGGCCTACTGGGTAGGTCGCACTGTTCACCTCCGAGGAAAGGTTGTCTTCTCGGGGCTATTTCAAAATAGTA
>NC_051414.1:9359711-9360625 GCF_015228065.2 Penaeus monodon
GATGTTGTGCGACCTCGTCGCTACTCCCTCTCTATTCATATCAGAATCTGTTGCTCTTGAATAAGTCTCTGTAACCTCTATCTACATAATTGTTTATTGCAAGAGAAAAGCAAAATAAATGTATCGAAAAACTCCCTTTGATGATAACAATATCAAGAATATTGTTATTATGTATAGTGAAGAGGAAATTTTTGATTTTTAAGTAGGAACGTCGTGGGATGCATACAGTTTTAGAACGGATAAAATATCAGCAAATGAAAATGTACTGACAGAAAAAAAGCTTCAGAACGAAAAAAAATAAGTTTACTGATTTAGTGAAGAGGACCTAAGGTTATAGATTTTGCTAATAAATTTTCGTCGTTGCATCACGTTTTAATAAGGCATAACTATCATTATGAATAAAGAAATCAGGTATTAAATACATAGCCGGGAAAACGGTACGCGTTTTACGAGATTTAATATAAAAGCCCCGATCGGTATGCTTTGAATGTTAATTTGGCATCCCGTCTCCGCTTGCATTTCAACGTTTCTGAGACCATGGGACAACCTTCATTTTCCTCGAAAAGAAACAGGGTATCTAACTACATCGTGCTTTGGCGGTCCGAGTGTTCTTCTTTCGAGGGAAAACAGCCCTCTTTCGATGTTCAGATTTTGGTGGCGGCATCAGGCACGTCTGCTGCAAAAGCTGCAAGACGGCGGACCAGAAAACCTTTTCGGCCGAGAGAATCACCAGGTTTATTAACACCTGCCGTGTAGAGCGGTTTCACGAGTTCTCTACAATAATAACAATCACAAGTGATGAACAACAACGACAATAAGGCCGACTCTGGTAGTTGTTTTATTTGAATATTCCTGATGAACGATTCTCCAGAGATGATATAGATAATTTCCTTGTCATTATCATTATTAGCATA
>NC_051414.1:9361875-9362056 GCF_015228065.2 Penaeus monodon
AGTCCTTATGCCACAAGCAGGGCAACATATGAACAAGCAAGGCAATCAATTAGCAAGTAATAGAGAATACTTTTTTTTTCTTTTCTCTTTCAAATTGAGTCGAAAAGTATCAGTCTCGTTAGGCGATGAGAATCCACATTCTGCTTCGGCAGAAATCTTTCAATGTGCGTTGATGTGTTGG
>NC_051414.1:9362144-9362655 GCF_015228065.2 Penaeus monodon
AGTTAATAAACGACAGATCTCTTTGTTTCGTCTGCCCTCCATCCCGTTACTAAAACTTAAACAACTATAATTCGGCAACTGATATCGCTGTCCGTCGTTGGCGCCACGCTGTCTGGCGCCGCTCACTGCCGCACGGGGGGGGAGGGGGCAACCGCCGCCGGCCAACTTTTGTAGCTGCGGCTGGACACTTTTTGGCTTTATCGTGTGTGTATAGTGATCAGCAGAAACCCTCATATATTTCCATAGAAACATCTTCAGAACTTCAGACAAAAATGATAGCGTATTTGATTTATCACTGGAACTATCAAACATTTAACTTGTTTATTTAAAGGAGACAACAACAGTGCCTATGAAAAAGAAAATACAAAAGCTTCTGTTTGTTTTTTTTTAATGTTTATATGTATCCAGACTTTTTCACATGATGTTCCATGATATTACTGATTAACCTTTAACGGATAAAGAGGAAAGGAATAATGAAGAAATGACGATTAATATAGAAAGACGGAAAGTG
>NC_051414.1:9362828-9363537 GCF_015228065.2 Penaeus monodon
CTGATAGGTGCATGTATATACACGCAACACACAAGCACACACGAACAAAACCATATAGTCATAACTCTGCGAAAAATTCCACCGCGTTTCACTCTCGAAGTTTTCTTGAGGCCATGGATCAGATGTGCAATTTAGCCCGAGTCGGTGAAGGAGAGGCGGGAGGATGAAGAATGGAACGATTTCGCTTCGTCTTTGTATACCGAAATGGACGATAATGCCGCTCATGTTTGCGGCATTATCGTAGGACTGAGATCTACAAGCACTGACGCCAATACCAGATGTTTCAATTTTTTCTTGAAACATACCAAACAAATATCGACCCGCATGACTTTCGATTGCAGTGAATTTTGAAAAGCTTTCAACAACATCGCCACTTCAATTCACATTTCTTGTCATAACAGCTAGTTGATCTGTATGGCTCAGGTCAGGCGTGGAATCTACGCTTATGCCATAATATTTCGCCTCATTTATTTCTGCGCTGATTGATTCCTTTTTTGCCCATGATCGCGATGAATTCATCACCAATGTTAGGAGACATGTAGGATACATTAGCCTTCCCTGGGTTTCCGTGTGTCAACATGATCCCTCAAGAATGGGCCAAAGTGAGTGAATAGGTCCAGACAGCCCAAGAAGTTGGCGTTGTTAACGTCACTGTATGTCTTAGTATCGCCTCTGAGAAGAAGACCTCGCTCAGAAAGAAATGATCAAG
>NC_051414.1:9364526-9364594 GCF_015228065.2 Penaeus monodon
ATACCTCATCTACTACAAAGACAATAGGTTGCGACAAATACCGCACGGAGAGTAAGTCCATGGCGACC
>NC_051414.1:9364675-9364817 GCF_015228065.2 Penaeus monodon
CCAAGGTTTTTGGATGAAGTAATTGGGACCCGGCGACTCTCATATTCAGAGACACTTCGGACACCTTAGGCAGAGAGCTGTCAGCCGATCACCACTGAGACAGCATGTTGATGACTGACCCAAGCGGGAAGCTGGACCGGCG
>NC_051414.1:9364982-9365586 GCF_015228065.2 Penaeus monodon
ATACAACCATCGCCACGTCTCTCCCCAACCCTGTTTTGTTGGTTCCCTCTCCCCTCCCCTTTTCCTCCTCTTCTTTTCACCTTGAAAACAATGGATATGGTGCTATGTGTGGATGATGCATGTAAAATACACGTGAGCTTAGTCATATTTTGCTTCTGCTATTACTAGAGAGAATAAATCTAAATAACTAACCCAAATGTACAATAACTTAATGGAAATTACCCAAATTCTCAAGCTAATTTCAACCTAATTAGTTACAATCTGCAATAAAGCAAGTTAATAATATCCAATGTAACAGTGTGCAATAACGTAATATAATAGTAAGTAATACTGCACGATAGTTACAATATATTTACCAGTCATCTGCTGTACTTATGCTGCCTTATGCTATTATGATGGCATCTCATCATGCTCGCCCGGCCACAAGCCAGGGCGAGATGGACGAGAGGGACAGCCTTGTCCAGCCCTGCGTTCCGCTGGCCACTTCGTAGAACTAAGAAGCCCACAGTTTCAGTGGGACAGCCTGTGGCGTGATGCTTGTAATTTTCATATGCTACGGCCAAATGCTATGGTCCCGTGAGGTGGTCTACAATCACAGATAAGG
>NC_051414.1:9365692-9365855 GCF_015228065.2 Penaeus monodon
TGTTGATTTCATTGTTTCGCATGTTTTCAGCATTCATTTCAACTGCAAACCACCATTTCTGTTTTTCAACTACCCTATAATTTATCTGGATTTTGCAAAAAAATGATGGTTTTCAATTGAATTAAGGAATGAAATCAATAAACACAATGAGAACAAGCAAGAC
>NC_051414.1:9365885-9366838 GCF_015228065.2 Penaeus monodon
TGTATATCGTTTCGCACGCGAAGACAAACGCGTTATATTTGGCAGAGCCAGTATTTACTCTTATGGTTTCGGGTTTATTTTCACGAGTTTCTGCGTTTATTATCACATATTATCGGAGCATATTTATCACTTGTCACTAGTCTATACTCCTTTATCAGTGTTTTTCGAGTCCATTCCCCCCTCCCCCTCCCTCTCTGCGGGATGGGTACCGCGATCAAAGCCGTTACACGCGCATTTCACGCTTTAGGTTTCCTCGTTTGTCCTCTTAAATGGGAGCTTCGACCCCTGTAACAAATCTTCACCTCGTATTCACGGCAAGATCGAGCCAAACTAAAAGCAAGAGATCCGCAGTAGTTAACTTCTGGGTAACTATCCACGCCATGACCCGAGACAGAGCTGACGGTTGAAAACTGTTTCGCATTTTGGCACTGACCACTGTTTCCTTAAAAAGTCTGGGACACGATAGTTTTCCTTGCAAAATTGCTTTGTTGCCTAGATGGTGAGGACACATGAGTCGCAAACGGCATCCATAACGAATCTGAATTTATTACTGTTATTTTTTTTCTCTCTCTCAAATGATTTCCCACGACAATCATGTTTTATTGGCTACATCTTGCTTCCTTAAATTCCATTGGTACACCTCCAAAGGCAATTGGCGTCACAGGTTCCACCCACGCAGCGGGTCCCCCCCCCCCCGTGGCACTGGAAGCGTCAACATTCGACTTGAAAAAAAACGAGATTTGTCTCTGTTATTGTTCGTTTGCGGTGATAACGTATTGAGAAGAAGTGTTTTGGATTATGTGTTTTATCGATACCTGGTGTCGAAAATAAGGCAAGCGCACCCGCACTAATAACGCAAACTGACCATAAAAGCCACAGTAAATGTATTTAATCAGAATTTAAAACCAAAACCCTGCTGCGGGTCAATGTCTACCTTTGAGCGTCACCGTCCT
>NC_051414.1:9367214-9367449 GCF_015228065.2 Penaeus monodon
CGTTGTTATTATTGTCATCATCATGATATATAAAGGCTGGAAACGGCTTTTGCAAGACATCGGCTGCAAAGGCCTAGATCTGAGTATTGGTAATGAAGTTAAAAAGTTAATTAATAGGTTATAGAACAAATACGTTAAGAGTTAAAATTATATTACAAAAAGTTTAAGAAGAATTAAATATAGTATCCATGGGATCTGAGGATATGAAAAATTACAAAAGGTTATTTATAATTTG
>NC_051414.1:9367658-9367739 GCF_015228065.2 Penaeus monodon
TTACCGACCCTTGCAGACAGGGTGTCGTGCGTTAACTCGGAGGCCGCAGACCCAACTGAACCTGCACGTCATAGCATAGCA
>NC_051414.1:9367792-9368253 GCF_015228065.2 Penaeus monodon
ACCAACACGTCCTGTGCGCTTCATCTTACTCAGACTGACTCTTTGGGCCTGTTGAGGCTAACTCTTAAGGACAAGAAATATATTCCTCACTCGCGTCATTCATGGCAGATTCATGAAAGAAAGGTCGATGGAATGATGGGTAGACAGGTCAGTCGATCAAGATTTATAGTGAGCGTAATTAGGATGTGATGAATATATGAGTTTATATGCATTTAGAGCAAATTGGTAAGCAAAAAAAAAAGTTTATTTTATTTTCATGAGAGTGGCGATGTCTGAGGAATCGAGAACCTTTAAATGGATTTAATCTCTGTTTATATGAGTTGATGGTACTGTTTTCCAAATCAAAGAGACAGGAGTCGTTATATATTGTTTGGTAAAGTGCTTTTGCGCAGAGAAAATCTATTGCTTTGACTCGAGACATACACGTAGGGCTCCCAAGAGAACCTAAGGACGTTAGATTT
>NC_051414.1:9368317-9368890 GCF_015228065.2 Penaeus monodon
CAGTGATTATTATGAAAAGTACCATAGGCCTATTTAAGGCACATTTTTGGCGGTAAGATGTTTCAAGATTTCTTGAAAGATATTGACATATCTGGTGTAATTTTGCTTTTGATGGAACTTCTTGGTCAGATATCTTGATTAGGTTTCGTACCCAACCCAAGCATTTTCAAAGCTTGGACGCTTGCTACAACAGTTTCATGACGTCACAATGGCAAGCAAACCGCTACCGTGGCCGACAGAAATGAGTGATTACATGTCTACAAATAAAATGTCTCTGGAAATATGATCCGCTCACCTTAAGAAGGCTTAGGACAGCTGGGTTTCTGCTGTGTTGCTCTTGTCCGCTTCGCCGTGGCTGCTGTTCGAGTGACGCCGGGGGAGGGACGTAGGCAGGAGACATCTCTCAAGGAAGGGAATGATGAAATATAATGCCCACGAGTTGTACCTTTTGGGCCAGACTCCAGAAACCTCTCGCGGGACACAATGTCGAGTCAGTCGCGAATCTCCGGGGTGTGGGCGGCGCGAGGACAAAAGCCGATCGTTGTTCTTGTGAGGAGGCATCGGGTGATCGGG
>NC_051414.1:9369181-9369429 GCF_015228065.2 Penaeus monodon
AGTTGTTGAGTAATTCCCAAACGCCAGCTGCGACTTCCTCTCTGTTCCAGTTTTCGGCACAAGGAAAATGAAACGATGAAGCCTTCGTATAAAGTCCAACATCGTGCCACGGTCGCCAGAGCTCGAAGCGAAATTTTTATTCTTTCGATAAAATTCAATAAGAGCATTGTTGGGAAAAACATTCCATAGCACCATATCATGGCGACAAAATACATCTTCCCTGATAAGATAAGTATCTAATATATCTT
>NC_051414.1:9369961-9370367 GCF_015228065.2 Penaeus monodon
GTCCGTCCGCAAGTATAAAAACACGCGATAATGTACCCTTACCGTCCGTCTGCTCACTTCTCGCGACAAGTAACAAACAAAAACTAAAAGAAGAAAAAATAGTTGCCTAAAAACTAGATATTTATGCTACAACTAATACTTTTTTATCGTGAAACCTTATCTGAACTTTAGGAATAATGCAGGACTGATGTGCAATAATTTCCAAACCAAAGTCGTAAACACAATCTGTTACAAGACTTGACTCTTTTCATAAAATCTGATAAATATGATCCTAGTGAATTCAAATACATTATTGAAGGTTTTTCTTGTGCAAATCGTCCAAATTTTAACATCTTTTGTGATGAACTGCAAAGTACATTTTTCTTTACTGAACATTGTCACGTCACGGAATAAAATGCAAGGTTAT
>NC_051414.1:9370719-9371735 GCF_015228065.2 Penaeus monodon
TTGTTAAATGATTTTAACTTCCCCTGAATTACGTAAGCCTGATGAAGACGTGAAGACGAGGCTTCGAATCGTTGACCGAATCGCTGTGCAGGTGCCGGGTTCGCTGCTTCGAATCCTCAGAGCTCACTTGCCGTCTGAAGAATTGGCTGACTGGCGCGTCTAACGGATCGAAGGGAAGTCTCAACTGTCTCTTTCTCTCAACATTCCTCTCATACTGACAATGAACTCGTCTCGTGAATGTAAGGTAAGTTGTCAACTGATTAGAATCGCTGTCTCCTTCTCTCTTGACTTTCCTCTCATAATGAATTTCTTTCATGAATCTCAGGTGTCGGTTTATTCAAAATTTCAGTCCCTTTCTCTGTATTTTCCCTTCCTATTAATAGATTTCTTTCAGATCTTCAGAATATCTTTTGTGGTTTTAAAATGAAGACACACGAACTCATACACATGGATAAATGCACGCGTAATTCCAGTTATTTCGCCATTATTCCAAAGCATTTCATTCTAATACATTGCAGTAAAAAGCCCTGATATTACAATTATTTTGCGAGCAGTAGGAAGACGTTTTAGAAGCTTGTTAGAGATATAATTATGTAGGCAGAATACCACTTAAAACGTTATGTACCCACCTACCGTCAGTGCTCCAGGAGGGGAAAGGGAAATTTATTCATCTGCTTGTCACTTTATGTTACGAATTATTGTTACGAATATATTTCGTGTAGTGAAGAAGACAGCTTCTGCTTGTTTGTTATTCGGCGTGTGTGTAACGACAGTAATAATAGTTAGTAATGTAATTAATGGGAGGTTCATAACCAAAATAGCTAAATAACCCTCCATATATCAAAATTCAAATTCAGTCATCTAAAAAAAAAACAATATAGAGAATATAGCAATTCCCCAACGCGAGCTCTGAATCAGTGAGGGCTTAAAGGGACAAAGGCTTGAAGGACTTCGCTAATATAAATTACAGACACGTATATTTTGGCTCATAATTGTTGGTGAGAAAAAACACGTGC
>NC_051414.1:9371814-9371881 GCF_015228065.2 Penaeus monodon
GCCACCAGCATATCCATATCCAAGAGGACGTAGGGGACATGTTCATAGAAGAACATGCGTAGGGTGG
>NC_051414.1:9371960-9372695 GCF_015228065.2 Penaeus monodon
AGAGGGTCGGCCGGGCGCGAACCTGGGGCCTTGCGATTGCATAGCTCAGTGGTAAATGGCTGGCTTTGCAGTCGCAAGGTCCTGAGTTAGCGCCCCACTACCCGAGCGGTGCACGTGTATAGATGAGCAGCGTCATAGAGGAGAGGGAAGGTTATCCTTAGAAGTTGAAAAAAAACCCTCTGAGGATGTGGCACTGTGATGGCACCCCAGCAGTGGGACAAACTGCCGGTAAAAGTGCAAGAATGAAATATTAGAAATCACCGGGACCTATCGACCCTACCATTCGGGAGTAGGTGGTAAAAAAGCCGTAGATATTTGATTTATTTTTAAACTACTGTGTTCACTGCATTTTCCAATCAATTTGATGAGTATCACGCGATCGAAAAAGAAATGGCCGCGGTGCAGAAATCTGAAAAAATTAAATTCCCGTAGTTAACGAGTCAGGAGGAATTTTATCTCGGCGCGTGCCATGCACAGGGGCGCATTTCATGACATTTCATGAAATATTTGTAGACAGAAAATAACAAGCAATTTTATGATTAATTTGCTATAGATTATAGACAAGTCTTGGATCCCAAAGATTAAAGACAAGCTCGAACCATCTCATGAAAGCATGAAACCGTTATTACATCATGATGTCAGGACGTACAGTATTGTCATGAACTCACAATGTGTATAATTATCGTCTGATTATAATCCCGGAATGTTCAAGGCAATTGGGTGAATACCTTAGAT
>NC_051414.1:9372959-9373064 GCF_015228065.2 Penaeus monodon
CTATCATTCACATGGAAATTCAAATCATATTTACATTCGTGACCGTTTAGGCGTATAATTATAAATTGAGTATCTTATTGAAAAGGAAAACAGAAAGAAATGAAA
>NC_051414.1:9373128-9373218 GCF_015228065.2 Penaeus monodon
TAATGAGTATCTACGTTCCACCACGGACGGACGCAGCTCGGAATAAAGAATAAAGAGTTTATAAATTAAAAGATTTGGCCTTGGGAGGAA
>NC_051414.1:9373711-9374045 GCF_015228065.2 Penaeus monodon
AAGAATCAGACCGGGCAGGTCAACGAAAACACTCCAGAGGACACATTTCACAGGATTTTCTACGAAGACACTATTTACCAAAAGAGGATATATAGAGTCCAGCAGACAGAGGAGCGGAGGGAAGCACACCACCAAAGGCACAGGACAAGAAGTGGAAATAAAAACGGTTTTCTGTCTTTTTATTGACATGTTTTAAACTTGTACATGAAGCATTTATCTTCTGGTCACGACACGTTTTTCTACTTTTTGTCTCTTTTTTTTAAAGGGTACAGCCACGTTACATTGGACGATCTGTTCAATAGAATGACGTGTTTGTATGTGTTTATGTGTATGT
>NC_051414.1:9374124-9374336 GCF_015228065.2 Penaeus monodon
TTCAAAATAGGTTTCAAGCGAGAGACCTCCTGGCGTGTGTCGCGTTGCATCGTGGGCGTGGGCGTGATGGCCAGGAAGCTGAGGCAGCCGCTGGCCATGGGCGCCCACCGGAATCCGAGGCTCAGGTCAGGCGTCGGGTTCCTGAGGGAGGGAGAAGGTCCTCTGTTTAAGGGCTGGGGCGGGGCGGTCAGGGGACGTGGAGATAGCTGCTG
>NC_051414.1:9377455-9377601 GCF_015228065.2 Penaeus monodon
AGTGCATTGCGCGCACGCTTCGCTCCCCGTCTTGGCGAAGTGGGTCCACCTCGCCAGCAGGAGGCGGCTGACGAAGAGGTCGTCCGGGCGCGAGAGGGGGGGGGCGACGACCTCGAACAGGAGCCGCAGGTCGTCCAGGTGACCCC
>NC_051414.1:9377907-9378130 GCF_015228065.2 Penaeus monodon
TCAACCTCAAAAGCGACACCAGACTAACAAACGAATCGACAGACAAACAACTCGACAGACAAATGCCCTACAGCGCCTTCTGCCGGAGGAGCGGTGTCTGAACTCGTAGGCGAAGACCTTCTTGTCGGGCGAGGTGCGTGCGTGCAGGAGCGCCGTCTCATCTGCAAGGGAGAGGCTTCAGAGGGCTTCACGGAATTCCGGTGTTGTCTTGCTGTTATTGTTG
>NC_051414.1:9380566-9380664 GCF_015228065.2 Penaeus monodon
AAGGAACACCCTTTGCCCCCCTTTTAAAACGGGGAAAAGGGATTTCCTTTTTTGCTTTTCGTCCCGGAGTATAGTCTTTTTGGGCCCAAAATTACATG
>NC_051414.1:9382417-9382630 GCF_015228065.2 Penaeus monodon
ACCATACGCAAAGAGCAGCAGCTATCTCCCGTCCCCCGAACCCCCCCGCCCCCCCCTTAAAAAGAGGACCTTTTCCCCCCCTAGGAACCCCACGCCGACCTGACCCGGGTTCCGGTGGGGCCCATGGCCCGCGGGTGCCCCAGTTCCTGGCCATCAGCCCCGCCCACGATGCAACCACACACCCAGGGCTCTCGCTTTAAACCTATTTTTTAA
>NC_051414.1:9382868-9382942 GCF_015228065.2 Penaeus monodon
TCCGGGCTTATTTCCTTTTGGGTAAAAAGGCTTCTGAAATCCGTTTTCCTCTGGGTGCGGCCTCCCTCTGTCTT
>NC_051414.1:9382977-9383089 GCF_015228065.2 Penaeus monodon
TTTATTGGGCCCCCAACAAAATAAAAATTAAAAAAAACGTTTGGGGTTCTGGGGCCGGGGCCCCCCAAAAATTCGCCCCTAAAGACACGTTTTTTTCCACTATAATGAAAAA
>NC_051414.1:9383312-9383633 GCF_015228065.2 Penaeus monodon
CCCCAACAATACCCTACCAAACACAAACACTAAATTTTTTTGAAAAAAAATTTAAAGAAAAAGCCCCGGTTTACCCTTTTAAAAAAAAACCAAAATTTAAAGAAAAACGGGCCCTGAAAGATTTTAATTTCATGTAAAAAGTTTAAAACAAATGCAATAAAAAAAAAACAATTTTTTCCCAAATCTTCCGCCCCGGGGGCCCTTCCCCCTTCCCCCTGTCCGTCACTTTTTAATCCCGAAATACCCCAAAAATCGCTGGATTTTTGTTCTGTTGTACGGGACGTATTGAAAAAGGTTTTTATCAGCCCCACATATTAAAAA
>NC_051414.1:9383661-9384403 GCF_015228065.2 Penaeus monodon
AAGGTTTTCACCAATGCCTTGACCTTTCCCGGGATTTATAAATCAGACGATAATTATACCATTGTGAGTTCATGACAATACTGTACGCCCTTGACATCATGATGTAATAACGGTTTCATGCTTTCATGAGATGGTTCGAGCTTGTCTTTAATCTTTGGATCCAAGATTGTCTATATCTAAGCAAATTTAAATTTATAAAATTGCTTGTTATTTTCTGTCTACAAATATTTCATGAAAGTCATAAAATGCCCCCGGGGGGTGAATGGCACCAAAAGCCAAAAAGTTTTAAATTCTCTCTAGACCCCAGTTAACTCGGGGGAATTTAATTTTCAGTTTTCTGCACCGCGGCCATTTCTTTTTCGATCGCGTGATACTCATCAAATTGATTGGAAAATGCAGTAAAACACAGTAGTTTAAAAATAAATCAAATTACTCGGCTTTTTTTACCACCTACTCCCGAATGGTAGGGTCGATAGGTCCCGGTGATTTCTAATATTTCATTCTTGCAATTTTACCGGCAGTTTGTCCCACTGCTGGGGTGCCATCACAGTGCCACATCCTCAGAGGGTTTTTTTTTCAACTCTAAGGATAACCTTCCCCTCTCCTCTATGACGCTGCTCATCATACACGTGCCCGCTCGGGTAGTGGGGCGCTAACTCAGGACCTTGCGACTGCAAAGCCAGCCATTTACCACTGAGCTATGCAATCGCAAGGCCCCAGGTTCGCGCCCGGCCGACCCTCT
>NC_051414.1:9384481-9384550 GCF_015228065.2 Penaeus monodon
CCCCTACGCATTTTCCCTTCTAGAACATGTCCCCTAGTCCTCTGGATATGGATTGCCTTTGTTGGCCTC
>NC_051414.1:9384621-9385667 GCF_015228065.2 Penaeus monodon
CCCCGCACGTGTTTTTTCTCACCAACAATATGACCCAAATACGTGTCTGTAATTTTATTTTAGCGAAGTCTTCAGCCTTTGTCCCTTTAAGCCCTCACTGTTTCAGAGCTCGCGTTGGGGAATGCTATATTCTCTATATTTTTTTTTTTTAGATGACTGAATTTGAATTTTGATATATGGAGGGTTATTATTATTTTGGTATGAACCTCCCATTAATTACATTACTAACTATTATTACTGTCGTTACACACCGCCGAATAACAAACAAGCAGAAGCTGTCTTCTTCACTACACGAAATAATATTCGAAACAATTTTAAATAAAGTGACAGAGATGAATAATTTCCCTTTCCCCCTGGAGCACTGAGGTAGGTGGGTACATAACGTTTTAAGTGGTATTCTCCCTACATAATTATATCCTCTAAAAAGGGCTTTTAAAACGTCTTCCTACTGCTCGCAAAATATTGTAATATCAGGGCTTTTTGCTGCAATGTATTAGAATGAAATGCTTTGGAATAATGGCGAAATAACTGGAATTACGCGTGCATTTATCCTGTGTATAGTTCGTGTGTCTTCATTTTAAAACCGCAAAGATTCCCGAAGATCTGAAAGAAATCTATTAATAGGGAAGGGAAAAAAACAGAGAAAGGGACTGAAATTTTGAATAAACCGACACCTGAGATTCATGAAAGAAATTCATTATGAGAGAAGTCAGAGAGAAGGAGACACGATTCAATCAGTTGACAACTTACCTCTTTCACGGACGATTTCATTGTCAGTATAGGGGAATGTTGAGAGAAAAACAGTTGAGACTCCCTTCGATCCGTAACCCCTCAGCAATTCTTCAACGCAGTGAGCTTGGGTTCGAAGCAGCACCGGGGCACCTGCCGCGATCGGTCAACGTTCGAAGCCTCGTTTCACGCCCTTCTCAGGCTTACGTAATTCGGGGAAGTTAAAACATTTAACAACATCTCCCCATTGTATATGCTTATCTTTTAACATGGTTATTTTTTATTATCGTTTAGCCTTATCATTACTATTCATTACC
>NC_051414.1:9385726-9386277 GCF_015228065.2 Penaeus monodon
GATAAATATCACCATGATTATGATTGTAATTATTACATTATAATTTTCATATATCATTATACTATTTTATCTTCACCTCTTTATCATTGTCACATATAAATGTTTTCGCGTCCTTCATCGTTCCACCTTATCACTATTGTTCTGCATTCCATCAAAACCTTGCATTTTATTCGGGGCGTGACAAGTTCATAAAGAAAAATTATTTGCATTCATCAAAAAAGATGTTAAAATTTGGACGATTTGCACAAAAAAAACCTTTCAATAATGTATTTAAATTTCACTAGGATCATATTTTATCAATTTTATGAAAAGAGTCAAGTCTTGTAACGATTGTTTTTACGACTTTGGTTTGGAAATTATTGCCATCAGTTCCTGCTTATTCCTAAAGTCCAGAAAAGGTTTCACGATAAAAAAAGTATTAGTTGTAGCATAAATATCTAGTTTTTAGGCACTATTTTTTCTTCTTTTAGTTTTTGTTTGAAACTTGTCGCGAGAAGTGAGCAGGCGGACGGAAGGGTACTTATCGCGTGTTTTTATACTTGGGGACGGAC
>NC_051414.1:9387230-9387501 GCF_015228065.2 Penaeus monodon
ACCAAAAGATATATTAGATACGTTATCTTATCAAGGAAAGATGTATTTGTTTTGTCGCCATGATATGGTTGCCTATGGAATGTATTTTTCCCAACAATGCTCTTATTGAATTTTATCGAAAGAATAAAACATTTCGCTTCGAGCTCTGGCCGAGCCGTGGCACCGGATGTCTGGACCGTTTATACGAAGGTTCATCGGTTTCATTTCCTTGCGCGAAAACTGGAACAGAGAGAGGAAGTCGCAGCTGGCGTTTGGGAATTACTCAACAACT
>NC_051414.1:9387921-9388418 GCF_015228065.2 Penaeus monodon
CGACACCCGATGGCATCCCAAAACGATCGGCTTTTATCTCGCCGCCTTACCCCGGAGATTCCTACTGACTCGACATCTGTGTCCGCATATTTCTGATCTGTCCAAAAGGTACAACTGTGGTATAATATATTCATCTTTCCTCCTTTAGTGTCTCTGCTACTTCCTCACCGGCTCATCGAACACAGCACGCGAAGCGACAAGAGCAACACAGCAGAAACCCAGCTGTCCTAAGAACCTTCTATAGGTGAGGGATCATATTTTCGGACATTTTATTTGTAGACATGTAATAACATCATTTCTTCGCAGTACGTTTGCTGCATTGTTATTCATGAAACTGTTGTAGCAAGCGTCCAACTTTGAAAATGCTTGGTGGGTACGAACCTAATCAGATATCTGACCAAGAGTTATCAAAAGCAAATTACATATTGTCAATATCTGTAAGAATCTTGAAATAAAAAATTGCCTTAAATAGGCCTTGGACTTTTCAAATATCACTG
>NC_051414.1:9388486-9389119 GCF_015228065.2 Penaeus monodon
ACTAACCGTCTTAGGTCTCTTGTGGAGTTCCCACGTTATTCTCGAGTCAAGCAATAGATTTTCTCTGCGCAAAGACTTTACCAAAAAATAGTAACGACAACTGTCTCTTTGATTTGGAAACAGTATCCATCAACTCATATAACAGGATTATCCAGTTTAAAGGTTCCGTTTCCCTTTTCAGACATCGCACAATCTCATGAAAATAAATAATAATTTTTTTTTTGCTTACCATTTGCTTCTAAGGCATATAACTTCATATATTCTCACATCCTAGTACGCTCACTATAATCTTGTCACTGATCCTTCTACCCTTCATTCTCCATGACCTTATCTTTCAGAATCTTGCCATGAAATGACGGACGTGAGGAAAATAATTACTGTCCGTTAAGAGTTATCCTGCAACAGACCCAAATAGCTCAGTTGATAACAATTTGAAGCTCATAGGACTGTTGGTCCTTGCCACGTGATGTGACAGGGCACGCATGGCCGGACTTCGAAATTCAATGCTATGCTATGACGTGCAGGTTCAGTTGGGTTGCGAATCCAGTATAACGCACGAAACACCTAGTCTGCTGAAGGGTACGTAGTTTGTAGAATGTTGTTGTCTTAGTTTTATATGCATAATAAGAAACA
>NC_051414.1:9389294-9389598 GCF_015228065.2 Penaeus monodon
AATAAGTGTGCGTGCACGCAACTGCAAACAAGCCATACTACATAAATGCACATATACATAATAGGATGGTGTGTCAAATTATAATAACCTTTTGTAATTTTTCATATCCTCAATCCCATGGATACTATATTTAATTCTTCTAAACTTTTTGTTAATATCATTTTAACTCTTAACATATTTGTTTCTATAACCTATTAATTAACTTTTTAACTCATGCAATACTCAGATCTAGGCCTTTGCAGCCGATGTCTTGCAAAGCCGTTTCCAGCCTTTATATATCATGATGATGACAATAATAACAACG
>NC_051414.1:9390015-9390955 GCF_015228065.2 Penaeus monodon
CGACGGTGACGCTCAAAGGTAACATTGACCCGCAGCAGGGTTTGGTTTTAAATTCTGATAAATACATTTACTGTGGCTTCTATGGTCAGTTTTCGTTATTAGTGCGGGTGCGCTTGCCTTATTTTCGACACCGGGTATCGATAAAACACATAATCCAAAACACTTCTTCTCAATACGTTATCACCGCAAACGAACAATAACAGAGACAAATCTCGTTTTTTTTTCAAGTCGAATGTTGACGTCTTCCAGTGCCACGGGGGGGGGGGGGACCCGCTGCGTGGGGTGGAACCTGTGACGCCAATTGCCTTTGAGGTGTGCCAGTGGAATTTAAGGAAGCAAGATGTAGCCAATAAAACATGATTGTCGTGGAAATCATTTGAGAGAGAGAGAGAAAAAAATAACAGTAATAAATTCAGATTCGTTATGGATGCCGTTTGCGACTCATGTGTCCTCACCATCTAGGCAACAAAGCAATTTTGCAAGGAAAACTATCGTGTCCCAGACTTTTTAAGGAAACAGTGGTCAGTGCCAAAATGCGAAACAGTTTTCAACCGTCAGCTCTGTCTCGGGTCATGGCGTGGATAGTTACCCAAAGTTAACTACTGCGGATCTCTTGCTTTAGTTTGGCTCGATCTTGCCGTGAATACGAGGTGAAGATTTTTACTGGGGTCGAAGCTCCATTTAAGAGGACAACGGGAAACCTAAAGCGTGAAATGCGCGTGTAACGGCTTTGGATCGCGTACCCATCCCGCAGAGAGGGAGGGGAGGGGGATGGACTCGAAAAACATGATAAGGAGTATAGGACTAGTGACAAGTGATAATATGCTCCGATAATATGTGATAATAAACGCAGAAACTCGTGAAAATAAACCCAAACCATAAGAGTAAATACCTGGCTCTGCAATAAACGCTTTGTCTTTCGCGTGCGAAACGATATACA
>NC_051414.1:9391029-9391158 GCF_015228065.2 Penaeus monodon
CAATTGAAAACCATCATTTTTTTTGCAAAATCCAGATAAATCATAGGGTAGTTGAAAAACTCAGAAATGGTGGTTTGCAGTTGAAATGAATGCTGAAAACATGCGAAACAATGAAATCAACTAAAATGG
>NC_051414.1:9391274-9391863 GCF_015228065.2 Penaeus monodon
CCTTATCTGTGATTGTAGACCACCTCACGGGACCATAGCATTTGGCCGTAGCATATGAAAATTACAAGCATCACGCCACAGGCTGTCCCACTGAAACTGTGGGCTTCTTAGCTCTACGAAGTGGCCAACGAAACGCAGGGCTGGACAAGGCTGTCCCTCTCGTCCATCTCGCCCTGGCTTGTGGCCGGGCGAGCATGATGAGATGCCATCATAATAGCATAAGGCAGCATAAGTACAGCAGATTGACTGGTAAATATATTGTAACTATCGTGCAGTATTACTTACTATTATATTACGTTATTGCACACTGTTACATTGGATATTATTAACTTGCTTTATGGCAGATTGTAACTAATTAGTTTGAAATTAGCTTGAGAATTTGGGTAATTTCCATTAAGTTATTGTACATTTGGGTTAGTTATTTAGATTTATTCTCTCTAGTAATAGCAGAAGCAAAATATGACTAAGCTCACGTGTATTTTACATGCATCATCCACACATAGCACCATATCCATTGTTTTCAAGGTGAAAAGAAGAGGAGGAAAAGGGGAGGGGAGAGAGAACCAACAAAACAGGGTGGGGGAGAGAC
>NC_051414.1:9391992-9392107 GCF_015228065.2 Penaeus monodon
ATATTTTGAGACACTTTGTGCCAGCCCCAAACGGAAGCTGGACCGGCCTCTTGCGCCGGTCCAGCTTCCCGCTTGGGTCAGTCATCAACATGCTGTCTCAGTGGTGATCGGCTGA
>NC_051414.1:9392267-9392336 GCF_015228065.2 Penaeus monodon
TGGTCGCCATGGACTTACTCTCCGTGCGGTATTTGTCGCAACCTATTGTCTTTGTAGTAGATGAGGTAT
>NC_051414.1:9393326-9394037 GCF_015228065.2 Penaeus monodon
CTTGATCATTTCTTTCTGAGCGAGGTCTTCTTCTCAGAGGCGATACTAAGACATACAGTGACGTTAACAACGCCAACTTCTTGGGCTGTCTGGACCTATTAACTCACTTTGGCCATTCTTGAGGGATCATGTTGATACACGGAAACCCAGGGAAGGCTAATGTATCCTACATGTCTCCTGACATTGGTGATGAATTCATCGCGATCATGGGCAAAAAAGGAATCAATCAGCGCAGAAATAAATGAGGCGAAATATTATGGCACTAGCGTAGATTCCACGCCTGACCTGAGCCATACAGATCAACTAGCTGTTATGACAAGAAATGTGAATTGAAGTGGCGATGTTGTTGAAAGCTTTTCAAAATTCACTGCAATCGAAAGTCATGCGGGTCGATATTTGTTTGGTATGTTTCAAGAAAAAATTGAAACATCTGGTATTGGCATCAGTGCTTGTAGGTCTCAGTCCTACGATAATGCCGCAAACATGAGCGGCATTATCGTCCATTTCGGTATACAAAGACGAAGCGAAATCGTTCCGTTCTTCCGTTCCTCCCGCCTCTCCTTCACCGACTCGGGCTAAATTGCACATCTGATCCATGGCCTTAAGAAAACTTCTAGAGTGAAACGCGGTGGAATTTTTCGCAGTGTTATGACTACATGGTTTTGTTCGTGTGTGCTTGTGTGTTGCGTGTATATACATGCACCTATCAGT
>NC_051414.1:9394155-9394673 GCF_015228065.2 Penaeus monodon
CACTTTCCGTCTTTCTATATTAATCGTCATTTCTTCATTATTCCTTTCCTCTTTATCCGTTCAAGGTTAATCAGTAATATCATGGAACATCATGTGAAAAAGTCTGGATATATATAAACATTAAAAAAAAACAACAGAAGCTTTTAGTTTTGTATTTTCTTTTTCATAGGCACTGTTGTTGTCTCCTTTAAATAAACAAGTTAAATGTTTGATAGTTCCAGTGATAAATCAAATACGCTATCATTTTTGTCTGAAGTTCTGAAGATGTTTCTATGGAAATATATGAGGGTTTCTGCTGATATCACTATACACACACGATAAAAGCCAAAAAGCGTCCAGCCGCAGCTACAAGAGTTGGCCGGCGGCGGTTGCCCCCTCCCCCCCGTGCGGCAGTGAGCGGCGCCAGACAGCGTGGCGCCAACGACGGACAGCGATATCAGTTGCCGAATTATAGTTGTTTAAGTTTTAGTAACGGGATGGAGGGCAGACGAAACAAAGAGATCTGTAGTTTATTAACT
>NC_051414.1:9394760-9394981 GCF_015228065.2 Penaeus monodon
CCAACACATCAACGCACATTGAAAGATTTCTGCCGAAGCAGAATGTGGATTCTCGTCGCCTAACGAGACTGATACTTTTCGACTCAATTTGAAAGAGAAAAGAAAAAAAAAGTATCGCGACACGAACTGGTCTTATGAACAATTGCATGAACAACCTCTATTTACTTGCTAATTGATTGCCTTGCTTGTTCATATGTTGCCCTGCTTGTGGCATAAGGACT
>NC_051414.1:9395835-9395961 GCF_015228065.2 Penaeus monodon
TAATAATATATATGTACATTTATTTTTTGGTGTGTTTTTGTGGGTGTATGTAAAATATTTTATATAAAATTTTACCTATCTATTGTTTCAAAGGAAAAAAATTTTTCAAACTCCCCCAAAATTCAA
>NC_051414.1:9400140-9400209 GCF_015228065.2 Penaeus monodon
TAAAAATTTTTGTAAAAAAAAAAACTGAAGTAATAATTTTATTTTTATAAAATATAAGGGTAATTTTGT
>NC_051414.1:9400381-9400469 GCF_015228065.2 Penaeus monodon
GGCAAGATAAGAAAAAATCCTTTTTATCATTTTGTTATTGGTTGTTTTTTTGTTGCCACTTATATGAAAAGGGGGAGGAGGGGGGGGG
>NC_051414.1:9400778-9400951 GCF_015228065.2 Penaeus monodon
TAACGTTGTACTCCCGGCCCCCTAAATGCCCAAAAGCAAGTGTTGGCGGGAAGTCGCTGCCCCGGCTCAAGGGGGGTTTAAAGCGCGAACTTCAAGGATGGAACTTTCAAATACATTTTTTATTATTTTTTTATTTAAAGATACTGACATTTATCCCTTTAGAAAAAAAAAAT
>NC_051414.1:9401474-9403009 GCF_015228065.2 Penaeus monodon
AAGGAGTTGGGGTTTGGGGAAACCAAATAAGCTCGTTACTTCCGAGGTACTTTAGGGAGCCGCAAGCCGTGAGCCTCATTCAGCCTCGAGCCCCAGCAAGAGAACGGGGCGTGTTGCAGCCTTTCTCCGCGGAATCCGCCCAAACCCGCATGGCTTTCGAGCCGAAAATTTTGAAATTTATGGCATCAGCAGGGGTCCAAAGGGGCGACGCAGGGCGGGGCGCACAGAAAAAAAAGGGGTTCCCCCGGGGGATTTCCTCCAAATCGTCGACCCCCCTGGGCATCCAGAGAGGGCCCCAAAACCCCCCGGGGCAGTGAGGGGGAAAAATGGGTTTCCTGTCCGAAGGGAAATTTTCCCTCCCAGCAAGCGCGCCCCCCGGAAAACGGAAAAAAGGGAAACCCTAGCAGAAGAAGTGAAAACAAAAAGGCAGTGAGAAGCAGGGCTTTTCAACAGAGGGGAAAGGGGCCACGGTTTTTAGCCAATGGCCCCCTGAACACAAGAGACAAGCGAATTTGGCCGGTTTGAGGTTTTCTGCGCGCTTTGAAAACGTTTTTAGGTTTTAAATTTTCCCCATTTAAATTTTTAAAAAAAAATTTCAGTCCCGAGGAGGGGGTTTCTCGAGGCCGGAAATCAAAACCCTTGGTTTCGCTTTTGCGTGGACTTCCACAGACACTTCTGTCTGCTTTGGAAAACCCGCAGCTGCTTGGGCGCCCCGCCCAAGCAGCTGGGCAAGGGGGGTTCGGACCCCCCTTCCTAAACTTGAGAAGGAGCTGGGGTGAAACAGGCCCAGAGCCTCGGGCTTTCGCGCTTCTCGGGAAGCGAAGGATGACGCTCTGGCCCAAAACGACGGGTTCAGCGCCTCGGGGCGTGTGCCGGAGAGGATGTGCCTGGTCACCAGGGACGCGGCCACACCCTCGACGCCACGTGCCGGCCCCCTGCACACGGAGCAAAAGGATGTTGTTTGAGGCAGGGGTGCAACATCGTGCAAAGCATGCACAAGCACGGCCTCGCCCACAACGACATCAAGCCAGCCAACGGGTGCGGGGATGGGGGCCCCGGGGGGACCCCGGGTCACCGTCATGATTCGGTCTGACCATGGCCCCCGGGGAAACGCTGCCGAGGCTGGGGATCCGGGGAAACCCCGCCCCTTTCCCCCTACGCCCCCGAGATCTGCGGGAAACGAGAAAAAGGGGCCCCCTGGGCTGCCTCCCCCGCCGATATGCCGTGGGAAGCTGCTGCGGGGCCCCTTTCGGCGGGAAGCAGCAGATGCCGAGTTTGCTGGGGTTTGCGGGTTTCCCCAAGACCCGGGAATGGGGGCCCAAAGGAGAGCGCCGGGTTGGGGCTCGTGCGGAAAGGGCCCTTCAGCGGGGAGAGGATCGCCTGCTCCCCCGCTTCTGCTAAAGCAGGGCCTTTCGCCGTCTTCACGGATGTGGCACCGTTTCCCTCCAGGGACTGAAATTCCACTAAAACGAATGCTTTTTTTTTAAAACATTTAATATGTATATAAAACTTCATTTGTATATAAAATTGTTTTT
>NC_051414.1:9403078-9403150 GCF_015228065.2 Penaeus monodon
ACATGCGTATATGTGGTTGCGAAGGAATGTTTTTATTTTTGTAAAGAAAAAAATTATATAAAACTTTTTACC
>NC_051414.1:9403199-9403355 GCF_015228065.2 Penaeus monodon
GGTTTGTTTTATGTGTGTGTGTGCCCTGCGTAATTATGTGTTTTTTGATGTGCCGTGTGTGTAAATTTTTCCCTCGATCGTGCACATTTTATTGCACGGGCATTGGATTTGGTTTGTTCCCCCGTTTTGCCATCTTTTAAAATGAAATGATAAGGG
>NC_051414.1:9403583-9403715 GCF_015228065.2 Penaeus monodon
ATGACAAAACATGATTAGGATAAATTATTTTTCCCCTCTGTTGGTCTCTGTTCCTATTTTCGTCTTTCGTCTTCTCTGTCTGCTTTCTGGGCTTTTTCGGGGTTGCCTTCGGGCTGTTGTATCTGTAGATTT
>NC_051414.1:9403825-9404385 GCF_015228065.2 Penaeus monodon
CGTGTCATTTTTCATTGTTGGTTTTTATTTTTAAATTTTTATTTTATTATCGTTTTTCATTACATTTTCATTATTACGAGAGAGAGACAGAGGAAAGAAACCCCATCTAAAAAGTATTTTATTTCCCCTCTCTCTTCCGGGCACAACTACAATGCCGGGAAACCGAAAACAATAAAAAAATGGGTACTAATAAATAGATAAAATGAAATAACTTTAAAAATACCCGGGAAAACGACTGAAAAACCCTGGGGAGCGAGCGGGGCCCGACAAAACGTTGGCCCCAAGGAACCACCCTTTTGTATTTTTCCCCATTTTTTTCCCGCAAAATGTCGTTTTTAAATTTTGTTTATGGAAGATATTTTTTATTCCAAAATTTGTAAGTGCGGTGGGGGTTTGGTGGGAAAAATCGCCCTCCTTCCTTTTTTAAAATTTTGTTTTTGGGAGTTTTCTATGTAGATCCCAATTAGAGATATTTGAATAAAAAAACCTAACTAAATGTGAAAAGGTAAAAGGGCACACCCCCAGTACGCGCATAAAATATACGATGTACACACTGCCCT
>NC_051414.1:9404420-9404508 GCF_015228065.2 Penaeus monodon
TCACAAGATACTTTGTTAAAAAACTCAACCAAAACAAAACAGGGCAAAGACTTTAGAAAAGCAATCATGCCTCACTATCTTTTTCACT
>NC_051414.1:9404527-9404864 GCF_015228065.2 Penaeus monodon
GCCCCCTAAGCAGCTAATGATTATGGAACTTTTTTAAACAATAGAAAAAAACAAGTTATTCATTTTATTTTGATGTTATTTTAATGCATTTCCCGTGATTCTTTTTAAAAAAAAACGAAGTCGACGGTTTGGGAATCAAGCGCGAAAAAACCGAGGCTTGGGGCCATTTTGTTTTTCGCCGAAATGGAACTATATCATTACAATAAACAGGCGTTTTTTCTCGATAGATTTTAAATGGAATATCTTGGTGAGTTTTGAAGCAAATGACGTCTAATTATGGACTAAGAAATGCGTGAATAATTTTCCTCTTATGGCAAAGGGATGAAAATGCGGTTGC
>NC_051414.1:9405126-9405425 GCF_015228065.2 Penaeus monodon
CGCCAAAATACGGATAAGCGACCTGAAATCCCTCGCAGCGAGCGTCGCCAGGACAGCGTGGCGGCAAGGAATCACTAGATATCGGATTCCGAAATTTTCTCGGCAAAACATCGTCATAATTGTTAATAAATCTTTTTTTTCTTTCTCTCTCTTTCCTATTCCTAACTGTAAGCGGGGCTGTTGGTGGGGGTTGATCGGCACCCTTTGCTTGTTTACTTTTAATTAGATCGCCATTAGCCAAAATTTGTGTAATGAAAAAGCTGGCTAATTATGTGCAAAGCTAACGCAAGCATATGCCA
>NC_051414.1:9405674-9406394 GCF_015228065.2 Penaeus monodon
TTAGTGATGCTAAATTGTGTGAAAAAGAGAATACTATATTTTCATTTTTTAATATAACGACTGTCATCACTAAGCTAATAGATATGATAACAATGATAACAATCATAGATACCTCCGCCTTAATACAGAATTACACAACCAAAGATAAACGTGGGACAGTCCAGTTAGAAATGCAAGTCTTGCTTCTGTATCTCTTGCACTGAAAAATCCAAAGCATCTATGCATGCAAATGATTGTGGCATCTTTGTCTTAAACAACGAGAAAAAACAACTTGCTCGCGTTTCAGTTCGTTTGGTGTCATTTCAGTGCATTCAGGTATTGAAAAATACGAAGTCGTACGGTTCTGTGGGAAATCAGTCGACGAAATAACGAGGCATAGGCGCCATTTGTCTTTTCGTGAAATGGAACTAATATCAGTACAACTAAACAGGCGTCTTTAAATCGAGATTTTAAAGAATATCTCGTTGAGTTTGAAGCAAATGAGATCTAATGATGGAGTAAGAATGCGTCAATGCTTTTTTTCTTGTGCAAAGGGATGACATGCCAGTTGCAAGGAGCGGCTCGGGAATATTACATCATGTGAGCGAAGAGAGAAATCTTGAAGGGAAATGGAGATTTGTTGATGGGGACGTAACCAAGTCGAGTGTTTACTTATCAACATGACCAAATGATTGCTTTGTGTGAGAGATTTATATGTGTATGTGTGCGTATATGTGCACT
>NC_051414.1:9406475-9406571 GCF_015228065.2 Penaeus monodon
ACCTATGGAGTATTTGAATAATGATGCTTCAGCCTGCATTTCATATGTTGTTTAGTAAAAGTCTGTGGGAGTTGACGCCTAATTTCACTTGACGAA
>NC_051414.1:9406618-9407256 GCF_015228065.2 Penaeus monodon
TCGGAAAAGCAAACTGACCTTGGGAAGGAAAAGAGTGAGAGACAACCAATAGTGACGATACAAGTCGTCGAGTAACAGATCAAATAAGATGAGGAACGCGGACAAAAGGGACAGAATTAAGTGCTTGGCAATTCTATACAAAGGATGCGTGCGCGATAATAACGATTTAGTACTGTTTATATTTTCATGAAATTACTGTCTAAAATATATGTATTTTTAGATTCGCGGTGATCAACTACAGCACGTCAATGGCCACAACATATGAAGTGGGTACGGAAAAACAGAGAAATTTAGCGTGATAGGCATGGGAATATAAAAAAAAACGGCGGTGGGGGAAAAAATATTACCGTGTTGCCTACGTCCCAAACAGGGCGTCATCACTCGAGGTTCAAAGGGACTGTCTTTCGCTTTTATTCTGCCTCTCGTCTGTCTGTCTCTGTGTCTTTTTCTGTCGTTTCGGGTTTCTGCCTTCCCTGTCTGTCTGTCTCTGTGTCTGCTTTCCTGTCTGTTGTCTCTGTGTTTTCCTTTTGTCTTAAAGAATGGCTGTGCTACAAAACCGGAAACAAAATTTAAGTCAGAGAAAAAAAAAAAAGAGAGAGAGGAGAGTGTGAGAATTTCCCATCGACCTCCTTTAACCC
>NC_051414.1:9407440-9407848 GCF_015228065.2 Penaeus monodon
GTGAGCGCTGGTGGTGTTTACAGTCGTAATCTAAACTAATAAATTGAAATCAAATATTGGGAAGGAAAAGAGATGAGAGACAACCAATAATACATTCATTCGTCACTAACAATCAAAATAGATGAGGATCGGACAAAAGACTAGAATTAAGTATTGGCAATTCATACAAAAGATGGTCGCATAATAATAATTTATAGTTAATATATTTATGTTATGAAAACTACTGTCTAAAATATATGTATTTTTAGATCGGGTGATCAACTACAGAATAATATGCATCAATAAATTGTAGGTTATTTTCGGCGTTCAGAGAAATTATGTATAGCATCGGGAATATACTGAAAACTGGGGATGGAGGTAATACTTATGCGCGTGCCTACTCCCAAAACGGGGTCTTCTGTCGGCTTA
>NC_051414.1:9407987-9408124 GCF_015228065.2 Penaeus monodon
CAGTTGCTTCTGTCTGTCCGAAAACGTAAACAGAGTTGCCGTTTTCGGTAAAAGAGTGTGTTGTGGAATTCCCCGACAACTCCTCCCTTTCTCCTACAACCATCCCTATCACATTATCGCTCCCCTAGTCTGCAGCA
>NC_051414.1:9408690-9408781 GCF_015228065.2 Penaeus monodon
CTGTTCTCCTTACAAAATATCCTGTTTTGGCATTTCTATGTTTGTTGTGTGTTTTTTCTAAAAATACGGAATTCTGATAAAGCGAATTTTA
>NC_051414.1:9410089-9410405 GCF_015228065.2 Penaeus monodon
TACTTACAAACTCTCTCTCTCTCTGTCTTGCTTCATAGTTCTCTTGATTCGAGAATGGAGACATGTAGCAAAATGAAAATGTTACCCCTAAATAACTTACGTTTTCTTTGAATAGAATTAGAAAGTACCATTTTCTTTGAACACTAAAAGAGGGGTAACTAATGTATAATTTTGCCAAGGTAGGCGGTACGTGGGGATATCTGAGTTATGATATGAACGTCTAAATTTGTATTTACACTCTATGTGATATGATAATTTTTCTGTTTTAGAGACAATTATAATAACTAACAACTCACTAAATTGGATCCTCGATGTC
>NC_051414.1:9410751-9412114 GCF_015228065.2 Penaeus monodon
TGAATGGGCCTTCGTGTGATTCCACACTTGGCATTAGTTCAGATCTGAGTTCATTTCACTTTTTAATTTGCTTCTCATTTTCCAGTGAATAAGATTATATAATAACACATTTGCTAAACCCTTTTAAAATGACCGACAGTCGTCATTATGTCAACAAAAAACAAATTAAAAGTGAAGAATAATTGCCAGAAACAATTCCTGGTCGATTTTTCGCTTAGCGACTGTCTTTTATTTCTTGTAACCTCTTTACCCGGAGTCGACGAGGCGCCGACAGCCGCCACAATCGCCATATCTGAGCCAAGCCGCATCAGAGCAATATCTCACGCAGACAGCTCAGCAGAAGGAAGCCAAGTCAAGCGGAGGCCTGTGAGCCTGTGATCGCAGCCTTGGTCAACAGCGACAGGATGTAGGTGGCCAAGCTTTCGAGCAAGGAGTGCAAGTTCCTGCAGAAGGGGAAGGAGGTGCGCCTCGGGAAGGGCGCGTACGGGCGCGTGGTGCGCGTGAGCTACAAGGGCAAGGAGTGCGCCCTGAAGCTGGCCGCCCCCGCCTCCCAGGCGGTGTTCGCGCACGAGATGGAGATGCTGAGGCGGCTGCAGGGCGCGGGCGGAGCGCCCATGGCCTTGGCGTACAGCGAGGATCCGTCGTGCCTCCTGATGACGTACCTGGGCAAGGAGTCCCTGGCCGATGTCCTGAGCGTGCAGCGCAGCTAGAAGCAGCTCCTGTAGGTGAGCCTGAAGCTGGCGGAGGCCGTGGCGGCCGTGCACGCCGCCGGCATCGTGCACTGCGACCTGAAGCCCACCAACGTGATGGTGCAGCTGCGCGGCGCAGCAGGAGCGCCGTCGGTGCACATCATCGACTTCGGGATGGCACTGCCGCTGGGCCAGTGCCACCCCGAGAGCAGCAAAGGGCGGCAGTCGTGGTACTGCGCGTGCGTGCACCAAGGCACGCCGCTGACGGAGCAGTGCGACGTGCTGGGCGTGGGCGTGATGCTGCAGTTCGTGGCGGAGAGCACGAGATGCTCGCCGGCGGCGCGCAGGCGCTGGCGGAGCTGGAGCGCAGCGCCCCCGAGCACGACCAGCGTCCCACGCTCGAGGAGATCGCCAGGCGCTCGGCGAGATGCTGCGCCTCTGCCAAGTGAGCGCGCCCTGGGGTCCAAGGTTCGGCTCCAAGGAAACTTGTTGGCGCTTGTGGTTGGGATACAGGCGACGGGCGCCATCTTTGTATTTTTAGTTGAAAACATGTAAGAAAGACTATTAAAAAATAAAAAGAATAAAAAAAAAGATTTTTTTAATGACTAAAAAAGGAAAAAAAAATATAAAAAACAAGAAAAAGTTAATAAAAAGAAGAAAACAAAACAAAAAAA
>NC_051414.1:9412540-9412824 GCF_015228065.2 Penaeus monodon
GAAAAGTATTCATGTTTTTTTTTTCATTTATTATTCACACCCCCCCCCCGGGGCCGAGACGAGGAAATAAATTTTGGAATATACAAGATTTTCTAATATAAAAATAACTTTTCACGTCTATTTGTCACAACGCTTTTAAGAAAATATAAGATATAATCACAGATTGCAACCCTCCAAAAATATCGACTAATTATTTGAAAAAATCATGACAAAAAATACAAGTAATGAAAAATCGCACATTGATACCTTAAGAAAATGTGTCTGAAAAAGAAAATCGAAGTATG
>NC_051414.1:9413140-9413210 GCF_015228065.2 Penaeus monodon
TACTACTTAAATGTTGCTACTACTACTACTCGTAATAACAATGGTTATTCTTGATCGAAATAATTTATTA
>NC_051414.1:9414843-9414939 GCF_015228065.2 Penaeus monodon
TTTAAAAATTTAAATTTTTAATTAGAAAACAAAATAATATAATTGTATTAAATTTATCCTAAAACAAAAACTAATAAAATATGTATACATATGTAC
>NC_051414.1:9414987-9415133 GCF_015228065.2 Penaeus monodon
GTGTTGTTGTGAATGTGTATTTTGTGTGGTTGTGTTGTGTGGTGTTGTATAATTATGTATCGTTAATGGCTAAATATTCTTTAGTAGACATTATCAAGTTACGGCGGCATTACGCTGAAACACATACTAAATCACTAATGAACAAA
>NC_051414.1:9415158-9415403 GCF_015228065.2 Penaeus monodon
TGTCTTAAGAACAACTATTCACGTTTGGGTCCCTTTTCCTCGTTTGTTATATGGTCTGCAAAAATAAGAATGAAAATTCAATTATAGGCCATAGATATTATGATAATGATGTAGGAAACAAGAAAATAGTGTAGTAGTATCAGTTGTAATAACCGTAGAAATACTTTAGTAATCATGTTATGAGCCAGATTATATAGAATATGAAAATTGGTCGTCATTATTTTAAAGGCTAATATGGACCTTGT
>NC_051414.1:9415449-9415849 GCF_015228065.2 Penaeus monodon
GACCGTGGATTCGAGACGAGAGTAAACCATTCCTTGGATAAAAAGCTAAAATGTCGTCCCAGTTTGACCGTTCATGAGCATTCTCTCGAGGTCATGGGTCACTCGCATCGCTACCCTAACTGACTGGTAATAGCAAGGCAATCGATAGCAGTCGTTTTAATATATCGTTTTTCTTATATTGTGCTCTACTTCCGGCCAACAGATCGTTGGTGTATATTTTTAAACCCATAAAATTAGAATCCTGTGAAGGCATAGGCCTCCTCGGCAGCGCAGACCAAACCCTTAACCTTCAAAAAAGCTTGACAGGAGCGTTGACGCCACAAGTGCATAGGCCTACTGGGTAGGTCGCACTGTTCACCTCCGAGGAAAGTTGTTCTTCCGGGGCTATTTCAAAATAGTA
>NC_051414.1:9416005-9416407 GCF_015228065.2 Penaeus monodon
TCTTCATAGTTGTTGTGCAAAGAGAAAAAGCCAATACATGTATCGCAATACTGCCCATCTCTGATGATAACAATATCAAGAATGATTGTAATTATGCTATTAATGAAATAGAAAGTTTTGATGTAAGTAAACAACGTCGTAATGCTACATAATTATCTTGATTTGAGACTGGAGAAATCTAGCAAAATGAAAATGTCTCCCGTAAAAAATCGCTTTCTTTGAACAGAACAAGAAATTATTGTTTTCTTTGAATAGTGAAGATGGATAACTAATTTATAATTTTGCTACGGTAGGAAGTGTGCAGGGATGCATGACAGTTTTAGAAGGCATTAAAATATCAGCATAATGAAAATAAAGAAATGACAGAAGAATTATAAAGAGTAACAGAAGGAAAACCAAACA
>NC_051414.1:9416528-9416594 GCF_015228065.2 Penaeus monodon
CGAATAACGAAATCAGGGGTATCTAAACTACATATCCTTTCGGGATCGGTCGCGTGTCTTCTTCCG
>NC_051414.1:9416759-9416958 GCF_015228065.2 Penaeus monodon
GAGGCCCGGGGTTCCACGAGGGTTTGGGTTTTCTCCTTCCTTAAAAGGGAGAACGGGCGCAAAGGCTAGTCCCGGGGAAAGGCACCCCGGGGGTTCCCCGGTTAAAAAACCCGGGTTTCCCTTCCCCCCTTTTTTTTCCCCCCTTTCCCTTTTTTTTTTTTTTTCCTTTTTCCCTTTTTGTTTTTCCCTTTTCCCTTTC
>NC_051414.1:9417001-9417523 GCF_015228065.2 Penaeus monodon
AATTTAATTTTTTTAATTTAAATTTTTTAAAATTTTTTAAATTTTTTTTACAAATTATTTTTCTTTATTTAATTTTTATTTTTATTATTTTTTTTTAAATTTTTTAAAATTTAATTTTTTTTTTAAATTTTTAAATTTTTTTAATAATTTTTTAATTATTTTTTTTTTTTAAAAAATTTTATTAATTATTATTTTTAATTTTTTTTTTTTTTTAAATTTTAAATTTTTTTTAAAAAATTAATTTTTTTTCCGCTTTTCCCAACTTTATCACCAAAAATTTTTTAATTAAATTTTTTTTTTAAAATTTTATTAAAATTTTTTTTTTAAATTTTTTTTTTTTAATTTTTTTTTAAATTATTTCCTCTTTCAAAAACCCAAAACCCAACCAACACATTCAATAAAATTTTTTCCCCAAAATCCTTTTTTTAAATTAAATTTAAAAAAATTTAAATTTTTAAATTTTAAATTTTACAATTTTTAAAACAAAAATTTAATCATTATTATATCTATAAAAACTCCAAA
>NC_051414.1:9418237-9418405 GCF_015228065.2 Penaeus monodon
CCTATCAAAGCAGGGCAAAAAATATGAACAAAACAAGGGGAATCAATTGCAAGTAATAGAGAATCTTTTTTTTTCTTTTTTCTTTCAAATTGAGTCAAAAGTATCAGTCCGTAGGCGAGAAATCCACATTTTGCTCGGGAGAAACTTTTCAATGTCGTTTTGTGGTGG
>NC_051414.1:9418455-9418922 GCF_015228065.2 Penaeus monodon
ATTCAAAACAAATCATATTTTTATCTCGCCGTTAATTAATAAACACGATCTCTTTTTTTCGTCTGCCCCATCCCCTTCTAAACTTAAAAAACATAATTCGGGAACGGTATCGTGCCCTCGTTGGCCCACGCTGTCTGGGGCCCCTCACTGCCGCACGGGGGGGGAGGGGGGAAAACCCCCCGCCGCCAAATTTTGTAGCTGCGGCTGGGCCTTTTTGGGTTTTATCGTGTTGATAGTGATATAGCGAAACCCCCATATATTTCCATAGAAAACTCTTCAGAATTAGACAAAATGATAGGGGATTTGATTATCACTGGAACTATCAAAAAATTTAACTTTTTATTTTAAAAGGGGCAACAAAAGTGCCTATGAAAAAGAAAAAAAAAAAAGCTTCTGTTGTTTTTTTTAATGTTTATATGATCCAGACTTTTCACAGATGTTCCATGATATTTTGTTAAACCTTAACG
>NC_051414.1:9419169-9419792 GCF_015228065.2 Penaeus monodon
CCACGAACAAACCTTAGCTAAAACTTCGAAAAAATTCCCCCGCTTTCACTCTGAAGGTTTCTTAGGCCTGGATCAGATTGCAATTTAGCCCGAGTCGGTGAAGAGAGGGGGGGAGGAAAGAAGGGGAAAGATTCGTGCTTTGTATACCCAAAGGACGATAATGCGCTCTGTTTGCGGCATTTATCGTAGGGGCTGGACTACAAGACTGAGCCAAACCCGATGTTTCAATTTTTTTTGAAACATACCAAACAAAAACGACCCCAGACTTTTGATTGCAGTGAATTTTGAAAAGCTTTCAACAACATCGCCACTTCAAAACATTTTTTGTCATAACAGCAGTTGACTGATGGCTAGGTACGTGGAATTACGTTTTGCCTAATATTTCGCCCCCATTTTTTCTGGGGTGATTTATTCCTTTTTTGCCCATATCGCGAGAATTCATCACCCCTGTTAGGAGAAGAGGATACATTTCCTCCTGGGTTTCCGGTTTCAAAATGATCCCTCAAGAAGGGCCCAAAGGATTTTAAAAGGTCCGACAGCCCAAAAAGTTGGCGTTTTTAAGTCACTGTTTTTCTTAGTATCGCCTCTGAAAAGAAGACCTCGTCAAAAGAAATGATCAAATT
>NC_051414.1:9420571-9420694 GCF_015228065.2 Penaeus monodon
CCAAAACAGCATTCCCCCTTCTACCATCAGGCCACTCAGGATGCCGTCTCCGCACCGTGCTCTCCCCCACTGGGACCTTTCCCGGGGCCCCCCTTTCATAAAATTTCAAAAAAAAACCCCTTT
>NC_051414.1:9420850-9421037 GCF_015228065.2 Penaeus monodon
ACCCAAAAATCCCCTGCCAAAAAAAAGAAAAAGGGGGGGGGTTTTTTTAAAATTTTAAAATAAACCCCCCAAAAAAAATTTTTTAAAAAAAACCAAAGGGGTTGGGAAAAAAATTTTTTTTTTTTTTAAAAAAAAAAAGGGGGTAAAATTTTTTTTTGAATTTTTTTAAAAGGGGTTTAAAAGTAAA
>NC_051414.1:9421161-9422337 GCF_015228065.2 Penaeus monodon
CCCATTTTGCGTTTATTAAAAAATAAGGGCATATTTTCCGCCGGAAAACCCAAATCAAAATGTTTTTGTTCCCATTCCCTCCCCCCTTTTTCATAGCATTTAAAATTTTCCCTTTACGGGCGAAAACCCGTTTTGGTTTCCTGTTTTTTTTTAAATTGGGCTTGGCCCTTTCAAATTTATCATCCGGAAAACGAGAAACTAAACCCCCAAACCCGCTTTTGTTATTTAACTAAACCCCACGCAACACCCGGGTAGGTTGAAAAAAGTTTCAATTTAAGGGCCAAAAAACTGGGCCGGATTTTTTTAAAAAAATTTTTGTTTGCCCAAAGGAAGGAAACCAGTTTTCCAAACGGATTTTAGATTTAAAATTTATTTATTTTTTTTTTTTCCTTTCAATGAAACCCCAAAATTTTTTTTTCACTCCCTTTTCCCGGGGGCAAAAAAAAGGGATTTCCCAGGTTGGGGTCTGGGCACGGGAACAACCGACAAAAAAAAAAAAAAAATTTTTGTTTTTTTGGGGGTTTCCCGCGAAAAAGAGGAAGGTTTTGGTTTTTTTCGTTTTCCTGGGTTTTAAAAAAGGAAAGCCCAACCCGCACTACCAAACGCCAAAAAAACCGTGTTTTTCGAATTTTTTCCCCCCCTCTTCCTCAAGTTTTTATTTTAGGCCCTTCCCCAAATTTGACCCCAAACATTTCCATTTTCCAACGAAAGCGGGCCCCCCCGGGGCCAAAAGAACATCCCCCAAAAAACAGATTTTGATTTTGTTGGGAAAAAAAAAAAAAAATTGGATTTTGTTTTAAAATTTTTTAATAAGGAAAACCCCCCAATAAAAATTATTTTTAAAATTTAAATTTTTTTTTTTAAAAATGCTGCTTGTTTTAGGGTTTTTGGGTTTTTTTGGGTTTTTTTTGGGGGGGGTTTTGGGTTTGGTTTTTTCCCCCCCTTAAAAAAAAAATTTTTGTTTTATTTTGTTTTTTAATTTTATTAAAAAATTTTAAATTTTTTAAAATTTTAAAAAAATAAATAATTAATAAACAAAATTAAATTTAAATTTAAAAAATTTTTTAAATTATTTTAAAAAATTTTTAAAAAAAAAATTTATAAGGGGGGGGAAAAAAGTTTTTTTTTCCCCCCTTTTTTTTGGGGTTTTTTTTGTTTTGGGGGCAATTTCTTATG
>NC_051414.1:9422452-9422627 GCF_015228065.2 Penaeus monodon
AAATTTTATTACAAAAAAAAATTAAATTAACAGGGTTTCTGGTTTAATGATTAAAAAGGGACCAAATTTGAAGATTATTAAATTTTCATTAAAGAATTTTAAACCCCGGGTCGGGTTTTTAAAATAAAAAAAAAAAATTTATTTTTATTAATTTTTTTTTCCCCAACCAACACAA
>NC_051414.1:9422706-9422949 GCF_015228065.2 Penaeus monodon
CTTTAAAAATTAAAAAAAAAAATTTATTTTATTTTAAAAAAAAAAAATTAGATTGAAAAGGGTTTCTGGAATCGGGGGAACCCCCTAAAGATTAATGCGGGGTTTAATGGTGGGGGTACTGGGCCCCAAAACCAAAGCCGGGTTCCTTTATAAATATTGGGTTGGGAAAAATCTTGGAAAGAAAATTTTTCTATGCTACTCAGACAAAAAAAAAGGGCCCCAGGAATAGGAACGGTAGGGTTT
>NC_051414.1:9422990-9423277 GCF_015228065.2 Penaeus monodon
ACAATTTTAAAAAAAAAAATTATTTTTTTTCATGTTTTTTGGGATTTAGGCCAATTTAAAAGGATTTTTCTTTTAAGAGTTAGATTTTTAAAAATAAAGGACGATGTTAATTTTTTTTGGTAAGTTTTTTGGCAGAAAATTATTGTTTTGGGGAAAACCAAGGCTCCCAAAGCTGGACGTTGATTAAAATTTATATAAAAATTTTAAGAAATTTAAAAAATATTTTAATTTTTTATAATAATTTTTTAAAATTTGTTTTTTGGTCCCCTTTTAAAGGCTTTTAGGAA
>NC_051414.1:9423314-9423587 GCF_015228065.2 Penaeus monodon
CATACCCAGGCGTACAAAAGCTTCCAAAGGGAATGTAAAAAATTTAATGCCCCACGGGAACCTTTTTGGGCCCCCCGTTTTCCAACCCGGTAGCCGGAAAAATCTCCCCGGGGGGGGGGAGAAAACCCCGGTTTTTTCTTTTGGGGGCTGGGGACGGGGAAGGAAAGGGGAATTCCAAGGGGGAGAAAAAAGGAGTTGGGGGGGACCCAGGGAAAAGGGAAAAGGGGGAGGGAAATAAAAAGGGGAGGGGGGAAAAAAGGGGAAAGGGGAAAA
>NC_051414.1:9423681-9424064 GCF_015228065.2 Penaeus monodon
AAAAAAAAGGAGGAAGAAAGAAAAAAAAAGGAGGGGGAAGAGAAAAGGGGGGGAAGAACAAGAAGGGGAAGTGCAAAGAAAAGAGGTGAGAAGGAGAAAGAGAAATTTGTTGGAAATTCCCAAACCCCAGCGCGACTTCCTCTCTGTTCCGTTTCGGAAAGGGAAATAAACCGATAAAATTTCTTTAAAAACGGTCCAACCCCGGTGCAGGCTGGGGCCAGATCGAACAAAGTTTTATTCTTTCGAAAAAAATTCATAAGAGAAATTTTGGGAAAATACATTCCAGGAAAAACCAACAACAAAACAAAACATTTTTATAAAAAATTTTAATTATTTTTTAATAATTTTTTTAAAACAACCACCCACACACAAACAAACCCCAA
>NC_051414.1:9424834-9426483 GCF_015228065.2 Penaeus monodon
CATACAATAATGTCCGCCCGCAAGTATAAAAACACGCATAAGTACCTTCCGCCCGCCTGCCATTCTCGGACAATTACAAACAAAAACTAAAAAAAAGAAAAAATAGTGCCAAAAAAATAGATTTTATGCTACAACTAATATTTTTTTTTATCGTAAAACCCTTTATCTGAACTTTGGGAAAAAGCAGGATGATGGCAATAATTTTTCCAAAAAAAATCGAAAACCCGTTAAAAAGATTTGACTTTTTTCAAAAAATTGATAAATAGATCCTAGTAAATTCAAATACATTATTGAGGTTTTTTTTTGGAAAACGCCAAATTTTTAAACATCTTTTGTGATAAAATAAAAGTACATTTTTCTTTATGAACATTGTCACGTCCAGGGAAAAAAATGCAAGGTTTTGAGGGGAATGCAGAAAATAGTGATAAAGGTGGAACGATGAAGGACGCGAAAACATTTAAATTTATGGTACAATGATAAAGAGGTGATAGAAAAAGATAGTTATAATGATAAAAATAAAAATTTATAATGTAATAATTACAATCATAATCATGGTGATATTTTTCATAATAATGAAATAAAAAAAACTCTAACAATATGAAGAATTTTAACAACTCAATTAAATAAAAAATGGTAATGATAATAGTAATGATAAGGGGGCTAAACGATAATAAAGAAAAAAACCATTTTCTACAAAAGATAAGATATAAAAGGGGGAGATTTTTGTTAAATGTTTTAAACTTCCCCGAATTCGTAACCCTGTGAAGACGTGAAACGAGGCTTCAAATCGTTGCCCGAATGCTGTGAGGTCCCGGTTCGCTGCTTCGAACCCCAGGCTCACTCCCGTCTGAAGAAGGGCTGACGGCGCTCAAACGGACGAAGGGAAGTCCAACTGTCTTTTCTCTCAACATTCCTCTCATACTGACAATAAACTCGTCTCGTAAATGAAAGGTTAATTTAAAACGATTGAATCGCTGTCCCCTTTCCTCTGATTTTCCCCTCTCATAATGAATTTTTTTCAGAATCTCAGGTGTGGTTTATTCAAAATTTCAGTCCCTTTCTTGTATTTTCCCTTCCTTTTATAGATTTTTTTCAGATCTTCGGGGAAATCTTTGGGTTTTAAAATGAAGCACCGAACTTACACAGGATAAATGACGCGTAATTCCAGTTATTCGCCATTTTTCCAAAGCATTTCATTCTAATCTTTGCGAAAAACCCCTGATATTACAATATTTTGCGAGCAGTAGGAAGACGTTTTAAAAGGTTAGGGGTTAATTATGTGGGCAGAATACCCTTAAAACGTTATGTACCCCCCTACCTACCCGGGGGGGGTTTTTTTTCTTCCTGTAAAAATATTGTACGAAATTTTCGGTAGTGAAAAAGAAGCTTCTGCTTGTTTGTTATTCGGCGTGTGTGTAACGACATAATAATAGTTATAATGTAATTAATGGGGGGTTAACCAAAAAAATAAAAAAAACCCCCATTATCAAATTAAAATTTCATCATTAAAAAAAAAAAAATATAGAGAATATAGCCCCAAAACGCGAGCTCTGACAGGAGGGCTTAAAGGGGACAAAGGCTGAAGGACTTCGTAAATAAATTCGCACGTATATTGGGTCATAAATTTTTGGTGAGAAAAAAAAACCGGG
>NC_051414.1:9426566-9427223 GCF_015228065.2 Penaeus monodon
CCCCCCTAAAAAAGGCGTGGGGGCATTTCCCGAAAACGCTAGGGCATTCCTTTTCCCCCCCTTTAACCCCCTGGGAGTCGCCCCGGGGCCCCAAACCCGCCTGAGGGGCGGGCCGGGGGAAAATGGCTTGCTTGCATAGCCAAGGGGTTTGGTGGCCATCCAAAGGGGGCCCGAGTTAGCGCCCCATAAAGAGGGGCCCACTGTTAAAGAGGTTTAAAAAAAGAGGGAGGCCTTGAAAAAAAACCCTTGAATGGGAGTGGGGTGGGAAACTTAAAATCAAGAGAAATTTAAAACCCGGGAAATTTTTATGTGGTAAAAAACCAAAATTTTATTTTTTTTTAAACATGACGATTTTCCAAACAATTTTAAGTATCCGGTCAAAAAAAAAGGGCGGGAATCTTTTAAAATTCCCCTAGTTAAGAGCAAAAAATTTTCTGGGGCCTTTTTAAAGGGGAAATTTAATTTCAGAAAATTTTTTGGGGCAGAAAAAAACAAGAATTTATGAAAATTTGAAAAATAACAATTTTTATCCCCCAAAAATTTAAAAACAAGCCGAACCCCCAGAAAGCTAAACCTTTTAAAAAAGATGAACGTAAATTTCATGAATCAAAGGTATTTATCTCATTTTAAAACGGAATCCCAAAATTGGGGGAATTT
>NC_051414.1:9427272-9427473 GCF_015228065.2 Penaeus monodon
CCCCCAAAATCCCTACCAAAAGCCCAAAAAAACCCACAAAAAACACAAAAAAAACGGAATGGGGGAGGGGTTTTGGGATTTTTTGTACGGTTTTGGGGGGGGATGGTTGGGTATTTGTGTTTTTTATTGAAATTTGTTTTTTTTTTTTACTGGTTTTTTAATTTTTCATTCAGATCATAAATTTAAAAGGTTTTAAAAGGG
>NC_051414.1:9427492-9427712 GCF_015228065.2 Penaeus monodon
CTTGGGCGTTTTTTTTCGGGGCCAAAAAATTTTGTGTTTGGTTTTGGGGGTTTGGGGGTTTTTCCCCCCCCCACCGGGAAAAAAAAAAAAGGGGGGAAAAAAAAATTTTTTAAAAGTTTGTTAAAACGGTCGAAAAATTTCCCCCCCACACCCAAACAAAAACCCTTTACACCGCACGGACCGACATACTTTCACACCAAACCCCACACACACACCCCAC
>NC_051414.1:9427807-9427873 GCF_015228065.2 Penaeus monodon
TTTCCTGTGTGGGATAAGGGGAAACGTGTCATTTTTCAAAAGGTTGGGATCCCGGTTCCCCTTTCC
>NC_051414.1:9427938-9428022 GCF_015228065.2 Penaeus monodon
GCAAAAAAAAAACCCCACACATTTCACAATTTTACAAGAATTTTTTTCCCGGGATTATTTGTGCGAAAGGGGGGAGACACCCCC
>NC_051414.1:9428046-9428169 GCF_015228065.2 Penaeus monodon
CGGTTTTTTTGTTTTTAAATTTTTAAAAGTACGAAGCAACTTTTCCCCCCCTTTTTCCCCTTTTTTCCTTTTTTTAAAAACAGGGGATTTTGAGACGAAAAAAAATTTTGATTTTTTTTTATT
>NC_051414.1:9428198-9428467 GCF_015228065.2 Penaeus monodon
GGGAAAGGGAAGGAAAAAAAGGGGGTTTTTTTAAAAAACCCGGCGGTTGGGACTCGGGGCATCCAGGGGCTGAGGCATCCAGGGGGAAAAAAGGGGGGCAGGGGGGCCGGGGGGGAAAAGGCCCGAAGGGCCGGGGGGGCAGGGGGGGAATATGTTTTTCTTTTATTACATTTAAAACATAACCCCCCAAAAATTCCCCATTATTTTCCCCCCTAAAGAAAAACCCCGTGGAAATTTTATAAAATTTTATTTTTATGTTTAAAATTTTT
>NC_051414.1:9428660-9428874 GCF_015228065.2 Penaeus monodon
TTTACCAAATCCCGGGGCAACATTCCCCCGGCGGATTTCCTGGGGCGACTTTAAGTGGTTCCGGGTTACCCCCGTTTAATTTTTGGGGCCCCTGGGGCCCGGGGGCCCGCGCGAAGGGCCCCCCGGGGCTTTCCCCCGCACCAAATGGTCAGTGATCTCGGGAAGGGGTCGAAACCCCTTCAGCGAAAGGAAAAAACCCAAAATTTTCCTCCAG
>NC_051414.1:9428903-9430407 GCF_015228065.2 Penaeus monodon
AAACCCCCCCTTCCCCGGGGATTTTTTTTTTCATGGGTAAGGGGGGGGGGAATTCCCGGGGGGGCACCATCATTTTAATTCCAAACTTTAAAATATAAAAAAAATTGTTTGGGGAGGAAGCGGGGAAACCCCAAGTACCCCGGGGTTATTGGGAAAAAGGGGGAAAGGAGAAAAAAGGGAGGGAAAAAAAAAAGAAGGGTCATTAGTTTTTTGAAGTTTTTTCTTGTCCATGGGCGTGGGGATGCCGGAAGGGACCTAAGAAAGCCCCGGAATCGAAAGGGGGTTAAGGCTTTTTGAAAGAGGGGGTGTAAACCCCGGGGGAAAAAAGCCCCCCATGCTCAGTTCCCTGTGGGTGGTGGGCCCCTTTAATTTTGAGTTTTAAAATTCTATATTTTCTTTTTTCCAACCCTCAACCCTTGGGGCCCCCCGTAAAAATTTTTTTAAAAAATTAAAATTTTTTAAAAAATTTATAATGGTTGGGATTAAAATTTTTAAATGAAGATAAATAAAAATTAATCCCTTGATTAAAAATTAAATATTCCCAATAATTTATATTCTTTAATTTGATTTTTTTTGGCATTTTCCTAAGGGGGGAAAATCTTATTTAAATATATTAATTATATACCAAATTTTCCCCAAATTTTTAAAAAATGTTGGGCTGGGCCGGGGCTTCTTTATTTTCCCTGGCAAACAATTAAAAAAAAATAGCTTTTTAATTTAAAACCTGTGGTTGGCGTGGGTTGTTGAGTACTTTACAGGGGTTTTACCGGGGTTGGGTTCTTAGACCTGAGCCGGGAATGAGTTTTTGGGTTGGAAAAAAATTTTCCACAAAAAACTGAAAAGGGTAAACTTCCCCCGTTAATTGGGGTGACAACTTTCTTCCCCCCTTTTGCCCGAAGGAAAGGGCAGTTTTTCCCTAGGGGGGGGACTAGGGATCAATCCCCTTTTTTTCTTTTTTCACCCGGGGTAGGGGGGGTTGTGTTTCAGGGTGAAGCCCCCAACCGGGCCAAAAAAGGTTCGGATTTTACCTGTTAAGGGGAAGTCTTTAAACTTTCGGGGAAGGAAAACAGAAGGGTTTTTTTTAGGGCCAACTCTGGGGTGTCAGAAAAGGGAAAAAATTTTTGGGTTAAAAGGGGCCCTGATTCCCCCGCTTTTGGGGTTTGGACCTTGCAGGGACCAAACTTAAACTTCAAGGGGTTTTTTTGCATTTTCCCTTTGGGAACAAAAAAAATTTTTTTCCCCTTTGGACCTTAGGCCTTTTTTTTTCAAATCCCTTGGGATCATGGGGGCAGTTGGAAACGTGCCAAAGGGGTTTCCCCGGACAGGTGGGGCCCCTTGCTAAACCGGGTGAAATATTTTTGGGGCCCACTCTTTTTGGGGAAAACCCCCCATCAGGTTGTCCCTTTTAGCAATGGGAGGGGCCGAGGGACCCAGGGGCCGGGGGGGGCTGGGGGAACCCGGGGGGGGTTTAAAAGGGGGGACCCGCCTGGGCCGACAACCCTCT
>NC_051414.1:9430437-9430627 GCF_015228065.2 Penaeus monodon
TTCCCCCTTTTGGGGTTGAATAATTTAATTTAAAATAATTTTAAAATTTTAATATTAAAAAAAATTTTGAAATATTAAAGAAAAAATTTTAAATTTTAAAAAAAAAAAAAATATAGTTTATTTTTTAAAGGGGTGGTGGGGTTTTTTTTGGGTTTTTGGTTTTGGTGGGTTTTTGGTATTTAAATCCTAT
>NC_051414.1:9430688-9431298 GCF_015228065.2 Penaeus monodon
TTTTTAATTTTTTAAAAATTTTCGCTTTTTTTTTTGTTGGGTGGTTGGGGGTTTTGGGGGTAGTGTGGTTTTAGGCAATTCCCCCGTCCTCCCCCCTTTGGGGAATGGTTCCCCCGCCCCGGGGCGGTAAAGAGGGGCCGGGGGGAGAGGGGGGGGGCAGACCCGAACAGGAAGGGGGGTAGGGCCCCGTCGCGGCCCCCGGAGTTTTTTTGTTTCCGAACTTTTTGCTAACTTTAGTCCCCATCTTCTTCGCGGAATTTTTTTTATAATTTTTTCTCCCCACCTTTTTTTTTTTAAAAACCCCCCCCTTTTTTTATATCAAACCAGACTTTAAAAATTTAAAAAACCCCGTTTCTTTCCCCAAAAAAACCCCCCCCCGTTTTTTCCTTACTTTTTATTTCCCTCAAAAGGACAAAGGGGGGCCCAAAAACCCCCAAACCAAAAAAACAAAGCCTACCGGGTTTCCGGAGGACGGTTTGCCTAGCCCCCCTTTTGTGGGCGGGGGGCTGGAGCCCTACGAAAAGGGGAGGCCAGGGCCCGGATTCCGGGTTGGCTTTATTTTTGAGATTAGTTTTTTTAAATTTTTAAAAAAAGTTTTTTTATAGAGGAA
>NC_051414.1:9431633-9431699 GCF_015228065.2 Penaeus monodon
TTGTTGTATTTAGGGTAAAAAACGGGAAAAAAAAAAGGTTGGGAAAAGGGAAGGGGTTTAAAGTTA
>NC_051414.1:9432349-9432728 GCF_015228065.2 Penaeus monodon
TTAAACAAGACAACACCAAATTTCCCGTGAACCCCTCTAAACCCTCCCCCTTGCAGATGAGACGGCCTCCTGCAGGGCACGCACCTCGCCGACAAAAAGGTCTTCCCCTACGATTTTCCAAAACCACCGCTCCTCCGGCAGAAGGCGCTGTGGGAAATTTGTCTTTTTCGAGTTGTTTGTCTGTCGTTTCGTTTTTAGTTTTGGGCGCTTTTTTAGTTGAATGAAAAAAGATAGATGGAAGGAGAGATTCATTTGGGGGTGTTAGATAGAAAACCCGATAGATAGATGGGGTTTTTTTTGGGTTGAATTTACACAGTCGTGGTTGTGATTTTGATTAATGGAGGGGAGGTAGTTTAACAAAAAAACGACTCATGGGACT
>NC_051414.1:9432770-9432989 GCF_015228065.2 Penaeus monodon
CAAACGGGAAACAGAAGATGGGTTTGAAAAGTGGATTAAAAAGGGGAACGAAGAAAAAACCCGACTCCTTGGGCCGACGAGGGGGTCACCTGGAGACCTGCGCTCCTGTTCGAGGTCGTCCCCCCCCCCCCCGGCCCGGACGACCTTTTCGTCGCCGCCCCCTGCTGGAGGTGGACCCCTTTCGCCAAGACGGGACGAAGCGTGCGCGCAAGGCACTAA
>NC_051414.1:9434774-9435050 GCF_015228065.2 Penaeus monodon
CGACTCCCCAAACCCCCAGGGGTATGAAATGTTTTACCCCTACGAAAAGAGCGCGGGCTTTTCCCAGGGGGGTTCCCCCTGACCCCCCCCACCCCCCCTTTTTAAAACAGAGGACCTTCTCCCCCCCTCAGGAACCCGAGGGCCTGACCTGAGCCTCGGTTTCCCGGGGGGCCCCCATGGCCACGGCTCCCTCAGCTTCCTGGCCATCACGCCCACCCCCAACGATGCAACACGACACACCCCAGGAGGTCCCCTCGTTTAAAACCCTATTTTGAA
>NC_051414.1:9435094-9435466 GCF_015228065.2 Penaeus monodon
TTTTCCCCTTTTTTACCCTTTTTTTTCTCCCTATCCCTACATAACATAAACAATAAAAACCACGCCCCTTCTATTGAACGGGATCGCCCAATGTCGTGGCGTCCCCTTTAAAAAAAAAGAGACAAAAGTAAAAAACGTGTCGGGCCCAAAGAAAAAAAGCTTCATGTCAATTTAAAACATTCAATAAAAAGACGGGAAAACCGTTTTTTTTTCCCACTTCTTGTCCTGTCCCTTTTTGTGGTGTGTTTTCCCTCCGCTCCTCTTCTGCGGGGACTCTATATATCCTCTTTTGGTAAAAGTGTCTTCGTAAAAAAATCCGGGTTAAAATGGGGCCCTTCTGGAGTTTTTTCGTTACCTGCCCGGTCGATTTTT
>NC_051414.1:9435850-9436376 GCF_015228065.2 Penaeus monodon
TAAAATTTATTCGGCCCCGGCTGTGTAAATGTTTTGTATATAAATGTGTGCGTGTCCCTCACGAATTTTGGGCCCGGTGGACGATTGCCTGTTTTATAAATCTAAAATACGTTTCCCCCCAAGGCCAAAAATCTTTTAATTTAAAAAACCTTTATTTTTTTATTCCGAGCTTGGCCCCGTCCGTGGTGGAACTTAGATACCTTTAAACAAACCCAAACAAAATAATTTTTTTGTGTAACAAAATTGAAAAGGAAAAAAGCCACGTGGGTTTCATTTCTTTCTGTTTTCCTTTTAAATAAATCTCAAGTTTAAAATTTATACGAAATAAACGGTCACGAAGGGAAATATGATTTAAATTTTCCCATGGAATAAATAGAAAAAAAAAAAACTTGCGAAAAAAAAATACTTAAAAAATATACCCCAAACTCTTTAACACAGACCCACAGTACAAATACACATACCCAATCACACCCATGTCCGTCCACAATCCTTTACACCGAATGCATACCCCACATACATACTCGTC
>NC_051414.1:9436488-9437375 GCF_015228065.2 Penaeus monodon
ATCAAAGTATTCACCCAATTGCCTTAAACATTCCGGGTTAAAATCAGACGTAATTTTTAACTTTGTGAGTTCATGACATACTTTTACGTCTGACATCATGATGAAATAACGGTTTCATGCTTTCTGAGGGTTTTGAAAAAAAATTGCCCTTTAATTTTTGGGGACCCCGGGATTTGTCTAAAATCTATGGGCAAATTAATCAAAAAATTTGGGCTTTTTATTTCTGTCTACAAATATTTCATGAAGTCATAAAAGCGCCCCTGTGAAATGGCACCCCCGGCCGAAAAAAATTCCCCCTGATTTCTTTAACTACGGGTTTTAATTTTTTCAGATTTCGAAACCGCGGCCTTTTTTTTTTTTCGATCGCGTGAACTCATCAAATTGATTGGAAAATGCAGTGAAAACGTATTTTTAAAAATAAATCAATACTACGGTTTTTTTTACCACCTATTTCCCGAATGGTGGGTCGATAGGTCCCGGTAAATTTCTAATTTTTTCATTCTTGCACTTTTCCCGGAGTTTGCCCCATGTGGGGTCCCAATCACAGGCCAAACCCTAAAGGGGGTTTTTTTTAAACTTCAAAGGAAAACCCTTTCCCCTCCCCCTCTAGACGGCCACTATACACGTCCCACCGCTCGGGTGTGGGGCCAACTCAGGACCTTGGACTTAAAACCCAAAGCCATTTACACTGACTATGCAATCGAAAAGGCCCCGGGTTCGCCCCGGGCCGCCCTCTCAGGGGACTTACCGTGGGAGCACTGGTTTTGACGCCCGGGGTGGGGTTTTGTTGGGGTTAAAAGTCGAGGGGGAAAAGGGAAAGGGGGCCCCCTACGCTTTTCTTCTATAACATGTCCCCTACGCCCCTTTTGGTTGGTTTTTCTGGGGGC
>NC_051414.1:9437446-9439378 GCF_015228065.2 Penaeus monodon
GCACGTGTTTTTTCTCCCCAAACAATTTTTGACCCAATATCCGGTCTGTAAATTTATTTTAGCGAAGCCCCTTAAAGCCTTTGCCCTTTTAAAACCCCTCACGATTCAAAAGCTCGCTTTGGGGTTGCAAATTTTCCCTCTATATTGTTTTTTTTTAGATACTAAATTTTGGGAATTTTTGATATATGGGGGTTTTTATTTAGCTTTTTTGGGTTTATAAACCCCCCTTTAAATTCATTAAAAAACTATTATTACTGTCGTTACACACACCCCAAATAAAAAACAAGCAGAACCCTGTCTTCCCCTACACGAAAAATATTGTAAAAATAATTGAAACATAAAGTAAAAGGCGATAAATTAAATTTTCCC
The DNA here is from genome assembly GCF_015228065.2 of Penaeus monodon. Lineage (NCBI taxonomy): Eukaryota > Metazoa > Arthropoda > Malacostraca > Decapoda > Penaeidae > Penaeus > Penaeus monodon. Next base: position 9,437,816 of record NC_051414.1, read on the forward strand.
CTTTTCCCCCTCCTGGGGGCCGGAGGGTGGTTTGGGTACTTTAAAGTTTTAAGGGGTTATTCTGCCTAAAAAATTATACCCTCTAACAAGTTTTTAAAACGCTTCCTTGCTCGAAAAAATGATTGTAATATCGGGGTTTTTTGGGGTGCAATGTTTTGAATAAAATGTTTTGGGAATAATGGCGAAAAAATTTGGAAATTTAAACCGTGCATTTATCTATTTTAAATGGTTCGTTTGTCTTCTTTTTAAAACCGAAAAAGACCCCTGAAGATCTGAAAAAAACCTTTTAAATGGGAAAGGAAAATACAGAGAAAGGGACTGAAATTTAAATAAACCGACCCCTGAGTTTTCATAAAAGAAACATTATGAGAGGAAAGTCAAGAGAGAAGGAGACAGGATTCTAATCAGTTGACCAAAATTACCTTCATTCACGAGACAGTTCATTTCAGATGAGAGGAATGGGAGAGAAAGAGACAGTTTTAACTTCCCCTTTGATCCGTTAGGCGCGCCATTTAGCAAATTTTTCAACGGCAATTTAGCTCTGAGGATTCGAAGGGAGCGAACCCGGCACCTGCCCGCGATTCGGTCAAAGTTCGAAGCCTCGTCTTCAGTCTTTATCAGGCTTACGTAATTCAGGGGGAATTAAAATCATTTTAAAAAAAGATATCCCCATTGTATATGCATTATTTCTTTTTTGTATTTAAAATGGTTTTTTTTTCTTTATTACGTTAATTTTCACATTATAAACTATTTTCATTTTCCAATAAATTTTCTTCATTATTTATGTTTTTAATATTATCTTTTATTGTTAGAGGTTTTTTATTAGTCCTTTTTATGAATAATCTCACCTGGGGTTTGATTGGAATTATTTTCATTATAAATTTTTTTTTATTTATTTTGAACATTATCTTATCATCACCATCTTTCCCTTGTCCCCCTAAATTACAATGTTTCGCGTCACTTTAAACGTTACCACCTTTATCAAATATTGTTGCTGTCATTCCCCCAAAACCTTGGATTTTTTTTCGTGGGCGTGGGCAATGTTTTAGGAAAGGAAAAAAGTACTTTGGGAGTTCATCACAAAAAATGTAAAATTTGGGCATTTTCACAAGAAAAACCCTTCCCAAAAAGTTAATTTTAAATTTCCCCGGGGCATATTTTTCATTTTTTTGAAAAGAGTCAAGTCTTTTTAACAGATTGTGTTTTTCGATTTGGTTTTGGGAAAAATTTTGCACACAGTCCCGCATTATTCCCAAAGTTCAATAAAAGGGTTCACGATAAAAAAAATATTTTGTTGTAGCATAAATATCTGTTTTTAGGAACCCATTTTTTTTCTTTTGGGTTTTTTTTTTAAAAAAAAAAGGGGAGAGGGGAAAAAAAATTTAGCAAATTTGGGAAAATAGTTTATAAATATTTTTTTAAAATATATTTATATTATTATATTTTAAAATATTTTTTTTTTTCCGTAGTTGAATAAACCCCAAACAAAACCCACCAAACCCAAAAAATTTTGGGGGGTGTTTTGAAATATTTTAATAAAAAATATTTTTAAATTTAAATTAG
>NC_051414.1:9439413-9439524 GCF_015228065.2 Penaeus monodon
GAATTTTAAAAAAAATAAATAAAAAATTTTAAATTTTAATTAAAATATTATAAATTAAAAAAAAAATTTTTTAAAAAAATTTTTTATTTGGGTGTTTTTTTAAAATTAATT
>NC_051414.1:9439586-9439676 GCF_015228065.2 Penaeus monodon
TTTATATATATTTAAAAATAATTATAAAAGAGAATTATTGTATTATTACCATTTAGGTGTGGGGTTTTGGGGGGGTGGGGGGGGGAGTGT
>NC_051414.1:9439976-9440383 GCF_015228065.2 Penaeus monodon
ATTTTATCGCCCTTTTCTTTCATGAATCGCCAAAATGCCCCGAGTGAGGAATATTTTTTCTTGCCCTTTAAAGGGTTAGCCTCAAGGGCCCCCCAAAGTCATCTGAGTAAGATGGCGCATAGGACGTTTTGGTGGCCGGGCCGGGTATGGACCCCCCGGGGCGGGGCCCGGGGGACTTCGCAAATCTAAATTCTATGCTATAAACGTGCGGGTTCAGGGGGGTCTGCGACCCCCGATTTTTCCCGCACCCCACCCTTTTTCCAAGGGTGGGAAATTTGTGTTGTTGTTTTTAGTGTGTTATATATATCCCTATATATTATTAAATATATATTTTAATTTATATAAATATATAATTATAAAATATCCCAAAATTTATATGTTTTTAAAATTAAAAATATTATTTATAT
>NC_051414.1:9440510-9440809 GCF_015228065.2 Penaeus monodon
TTTATATGGGGGTGTGCAAAATTATAAAAAACCTTTGTAATTTTTCATATCCTCGACCCATGGTTTCATATTTAATTCTTTTAAACTTTTGAAATACCCATTTTAACTTTTAAAACATATTTTTTCTAAAAACATTTTAAATTAATTTTTTAACTTAAATTTCCCAATACCAGATCTGGGCCTTTGCACCCGAGTCTTGCAAAAGCCTTTTCCCCCTTTTAATATACTGATGATGAAAATAAAAAAAACAACAAAAAAATATACATTTAAAATAAAAATGTATATTTAATAATTGTCGA
>NC_051414.1:9441015-9442115 GCF_015228065.2 Penaeus monodon
TCTACACTTTGCATACAGTATTGTGTGTGTTTGTGAAAACAATTATAAGTCCCTCCTTTCGCGCCCTTGTCTTGTTTCCTTTTTGGAAAAAATGGGAAAATGCTTTTGGCGCAAAACGAAGACTACGGGGGGACGGTGACGCTAAAAGGGTAGACATTGCCCCGCAGCAGGGGTTTTTTTTTTAAAATTTGTTTAAATTTACTTTACTGTGGTTTTAGGGATTTTTGCTTTATTAGTGCGGGTGCGTTCCCTTTTTTCGAAAACCAGGTACCCCGATAAAAACATATCCAAAACACTTTTTCTAAATACGTTATACCGAAAAACAAACAATAACAGAGACAAATCCCCTTTTTTTTTAAAGTCGAATTTTGACGTTTCCCAGTCCCAACGGGGGGGGGGGGGGGCCCCGCTGCGTGGGGGGAAACCCCTGTGACGCCAATTCCCTTTGGGGGTTTGTCCCAGGGGAAAATTTTAAAGGGAAGCAAGATGTAGCCAATAAAATGTTTGGGTCGGGGAAAATCTTTTTGAGAGAGAGAAAAAAATAACAGTAATAAATTCAGTTTCGTTTGGATGCCTTTTGCGACCCTGTGTCCTCCCCATCTGGCAACAAAGAAATTTTTAAAGGAAAACTCTCGTGCCCAAAAGATTTTTTAAGGAAACATTTGGTCAGTCCCAAAAATGCAAAAACATTTTAAAACCTTTCAGCTCTGCCCGGGTCATGGCGGGGGTTTTTCCCAAAATTTAAAACTACGGCGGATCTCTTGCTTTTAGTTTGGCTCGATCTTGCCGTAAATACGAGGGAAGATTTTTACTGGGGTCGAAGCCCCTTTTAAAGGGGGAAAAACGGGGAAAACCCTAAAGCTTGAAATGCGCTTTGTAACGTTTTGATCGGGGTCCCCCACCCCGCAGAGAGGGGGGGGGAGGGGGGAAGGGAAATCAAAAAAACACTGTAAAGGAGTAAGATAGTGACAAGTGATAAAATCTCCGATAATATGTGAAAATAAACGCAGAAACTCGTGAAATAAACCCAAACCATAAGAGTAAATACTGGCTCTTTCAATATAACGCGTTTGTCTTCGCGTGCGAAAAAGAATTTAAAA
>NC_051414.1:9442174-9443063 GCF_015228065.2 Penaeus monodon
GATTTCCTTTCCCTTTAAATTTAAATTTAAAAACCTCATTTTTTGCAAAAACCCGATAAATTTTTAGGGGATTTAAAAAAAGAAATTTGGGGGTTTGCAGTTTTAAATGGGAAAGCTGAAAAAAGCGAAAACAATGAAATCAAATCGCATTTAAAAATCTTTGGCCCCCTACTGAATACGTAAAAAAATGCAAGTCAAAAAGTGTTTCCCTAGCTAGTTTTTTGGCAGAATCCTTATGAATTGGGTATTCCTTCCTTATCTGTGATTTTAGACCCCCTCACGGGACCATAAATTTGGGGCCCTACATAGAAATTTCAAAACATCACGCCCAAGGCTGTCCCACTGGAAAAATTTGGGTTCTTTGTTTACGAAGTGGGCCAGCGAACGCAGGGGGGGGACAAGGCTTTCCCCCTCGTCCATTCGCCCTGGCTTGTGGGCCCGGGGGAGCATGATGAGATGCCATCATAATACATAGGCCGCATAAGACAGCAGAGACTGTAAAAATTGAACTATGTGCAGTATTACTTACTATTTATATTACGTTTTTTGCCCCCACTTTACTTGGATATTTTTAACTTGCTTTTTTGCAATTGTAAAATAATTAGGTTAAAAATTTGTTTAGAATTTGGGTAAATTTTCCCTTTAAATTTTTGTAAATTTTGGGGTTTGTTATTTAGATTTATTTTCTCTAGTAAAACAAAGAAAAAAATGACTAATTACGTGTATTTTTTCAGCATCATCCCCACATAGCACCATAAACCATTGTTTTCAAGGTAAAAAAGAGGAGGAAAAGGGGAGGGAAGGGGAAACCAAAAAAACAGGGTTGGGAGAGGGCGTGGCGATGGTTGTATACCTATCCCCCTTTTTTTTTCATCATTAAAAGTATCCC
>NC_051414.1:9443116-9444048 GCF_015228065.2 Penaeus monodon
TCTCTTCTCTTCCCCTTCTCGCTTTCAATTTTGGGGACACTTTTTTCCAGCCCAAAAGGGAAGTGGACCGGCCCCTTGCGGCCCGGGCCAGCTTCCCGCTTGGGCATCCCTCAACATCTGTCTCATTTGGGGATCGTTTACAGCTTCTGCCTTTAAAGGGGTCCCAAGTGTCCCCTGAATATGAGAGTCGCCGGGGGGGGCCCCCCCCGGGTTCACACCTTTCCTTGGGTTCAAATTTTCCCTTAATTCAAATTTTATATGAATTTCCCCCCCCAAAATTTTTCATAAAATTTGGCCCCCGGGGGGAATACCTTGGAAAAAAAACCTCCCAAAGGGGGGCTCACCCCGGCCCCCAGGGGCGCCTGGTTACTCTCCGGGGTATTTGTCCAATATTTTTTGGGTTTTTAATCTCTCAAACTTGGAACCCGGGGGGTTTAAAAATGGGAAGCCCCATTATATTGGGGGGGGGAAAAGGGGGGGGGGCCCCAATTTTTTTTAAATGGGGAATTGTTTTGGTTTTTATTTTTAAATTTGGAATTGTATCCTTTATAAATTGGGGGCCGGGGAGTTTTTGGTGCTCAGGTTTCGGACCCCAAATGCTCGGGGGTGGCCGGAAAGGGGGATCCTGAACGCCCCTTGGGGTTGGGGGGGCTCCTGGCTCCAAACTTTGGTGGGTTAGATTAGCCCCCCAAAAAATTTTTACCTTGCGGGGTTTTTTTTTGGCCCCGGGGGGACCTACTTTTTGGGTGTTTCAACCTTTTTTGCTTCCAAAGGGGTTTTTAAAATTTTGGGGGGATTTTTTCTTTTCTGAAAATTGTAAAATGCAAATGGCAAAAAATTTTTGTTTTGGGGGAATTTTTCCCCCTTTATTGGGAGGGGGGGGGAATCCCAGTATTGTGGTGGAGTCGTTTTTTGGGGGAATCGGGGCACCC
>NC_051414.1:9444072-9444646 GCF_015228065.2 Penaeus monodon
GGGTTTGGGCGCCTATTCGGGGGTTTGAGTAGGGGCCCGGGCTTTTTTCCCCGGGCAAGGAGCCCCGATCCACACCAGGGGCCAACCCGGTGCCCCCTAAAAAAAATATTTTTGGCGCAAAGGAACCCCGGGCAGAACGACTTTTTTCTGGCGGGGCTTCCCCGAGGCTACAAAGACATGGGCAACAACCCACCGGGTTTGGGGGCCCCCAGGATTTTGGGGGAACCCGGGAAACCCGGGGAAGGCAATTTCCAATTTTTCCTAAAAGGGAATTACCACAGGAAAAAAAATTGGGCCGAAATAAATAGGGTTTTAGGCAAAAGGTGATCCCCCCCGGGTCCCAAAAAGCGGGGAAATTAGAAGGGCAGGTTAATTAAAAAAAATAAAAACTTTTGGGGGGGGTTTGTTTAAAAAAAGAAACACGGGTTTGGGGGTTAAAAGGGCCCCAAAAAAATGGAACTCCATTTTCCTTTCATCAAAGGGGGGAAAAAAGTTATTTTCATTTTTCCCAGGGGTAAATTGAATCATCCGGGGAAAGAAAACTTGAGGGAAAAACCGTAAATTTTTTGGGGAA
>NC_051414.1:9444676-9445447 GCF_015228065.2 Penaeus monodon
AAAAAACCCATCGCCCCCTTTTTTTTCCCCTTTTTTCCCCTTTTTTTCCCCCTTTTATCTTTTTTTTTCTTTTGTTCTTTTCTCCTCTCCTCCCCCTTTTTTTTTCCCCCCCCTTCCTCTCTCCTCCTCTCTCCCTCTCTCTCCTCCTCTCTCCCCTCTCTTTCCCCCCTTTCTTTTTAATTCATTTCTTCATTTTTTTTTTTTTCCTTGGAAAAATTTTTTTGGAAATCAGTGAAAAGTTGGAAAATTTAAAAATTAAAAAAAAAAAAACCCCAAATTTTTTTTGTTTTTTAAAGGTTTTTTTTTCCCTTTTAAATAAAAAATTTAAAATGTTTGATATTTCCCCAAAATCAAATCCTATCATTTTTGTCTGAAGTTCTGAAGATGTTTCTATGGAAAAATGAGGGTTTCTGCGATCACTATACACACACGATAAAAGCCAAAAAAGGTCCCGCCGCAGCACAAAGTTGGGCCGGGGGGGTTGCCCCCTCCCCCCCCTGCGCAGTGACGGCGCGAAAGGGGGCGCCACGACGGGCAGCGATATCAGTTGCCGAATTTTGTTGTTTAAGTTTTAGTAACGGAGGAGGGCAAAACAAAGAGTCGGTTTTTTAACTTAACGGCGAGAAAAAATGATTGATTAGATATTTATGATGCGATGACAATGAAAAAAAAGATCACGTGACGTATGACCAAAAAATCAAAAACATTGAAAGATTTTTGCCGAACAGAATGGGATTCTCTCGCCCAAAGAACTAATTTCGACTCAATTTG
>NC_051414.1:9447482-9447845 GCF_015228065.2 Penaeus monodon
GAACATCAACATTCAAAATTCAAATAATCTTAGTCCTGTGAAACTGAGAATCATGTGCAAAGTATCACCTTAATAAATGTCAACAGACCATGACCACTCAAGCTTAGTCATTTAAGCTCAAAGCAACCAATTTGCTTACCAATTAATGCTGAAATGTCAACACATTACAGAAAGAAGCCCATACATAATTTTCTTTGGTATTTTGCAGTTATAGAGTAACCCCTTCATTGCTATGTTAATGAGTTAACATTATTGTATCTTAAATACCATCTTATTCACCTACTAGAAATGATCCCCTATTCAGCACTTAAGGCTTCCTTAATGGCAGTAAACTAATCCTGAACAGGTGGCCCAATGTCATAG
>NC_051414.1:9448019-9448469 GCF_015228065.2 Penaeus monodon
GTATTTACTTTCAATTTAGACATCTGCATTACCAGGGTCATGCCAGAAAATTATGAACATAGAATATACAAGACATTAGATTTTAGAAATATTCATATACCTAATCCTATACAGGTTAACTCTTGAATTCAGGAGTGCATCTGCTGGAAGTTAAATCCTGCACTGTGGCATCTATGCCTTTGATACTCCAGCAAAGATCAACAAACATATAAACTCGTGCATATATTTAGCAATATGGTGTTCAGACTGGTTCTTTATTTTGCAATTATGGAGTAACCCTTTCATTGCTATGCTAATGAGTTAACATTATCCTTTTATTAACCTACTGAAAATGATCCCCTATTTAACACTAAAGGCTTCAATGGAAGTAAACTAACCTGAACAGCTGGCCCACTGTCATAGGAGAGTTAATTTCAGGGACAAAGAGCGAAGATGGGTCTCCCCCCCCCC
>NC_051414.1:9448520-9449289 GCF_015228065.2 Penaeus monodon
ATACAGATATATATTTATTTTCAATATAGACACTTGCACTACCAGGGTCATACCAGAAAATTATGAAAATAGAATATACAACACATTCACATTTCAGAAATATATATGCCATACATACCTAGTGAATACTCCTGATGTTTCAGTAAATTACATAATGTATATATAAGAAACCTATGTTTCTGAATAAATAAATATAGAAGAGTAAAATACATAATCCCAAACAGGTTAATTCTTTAATTCAGAACTGCATCTGCTGGAGGCTAAATCCTGCTCTCACTGTGGCATCTATGCCTTTGATACTCCAGCAAAGACCAGAGTATACAGCATAACCTAGCAGGAGTTCCCATCATGAACATTGCATGGCCACTGTTTCAATATCTACCTTAAATATTATTCTGATTCATTCCTATGCACCATATGTCTTCAACTAATTGCATTGGCTTTCCCTAGATTATTAGTTTTTGAATTATGGTGAGAATAAGTTGGGCAAAAATGGTCAATCTAAAATATGCAATGATGAAGCTAAAACACCACACTACTCTAAACATTAACAATTTTTAATTCATATCTTGCTTATAAGAGCTGGATCAGTAGCTAAGCTATTATGATGAGATGAGTTTCCCACCCTTAAATAATTAGGTGGGGTCTAGAGGTACAGTCAGCAAGCTGCGAGAGTTTATGGAGCATACAATAATTTTTGGTTCCAGGATACCCCTAAGGTTGTGGCTAGATATGGGTTAGTCTTAGAGGGGCATCTCTAAAATTACCC
>NC_051414.1:9449795-9450325 GCF_015228065.2 Penaeus monodon
CTAAAGAACTGAATATCGAAGTAAATATGTCAGTAACCATAACACTATTACTATTAATGGTGTGATAATTATAACAAACAATCAATACGCTTTAAACAATACCGCCTGTATTCAGTTATAATTCAAGCCATATAAATCCATGCCCACCGCACAATGTATATAAACACGTCGCCTACAAAAAGAAGATAATCAGTCATACACTTTCAAACTTCCTTCAAAACAAGTCAAATCTTCTCTCGTCTTAAATATAGGAAAACTACGTTTAAGCAATCCAACTAAAGCAAAAAAAAACGTGAATACCTCAACTACCACTCTTCTTCACGCAACCAAGACATCGACTTCAAATATGACAAAAACTGAATCAAACCAAACCAGCCGCTAAAATGACGAAATACCTGCGTTCCGCTCGCCTCCGCACCTGTCTCTCGTGTCCCTTCCAGCGCAGCAACTTGTACGACACTGAACGCGGCTTTGATTACCAGCCTTTGCACGGGGTCACTATTCGAGGCGGCTATTTAAACTCCTTTTCT
>NC_051414.1:9450509-9450835 GCF_015228065.2 Penaeus monodon
CTGTGAATTTCTCACAATAAGGATATATATTCTACATTCTGTATATATGGACATGGAGACTTTTATCCAACTCTATGGGGATGGTTTTAACATATTTAGAAAGGGAAACCACTACCTGTTGCTTTTGAAGGGCAGTAAAAAAAAACTTGTTCCTCCTACAACTTTCTAGTGATGTAAAGGGGTTCGAGATCATGAAATCATTTGTATGCAGTGCAGGCTGCAATGTCACTTGTAGCGAACGTGTTTAACGACAGAGACAAGGGAAGTATAAGCCCATCATATACGTGACTGTGAATTTCCACTGGACTCTTAACAATAGTGTCGAC
>NC_051414.1:9456565-9458142 GCF_015228065.2 Penaeus monodon
AATTAGCAATTTTCAAGCTTTGACTTATAAATAGCATTGTGTCAGTGGCACTAATTATCACCCACTAACATATTCAATTTACCCAGGTGTTCAGCAGATGTGGGAAGGCAGAGTTGATAGTGATAATTATTTTTCACAGCTCAGTCTTGCCACACCAGCTTGACAATAAACTTGCTCATGAAGCAAAGGAACAGGATCCAAAAGCACGGGAATTTACTTCCAAACTTTCACCTCATGCCCTTCCTCCCTTGGCAGAAACAAAATATGGCACTGGAGGAATACAAGGACACAATAGCCACAGTGGCTACCGTAGTGACCATTGTCCAGTTCCTCAGTGGGACGGACATCTGCCGCAAGATTGTCAAACAGGGTTCAACAGGGGAGATCTCAGGGTTCCCCTTCGTAGGTGGTGTCTTCTCGACCAGGTAAGTCTGTAAACCTAACCTGAATGGATGAGTTTATAGTGTTGGATTAGTGGAGATCTTTGTTTTGATAATGTTAGAGGTGGGTTTGCTATAGCTTAGATTGTGTGTGCTGAAAACCGATTAGTCAGGCTGATGTTGAGTGGGTGTGAGGGAAAATGAACAGGACCTCTTAGAGAGTTGGACTTGAATTTTGTTAGTATTTTGATAGCATTGGGAGGAAGATCATGAAAGGCATTCACAGTTGTTAGTTTGACTAATAAATGCTAAGATATCTGTATTTCAACTTATTGGCAATAGACAAGCCAGCTGAAATACACAGAAATTATAAATCTGCAGTGACACTTGGGATCCTGTAAAGATACTAAGAGATTTTAGTCAAGTTACATTATCTTCTAAATAATTTTCTGTAAGAATTGATACCCAATATCCTCAAGCCATGAGGCACCATCCATTTTAAAAAGAATCACAGTAGATAATGTTCATTTATTATTATTGCAGCCGATAGCAATTTTTAGCATGCATAATCTTTCCTCATATTAAGAGAGTCTTTGGTTATTTCTATGTCATACAAAATCAAGGGCAGATTATTTGTCAGAGCTGTTCTCTCTTCCACCTTCATCACCTGTGTTACCTGGACACTTCAGGAGTTACACATACTAAATTAATGCACATACTGAATGGCAACCCACCTATTAAGGGCACCTTAAAAATATAGAGGATGAAACTTGCATAAACTTTTGTTCTTTAAAGCCATTTGGGATCAGTCAAAGTATTTGCTACCTGGTATGTGGTACCCCATTTTGGCCTATCCCAGTTCTGGCTACCATGTTTTGGTCATTCCCAGTGTGAGGTACTCTGGCTTGGCCTATACCAGTACAGGATACCCAAAAGTCACCGGGTAGGAAACACTATGTAAACTAAACATTGCTCCACAATTAAGATGACAAAATCTACACATTTACATTCTTATTTAATATAGACTACTTGACTGTCTATAAGCATTCAAGTTTCCAAACAAAGTGTTTCTCACTCATCAGCTTAACTTTTGGCTCAGCAGAAGAAAATACTTTAAATAGGTGCAGTGCAAAGAAAGTATGTAAATGCTCTAGGCATTTTCTAGGTTAAGTTAGGGAACTTTTTTTGCTTTTTTGA
>NC_051414.1:9459942-9460026 GCF_015228065.2 Penaeus monodon
AATTCTTATTTCCATTAATTTTGGACAAATGTCCTGCATTCTTTTGTCAAGTACTCTTTTTTAATTTATTTGCTTTTTAGTCAA
>NC_051414.1:9460098-9460202 GCF_015228065.2 Penaeus monodon
CAGCATGTGGCTCACTTATAGCTGGTTGTTGCATGACCTTTCTATGACAGTCACCAATGGCGTAGGTTTTGTTCTCCAGGTATGGCTTCCCAATGTTAGTAAAA
>NC_051414.1:9460403-9460735 GCF_015228065.2 Penaeus monodon
TTAGGGCTTTCTTGGATTTACTAAATAAGGGATTTCTTTGATTCATTTTGCATAGATAATTGCAATACTAAATGCAGAAAGGAAACATTAAATGTGGTAATGTGAAGAAGTTGAAGTCAGTCCCATATAATTTTTTTTTTTTTAATGGGATAGCATTATTTTCTCATAAACATCCCCCCCACACAAAAAAAAGACACCTCCCACTAGACCTGTACTTATTGTAATAGATAAATTGCACCACTGTAGAAATTCAGTTTTTAATTCCCCTCCCTCTCATGAGCCTGGCCCTGATTGATGTTACAAAGCATGTTGATATACGTGAGAAATGTTAC
>NC_051414.1:9460774-9461311 GCF_015228065.2 Penaeus monodon
TTTAAAGTGCCACTGTGCCTTTTTTTTCATTTTTGACAATTCTTACTATTTGTGTGTGACAGATTTTCACACACACACACATTTTTTTATCCATATATACTAATACACAGTCATGGCATAAAGGCTCATGTATAAGTTCTAATCAAAGACAAGGCCACGCTGGATGTGAGTTGACAATGAGTCCTCTCCCCTTTCGTATCCCCTTGGTAATATAGTACACATTTAGCAGGGTTGTAGTGGGTGCAGCTCATCCAAACACACTGTTGTGGGCAACCTTAACATCTGTGTTCCCAGTCAGAGATTATTAACAAGCTTTATATATTTGTACTTACATATAGAATTGGTATAAATGCAATAAAACTGCAATGTTTTGGGTCAGAGTAGATTCCTTAGAATTGGTATAAATGCAATAAAACTGCAATGTTTTGAGTCAGAGTAGATTCATTAGAATTGTTATAAATGCAATAAAACTGCAATGTTTTGAGTCAGAGTAGATTCCTTATCAAACAGTGAAGGGGAGAAGGTGTTTAGTTGAAA
>NC_051414.1:9461464-9461549 GCF_015228065.2 Penaeus monodon
ACTTGATTATTTAACGAAGGACAGGAAGTAGTTACTTTTGTCTTATTTAAATTTGTTTCTCTTGAACTCTTTCCTTGACCTAATC